>NW_027397091.1:2036343-2147772 GCF_003265705.2 Callorhinus ursinus | reverse complement strand
TTCTTTCTTTCTTTATTTTTTTTCTAAGATTTTGTTTATTTATTCATGAGAGACAGAGAGAGAGAGAGAGAGAGAGAGAGGCTGAGGGAGAAGCAGGCTCCCAAGGAGCAGGGAGCCTGATGTGGGACTCGATCCCAAGACCCTGGGATGATGACCTGAGCCGAAGGCAGACGCTTAACCATCTGAGCCACCCAGGCACCCTGTTATCTTGTTTTGATTTGCATTTCCCTGCATGCTAGTGAGACGGGGCACGTTTTTATATATTTCTGGTCACAAGCTCTTTATATACAACCTTCTTCAGTTTACAATAGTCTAATAAGTTAGTTTTTAAAATAACTACCTGAAGATAAAAAACTATCCTGGGTCCCATTACTAGTAAGTGATGAAGGCAGAATCTAAACCCAGGTTTGTTTGGTTCCAAAGCCATTTGGGGTGGGTGATGGGCAGGGCTTTGGGCAAAGCCAACATTATCTTCAATAGGGTGTTAGTTTTCTGACTTTTATTTTTAGTCATTGAATCCTGTTTCCAAAGGAAATTTTATGTGGAGGCCTAATAGCCCTGGGGGTAATGGTGACAATGACCACAAAGATGATGATGGGGATGAAGAAGAAGATGATGAGCATCAGAGCCCAGGTCCCAGGCTGGAGAAAAACCAAATTTCCCCATAAAGAGGATCCTTATTATATTCTACCTTCACATTCGTTTATTCATTCACTCAAAAAAATATTTATCGAGCACCTCCTATGTTCCAGGTACTGTCCTAGGCACTTGGGACACAATGGTGAACAAGCCAAATGTTGACCCCCATGCAGGGCTACTGTGTTGCACAATTCCAGGTGGTATAATGCTTTGTGTTATACATGAATGGTGGCCCCCAGACTTCCCAATATGGTGGTGCCAATCCATGGACCTTACCCTCTAGTGGAGAACACAGATAACAAACAGGCAGACCACTAAGTATAGATTAAGTCCAGAATGTCATATCAGGTACTCTATCAGTGCTATAAAAAGAAAAAAACCAGAGAGGCACAAGGATCTTCCTTTTCATCCTGAATATCAAAACCCAGTGAAAGGCAAAGGCATAAAGGACCATGGAAGGTGAGCAAAGGTGAAGTTTTCTAAGAGAACCTCCCAACGTTTGCAGGACAAAGGCTCCTTGGGGCTCCCACAGCAGTAATTATAATTAGAGCAATAGTTCTTGGCTGCAACTGGAATCACCTGGAAAGTTTTTAAAAATGCTGATACCTAGGTTTCACCCCAAGGATTCTGATTTAATTGATCTGGGGTGTTGCCCGGGGGCTTTGGGATTTTGTAAAACCTTCCCCTCTCATCTTCTGAAAGATCTTGGCATTAGTGAAAAGGAGCTGGATGTAGGCTCATCTTTGATTTGGGACATTCTCTTGGGCTTTCCCGCTCCTCACCTCCAAACATGAGCAGAATCAGGGAACAGTTTGCAGAAAGGTTGATGCGGTGCTGCTGTGACACCTGGTTTTGTGGTGACCCACTGTGTTGGGTCACTAGTCACTTGACAAGCTGCTATTGGAACAGAGGTCTGCAGAATCTCTGCAGGTGGTGGTGTCTCCTCTTCCTGTCTAACTAGCAGCCCCACCATCTGCTTACATGTAAGATTGACGTGTTTTTCTCTTCTGTGCTATGACAATGGCTTTTTCCAAATCAGAAAATATTAAAGAGTTGGTTACAGTCATCCCTTTTTTGAAATCATGTCCTAGCTCTGCCACTTACTAGATGTATGGTCTTGAGAAAGTTGTGGAATCCCTCTGCCCTTTACTCCCTCATCCATAAAATAGGAATAATAATGTCTCTCTGGAATCATACCCACAGGAAAGGTTAAACAAAGGATTAAATGTAAAGCATGTAGCAGAGTGCCTGGCACATAGACTTCACAAACACTTTTTGTGAAGTCCTCTTTTTGCACACTACCCCTAAAACAACTACTAGGAGTTGTGCATAGAATTCTCTAAAAATTCCCAATGAGAAAGGCCTGTGACTTTTGTCCCTGCATTTCTAATCCCATTTTGTCCCTGCATTTTCTAATCCCATCCGAAGTCCTCCCAATAAGGACTTCGGATGGGATTTCTACTCTGTTTTCTACTCTGATTTCCCCTCCAAGTTTACCCAGGACTGGCTTGTACAAGCCCCTGAGAACAGGGGCTAGCAGGGTAGTTATTGCTAGAATGTCATCTTGGTGTAGATGATTTGAAGGTGGTGGGAGCAGTGGGGCAGCCAGGTGAATACACTGAATCTAAGCCTTCACCCACCGAATCTATTCATTTCTCTGTCCCAGAGCAAGTTATGTCTGTGTCTGCGTTGGGGTAGGGGTGTGAGGGAGGTTGGCTCCTCCAAGATTTCAGCTACCATCCCCCAACTTTGATGGGTGGGTGGCTATAGCAAGAAGTTATAGTGGCACAAGTTTGGTGGCCAACAGGTCTTTGTCATGGGCCAGCTCTTTTTTACCTCTGTATCTAGACTCTGGTCAGAGATCCAAAGCTGAATCCCAAGCTTCTGTCTTCCTGTCTTCTCTCTAACAGACTCTCCTACACGATGGAAAGGGGGGGGGGGGGGGGTTTTTAAAAAAAAAAAAAAAGGAGATAAATATCTAGTTCATCCTTCAGCATCCCCTCCACGTCCTTGCTCTTTTGTTTGTACAAATGGTCCCCAAGTCCATGTAGCAAAGACCATGGGTCCCCAAAGCGAAACCATTACCGCAGTGCCCACTTTTGTAAGCTGAGTACCACCCACAGGGCCCTGTAGAACCGTCTCCTTTCCCTGTGAATATGTCACCCTTCTCAAGACTCAGGGAATCCTGCTTTCGACTGTAGCATCTCTCTTTGATGGGGTCCAGATATCCCTACATCCGTCAGTTGCCCAGAATCTGGGGAACGGGACTGTGGCTATTCTGTAGTTTCCTTGTATGTGGATTTCCTTTACTGATTTTGGTTGTTTTTGTTCATTTTAATCGGCTTCAGGAAGTAGAGTTTGGCTAATGTGTACTCACACAGCCACCCTTCCCTAGGCTGCTTTGAAAAAACAAGCAAAGCCCCCAATTTTTACACAAGATTTCATCTCAGACATCATAGATTTTTGATCGTATAATTATATCAGATCTTAATATAATTTTTTTAAAAGATTTTATTTATTTTTTTGACAGAGAAAGACACAGTGAGAGAGGGAACACAAGCAGGGGGAGTGGGAGAGGGAGAAGCAGACTCCCGGCTGAGCAGGGAGCCCGACGCGGGGCTCGATCCCAGGACCCTGGGATCATGACCTGAGCCGAAGGCAGACGCTTAACGACTGAGCCACCCATGCGCCCCTGGATCTTAATATAATTTTATTTCTGTAGTATCTAGGGCTCCTGTGGTTGCAAGTAACAGAAATCCTCTGCATCTAGATAGAGTAGAAACAGGGTTTCAACCTCAGGGCCACGCAGGTGTGTAGGGAACTGAAGGGCAGGGGGACAGCTGGGGCTCAGGCAAGGCCATGAACAGAAGCTGGAATGCTGTGGGGAGCTAGAAAGTCTTTTTACCAGCCTCACATCCGGGCTTCTGACTGTTGTTTCCCTTGACAGGCTGGTTTTCTCTGGATAATGGCGGTTGCCAATAGCTCCCAAGTTTACGTCTTGGTTTAAGAGAGCAGCTATCCCAAAGTGGAGTCTATTTGGGAATGACTCTCATAGGCCCTACTTGAGTCAATTGTATAGCTCTGGTCCGATCAGTTGTAACAATTAGGGTGTGAGCATGGCTGTTCCTATGGTAAGTGTGAGGAAGGGGTTTCAGTTTCCATGAAGGGAGTTGAAAGATTTATTATAATTATGATGGCCTTTCTTCCTTAATACCTGGAAGAAGAATAATGTTCTCCTCTCAGTTTGATGGCTTGAATTGCTGTGACATGGTTGTAGCAGATTACCTTTTCCAAAGGTGGTCACCATAATATATCCCATTCCTTATGTACTTCTGTGATGTGATATTAAGTGGTGGGGGTCCATGTTCTCTTCCCTTGAACCTGAGTGGACTTTTGTGACTACCCAACCAGGACAGCAGAAATGAAGCTATGTGACTTCAGAGGGTAGATCACAAAAACTCTGTGCAGTACTGCCTGTTCTCTTGGGACACTCATACTTGAAACCCAGCCCAAAAATCCCTGTGGAGAGGACACATGGAGGGGTTCTGACCTCCAGGTGAGGTCCCAGCCAACAGCCAATGTCAACTGTTAGATGTGTGAGTGAAATGAGTCTTCAGATGATTATAAGCCCCCAGCTGCCGAGTCATCCCAACCTTCAAGCCACTTCAGCGGATGCTGTGTGGAGCAGAGATGAGCCCCATCCAAATTACAGATTTGTGAGCAAACTAAAGGATTGTTGTTACTTTAAGGCACTACATTTTGCAGTGAATTATTACCCAACAGCAGATGATGGATGCGACAGTCCTTTCATTATTCCAGTATTTGGTTATCTAAGGATGGAGCCACACTGATGCTGGTTGAATGAGGTTCTGCTTGAAGGGAAGACCTCCACCTGAAATGTAAGTATGTGTCTCAGAAGAGGACTTAAAATCTGCAGTCCGAACTTTAGGGAGGAATGTTCAGCGAATATTCGCTGCCTCTCCTCCCCACTGGGGAAGGAGTGTACTTTCCCTGCCCTTCCCTGACTGTGGACCAGCTGGCTATGGATCGATGGCAGAGAGATGGAAGCGACACTGTGTCCGTTCTGAGGTTATATTTTAAGCAACGCTGCAAGTTTCCACTTGTCCTCTTTAGCACCCACCATCCACCATCAGAAGAACTTGGCCCAAGTATTCAGGGCTCCTTTGGCTTCAGAATGCAGACACATAAAGACCTTGATCAGACTGGAAGCCTGAGGCCATCTCAACTCAGCTGAGCCCAAGCAGCGCACAGCCAACCCACAGTCAACCCACACACCCGTGAGTGAGAAACCGATGTTGCTGTGAGCCACTGAGATCCCAGGGGATCTGTTTCTGCCACAGTGGCTAACTGATTCAGAAGGCTGCCAGAGGGAATGCTTATCTCAAAGAGCCCATCATACGGATGAGCAGTGTTTAATAATCACACTCAACTACTTCGAGTCCTGGGTTTGCTACTAGTCAGCTGTGTGACTTTGGGAGATTTACTTAACATCTCTGGGCCTCAATTTTCTCCTCTTAGACCACAGAGGATAAAATTAAGCTTTAAGCGAGATGATGTCTACAAGCTAAATACCCAGCACATGGCAGGCAAAGATGAAAGATTTATTCCCTCCTCTTCACTTTTTTTTCCACTGGGATTCCAATGGGTCTAAAAGTCAAAGGAACAATTTCTAGGAAAGGGATTAAAAGATGACATCCACCAAATCCAGGATGTGTGACAGAACCCAAGATTCCCTAAAATCAAGTTAGCTCTGGTAGAATCCCAGCTGTTTGTGGAAATTTTCTTGTTTTGATTCTGTGAGTATTCTGCTAATTTCCCTTAGGATTTAGCATTTTTTCACGCTTCCGGCTCTCTTAGCTATGAAGGGAGGACTGGGAGGAGGGGAGTTTTGTTCCCAAGTGGGCCACGCCGTGACAGGGGGACGTCCCAGGGCTGGGGGCAGCGGGCTGACAGCATGAGAGACTCCAAGGGGAAAACTGAAACTCAGTTTTCCCATCAGAAAACTCTCCTCATGTTCTGTATGACAAATACACACAGACACATACACACATATGCACACACATGTACACATGCACACACACGTACACGTGTTACATGTACACATACTCTTACACATACATATAGTATATGGATATGCGACATCAGTTAGCAGAACCACTATGAGTGTTATGAAATAAGGGATTTATGTGGGAATCAAACCTACACAAAGGTGGGAAGGACTTGGGAGGTAAAGGTCCAGGAAGGGGACCTGGAAAACAAGAGAAAAGTCTTTCACCAGCCCTCCTGGAGCGCTGGAGTGGGAGGACATGTTGGAGTTTGCAGGGGACTTGGGGAAGCCAGGCAGGCACCCCGCCTGCCCTAGTGGGGTTGCAAAGGGGAGGTGGTGAGTCTAGGCAAGGCTACCACCTCTCACAGCTACCACCTCTGAGATTGTAGTCAAGAGGGGGAATCCAGAGGCGGATCCCAAAGGATGGTCCAGGGCTGCTGTTGGTAACCAGAGGAGGACCAGAGGAGAAGAATTGCGGGATGCTGGGCAGGGGAGACAATGTAGAACCCGCCCCTTCCTTGTTGTCTGTCACTCTATCTAACCACAGCGGATTTCAGAGAATAAAGGTTGCTGATGTACTTCTTTCCACATCTCCTGCAAACTTCTCTTTCAGCCAGCTCTAACCCAGAATCACCCAGAATCATACAGAGAAGGGGAATCTGGGAAGAAGATCCAGTGTAGACAGGTCCACATAAGCACAAAACTGCTGTACACGTGTGTGTTTAATTACCAAATTCACACATGTACCTATGCTTGCTGAAGCAAATTCAAATAAAATTATACGATATAAGAGAAAAGTAAAAAGTTATCCTTCCATTTTCATTTTGGGGTAACTACTTATAAGTCTTTGTTTTTCCTGCACATACATACAATATATATGTGGGCATTCATTGTTATACATGTACAAATTACACATATTTACATACTTTTTATAGATTAAAAAACAGTATCAGGCTATGAATATTCTTTTGCAACTTGTCTGTTTAACGAATGTCTCATGGACTCCTTTCCATGTCATCACTGTATTGACTACATAGCACAGTATTTGTTTATATGGGTGAGAGAGTGAGTGTTTCCTGTCTCCTTATTGCAAATATGTATGTGTGTGTGTGTGTGTGTGTACATACACGTTTCTGAGCTTGTGTGCAATTTCTATAACCATATTTCTAGAGGTAAAATGTCATTTAAAATTTTACACTTTAATGTCTCTAAATAAACTGTCACCCCAAAAGCTTATGCCAATCTACATGCTCATCTGTAGGATATACTTACTTCTGTTAATCTTCTGTTCCTTGTAGTTTATGTCCATTTTTCTAATGTACTATTTGTTTATGTTGATTTGTTGACTGTTACATACAGTGTGAATGTGTTCTCTAATTCAATTATCTTTTCATTTGTTTGTGGTGTCTTTAGTTCAAAAGTTTTCTGTTTTAAGAGGAACTTCTCCACTCCAGGATGATAAAACTTTCACTTATATTTTATTCTGGTTCTTTAACTTGTTCTGTATTTAGATCTTCAGGCCACCTGCAATTTGTTGTTACCTGTGTGTGTGGAGTAAAGAATTTAACCTTGCCTCCGAAGGGGTCCGGACTTGAATCTCAGATTCCGGGAACTAACCCCAAAGTCCTTGAAATGTCATGCGTGATAGGAGTGCCTGGGTTTGCCTGGGAGCCTGCTGTCAGACTGGAGAGTCTAACTGTATAATTTATAGTAGGGGCTGAGCAACCAGAAAAACAAACAATATGATTTAGGGTAAGGGCTCTGGGTCATGTGGTATCAATCAATCACTTAATCGTGCCTGTGTTATGGCGCCCCAATAAAAACCCCAGCATCAAGGCTTGAGTGAGCTTCCCTGGTTGGCCATAGTCTGTGCATATTGTCAACACATCGATACCAGGGAAGTAATGCATCCTGACTCCCAGGGGTGAGACCAAGAGATACTCTGCATTTGCTACACCCCCCAGATCCCACCTATGGGCTTCTTCCCGTAGCTGATTTTAATCTGTTCCCTTTCCTTGGAATAAACTGTAACCATAGGTATAATAGCTTTCAATGAGTTCTTGGCAAACGATAAAGTGAGGATGATTGGGGGAACCCCCCACATCCACGACTGCTATCAGAACGGAGGGTGATCTTGTGTAGACTATTCCCCTAACTTTACAATTGGCTAAACTCTGACAGTGAGATAAGGTAGGAGTCCAAAACTTCTCTCTCTCTCTTCTAAATGAACAACCGATGTTAGCAACTCTTCTTCCCTATCACAAACAAAGAAGAAGAGCCCTATCATATACTAAACTCAGGAAGTTATTTAGAAATAAAATATTGATCTGTTTAAAGAAGTTTGTGACTGGATTGAGATTGATTGGAGATGGAGTTGGGGTGCTTCTTGGAACCATGCTGAAATCAGCATTGTTCTGGAGGAATGAATAAGGATCCAAGGGACACTGTTTCCATACCTGTGTCTCTCTCAAGCCCTGTTGCCCATGGCCTTAGCCCTAGGTCTCATGCACAACTCCCACCGCCGTCACCAGCTGCCGCACAAATACATCCTCAGCAGGTACTAATTAAACGCCTCTGGATGACACCATGGAACCATCACAACATGGGGGATCCATCTGAGAGTCATTATTTCATTCCATGCGTCAGTTTCCTTTCCTCATCTCCCACTCCTACGTGTGTCCCTTCCTGGGGTATTTATTGAGTGATAGGAATTGTTTCCACAGCCCCCCCTCCCCCCCTCCAATAGGGTTTTCGCATGGGAATACCGGCCATGTCTTCATTGGAGACATAAGTCCAGGAACCCTAGAATTCACCTCAGGCAGTGACCAAGTTTTTCTGCAATTCCATTGTTTTGTTTTGATACTTAATCAAAAGCACATTATGCATAATTGCACAATAATCATCTTGAAGCTAGGGGGTCACTTCTTTTAGAGTAGAAAGTCATGGGAGAGAACAGCGTTTCTGACCCGTCCTGTTTTGAAAGGCTTTGTCTAGCTCCTCTGATTGCCCTTGCTCTTCATCTGTCCTTTTCCTCTCCTCTGGCTATAGGGATAACACACTTAGGAACGCCTCCTAACTCCTTATTCAAAAGTCCAACACTTTTTTCTTTCTGTAAAGGACACACGCCAATGAGGACAGACTCCAAAAATCTAGAAATATTTCTTTCGGCTTCTCTCTTCCCTCTGCACCAGGAGTGCAACTACCTTGGCCTACAGGCACCCACATGCGTGGTCCCAGCTTTTCCCGTGCTGAGGTGTAGCCGCTCAGGCTGGCTGCCCCCTAAGGGACTGTTCCATACACCCTGCATTCCTGAGCTCCTACCACAGGGGAAGAGGAACACAGCCAAGCACACCAAGCAGCTTAAGTGGACACAGGAAACCCTGATGAATGAGACAGAACAAAATACAATTTAGTAGAGAAAGCAAGACTCTGGAACTACGTTGTCCAATGTGGTAGCCACTAGCCACACATGGGCATTTAAATATAAATTAATTGAAACTGTATAAAGGTTCATCATTTCATTTCTCAGTGGCACGGGCCACATTAAAAGTGCTCAATGGCCACATATGGCTAATGGCTGCCCTATTGAGCAGTGTGGGCAGAGAGCATTTCCAGTCACTGCAGAAAGTTCTATGGAACAGTACTGCTCTACAATAAGTGCTTCTTGGTCGGCCTGGAGACCTGTCTCTCACCTCTACAGGTCATCTTGGGGAAACACTGGCTCCTTTTTGTAACTACCACTGTCCCTATGTCCCCAGGGTTTTGTCCCTTCTATGGCTATCGGTGCTGTTTTCTCAGATGTGTTCCAAGTCATTATTCACAATTCCCAACGGAAATGATTCTCAGTAGATCTGCTGAAATGGGAATGAGTACCATCAGCTGCAAGCATTGACAATCCAGTAGGCTTAAATGAATGCACATATGAACGTGTGATGGAAGCGTGGAGATAGTCTCCTCCAAGGAACATATTTATTTTCCTATTTGGTAATTACCATATGAATAGAGAGGAGGCTTAGAAGATAAATGTTCTAGCGCTAAATCTGTTTATTAGCGGGGGCTGTTGTACATGTCTTTACACTTGCCGTCGGTGCCGGGACAATCGTGTGTGGGTGGTGACAGCAGGCTGTCACTGTTGCAAGCCTTCCCTAGTGAGTCTCTCATCTGCACTCCCTCACCCTGCCCCTTTCGGTAGTCCATCCATACAGTGTGATGACATTTTTATTTTGCTGCCCAGTGGCTCCCAGATGTTCTCGTTCTTGGGCCTCCTCCCCTGGGGCGTGAGTGGCGTCAGCGCTGAGGCGCCCAGAGCATAGCGTCCCCTCGCATCCTTCTATCACCAGCGCCAGGCACACTCCTGCTTTTCACTCCTTTGGAGTCTTACTAGCATCCCTTGAAAATGCACCAGAGCAATCATAACCATTGCCCAAGGAGCTGGCCGAAGAACAAGTAGAAACCGAAGAAGTGCCTCCTGAAGACAAGCAAGGTCTTTCACCATATGTTTGTTTAACTCCTAAAGCTGTTATCTCAGCCAGTCGCCTTCTAGCCATGGCCCTGCTGTGTGAGGATCTGCTGTCCAAACCGGTGGAGGAAAGGAAGCCATCGCCTCCTGGGAACGGCTCAGCTGGATGCCGTGGACCCCTGCAGGCTGCGCTTGGAACAGGACGGCCCAGGATGCTTCCGGATCAGCCAGTGCAGCCCCGGGGGAGGCAGCTCAGAGGGCAGAAGAAACCCAAGGCGAGGAGCTGGGAGAAGCAGGGGCCATTTCTGGACAGGCTAGGCACAGCCTTACTCTCTCCCAGCCTCGGGAGGAGATGCAGATCACTCTCAGGGCCCCGGCAACCTCATGGAATCCCCATGCTGAATTGTGGCGCTCAGAATTGCACTTCTCAGATTGCAGACATCTCTTATTGGGTATGTGCTGGGGAGAAACACTGCTCTTTCCCCTCCCGTTCCCTGGATGGGTCTGAGGGACACATGGGAACCCCACACCTAACAGAATGTTCCTCCTACAGTGTCTATTTCCCATTTACCAGCTCTGCATTCTCCATGGCCACACAGTATTTACACATTAACCATTATCTCTAGTTGTAGACTGAAGGCTCTGGTTAATCTTTAACAATGGGGGGGGGGCATATTGCCCCTGATAATGTAATTCATTCACGGCCCCAATTCTTCCCCTCTCTCCCATGGCTACGCTTTTTGCCAATAACTTTTCAGTTTCTCTCACTAAACAGGTGGAGTCTATTTCCTCACCATTTGGATATGGACTCAACCACGTGGCTTACCTTGGCCACCAGAGAGTTGCCAAAGTGACCGTGTGACGATTTTGAGCCTAGACCTCGAGAAGCCCTGCACGGGGCAGAGATACTTGGCCCAGTCGTCCTAGCCGAGGCCGGCCTTTACCAGCCGACAGTCAGCCAGCCCCAGGTCACGAGGGAGCCCTGCCCAGACCAGCAGAGTGCCGAGCTGGCCCCAAACACAGAAGTGATGAAAGCTTCCTGTGCAATGCCACTGACATGGTGTGGCTGTTTTTTGCTTTGTTTTGTTTTTTAATGCAGCGTTATTATGGCAACAGATAACTGATAGCCCCTGTAAAGTGAAGGATGACCCCTTCTTAATATTGGGGAGAAAGCGAGTATCTCGGAGGGAAATGGGATTTGGGGAGTTTTTCTAGAAAGACATGGAGGCTTTAAAGTTGTAATCTCTTTGTGTCACTGTAAGTTTTTAATTCTCATAGGTGAGCCCATTGACTCAACCTTAGGCCCAGGCTTGCTCAGACCCCTCAGGGCCAGTCTTTTTTTTTTTTTTCCCATTCTAGTAAGACTTAGAGAGCCCTATAGCACTAGTTCAGGGATTCAGAAGTTCAACCTCAAGCAATTTCGCTACAGGGTCTGTTCTGTTCTCATCTTCTTTCCCTGCCTAAGTCCTGTTCTGTTCTCAGATTCACACAGCTGTGACCTTCTGGGTTCTCAGGGTCCACACGTTCTCCACTCCTTTGAGTTACTGGAGCCCTACTGCTGATGGATGTTTTCCGAATTGGGAGCACCACGTACTGCCTATTGCCATAATTACAGGCCTAGGGTGTAAGTAATAAACAACAGCAATGGACTACCTACCTCTCCTCTATAAATTATCCTCTGCTTTCACAACTGGATTCTGTCTCCTCCAGGCCCCGAAGGCCTCCTCCACTCTGGAGGAGTGTTTTCCTGTCTTGGGGCTCATCCCACCACCAGCCCAAACCTTTTCAGGACAGAGAATGAAGATATGGGGAGTCTGGCCATGGGAGACAGCTACTGGGACACTAGTAGATGGATTCCAGGGAAAGATGGAGTCCAGGTCCAGGCCACATGGCGCTCCTGATTAATATGAGTTTAGAATAAAAGATTAAGAGAACTCTGGTTTCATCAGCAGCTAGAAACCGCCTTAGCAGCTGGATAGTGATTCAATTTTAACCAAACCTAATTAAAAAGAGAGAAATTAGGGCAGAATTTCCCCAAGTGTAATATTGGGGATATTAGATATTGCAGAAAAAAAGGGGAGTCCATTGTCATAAATTATGAGAAACGCTGGCTAACCCTTAAGCATACTTCTTGGTTGTAGTTCTTCCTAGACATTTTTACAAGTGATTATTTATTGTCAGTCTCTAAAAGGGAAGTTTTTAAAATGCATTTACCTCATATCACAGAGTCTCTCCAGGGATATTGTGGAACATGGATGTAGTGAAGAAGTGTGACATTGAACATCCCAGCAAGGACAAAGAGGGCCAACGTGATGGTCTATGCAGAGCAATCTGAACCCAGGAGACAACTCAGGCTCTGGAGGTGCCGGGGAAGAGGCAGAGCCCAGCTGACATGCAACTCAGTTTGGAGACACTTGGGAGAATCGGGACACCTCCCTATAGCCAGAACTGGCAGCGTCTTTGTGCTCTAAGGATCCAAGCAAAACTGGAAGATGGTTCTGGAAAGGCTAAGACTTTTGCTTGCTGGGGAGTAGATCCAACTCAGATCTCTCTCAAACCAAAAGCTGGAGTGTCAGCATCAGGAACCATCCCAGGAAGGAAGAGGCTGTACCTCCGCTCCCTCCTACCACCGCCAGGAAGCTGCCTCAAAAATCCAGTCAGTTTTTGTTAACTGCTAAAAGCCCGGATCAGAAGTCTGTATCCTACTTTGGAACTGTATGGTCCACCAAGTCTTATCACTCTTGCTTTGATCTTTTTGTTTTCTCAACTTAGAAATTTTTATGATGGAGAATTCTTTTATATCTTAATTCTTTTTTTTTTTTTTTTTAACTTCCTGGAGCATATTTAGGGATAGGGATATAGGCGATCCTTCATGAAAATTAAGGACATAGATTTCCTTTCCTCTATAGATAGGTCCATATGTAATTTCCTGTTCAAAGAAGTTTGCTTTGGAGACAAAAAGGGGGCACTGTTAATAACTATCTTGGACGGAACTGTCCCAGGCAAACTGCAGTGTGTGGTCACCCTGCTCATAGGTGTATAAACATCTGTGCGCATGGAATTTTGATAACAGATGTCAGATATTGATAAAGCTTTAGAGGTGAGGGGCCAGGAAGAAAAGATGGGTGAGTGGCCCAGAAGGACTATGGGAGTGGTGCCAGGAATCCAGGGAAAGGAAATGGCTCTGGTTATCATGGTGCATGTAGACTATCACAGTCGTGGGCACGTTGACTTTGGAGGACATTGGAGATAATATTAAAATGCAGAGAAAAAGCCCGGCTTCTGCAAGTTTTGGAGAAATGTTATGTCTTTGAATTAGGCTCAAGTTGTAGCATAGCCTGTTCTGAGGCTGATAAATCTCCTGATCTTTGTATGTGAGGGGGCTCTGGCTTCCCTGCATTAGTTCAGCTCACTGATGGATCTTTGCCACAAGGGACTACGGGATGCCCAGGGAGTTGACTTTGTAATTCTATGACGCTTTAATACCATTAAGACACATGCTGATTTTCAACCATGGGATATTAGAAATCAAGAGGTATTAGAATTTGTAAATTATATTTCATAGCATCACTATTACTCATAAATCATATCATATAATGGCAAATTAAATAAACTGCAGTAGTTATTAATTAGAGGTGTAGTATACATCCAGGATTAGAAAACAAAAAATTTTCTAAGTGGGAGAAACTTAAGACTAATTTCATTGACACTGGTTATTTAAAAAAAAAAAATTTATGTGTGCATTTCTCCTTTTCCTCCTCTTCCCCCTTCTCCCCATTATTATTATTATTATTAGTAGTAGTAGTAGTAGTTACTACTACTACTACTACTACTAGTGGTGGTGGTAATATTGTTTGCTAATGTTAATGAACATAGAGCTAGGCACTGTGCTGAGTGTTATTGATCCTGATACCATCACTAATGAAGTCCCCATTTTACAGATGAGAAAGCTGAGGTTTAGCGGTATTACATGATTTGTCTAAGATCAGAACACTAGTAAATAGGTTTAACATCCAGGTCTATCCTCCAAAATCTGTGCCATTATTAACCTCCTCAACTTATCAGTTAAGCTAATCTGCCTAGGATGACCTGGCACAGAATATTTGGTCAGCATTTCCAAATTTTCTAAGTATAAAAAATCAGAGCCTGTTTTTTCTTTGATTCTTTGCACGGGGGCATGCTAGTGGCTTTCCGTTTAATTGGTAAAAAAACAGGAGGACATGAGTCCCTGACATGGGGGCAGTTATATACACAGAATACTTGACATCCCCAACAGATTATTTTTCAAACTCTCCTCTGGGCAACAAAATTATTTTCAATAATAATTAGTACTGATCAGTGATAACCATTATTTTCTTGATCTGTTATTTAGTTTTAAAAAACAAATCATTAAAAAAAGACTGCCTTTCAATTTTAAAGACGTTATTGAATTTTGGTAAAATATTTCATGTGTGAACGGAAATTGGCACTTATTAAAAATAGTACATTTCAAAGTTGGCATACTATTTTACAATTTCAACGCAAATATGACTCCTCACGGTCACATGAAATGACAGAATTGGAACTAACTAAGTTTGTTTGTATTCCCTGTGTGACCATTGTTACTTTGAATCTACTGGTTAAGGGCAGGAATATGGGGAAGCCGGGTGATGGAGACACACAGCACTGGAAGGTTATAAACTGACTTTCAAAATGAATATAGGAGGCCTTCTGGCAGGGCTAACTACAACTGGGAGAGCTTCAAATTACCTTCTATGTAGAATATCGTGTTTAGGAAGGCTACATAACAAACACGTATTAATATGAAGTTCCATATACATTATCAAAACTCCACAGTACTCATCCTAATTGTTTAGAATGCAGTCTAACAAAAGATTTTTGGGGAAAGAAGAATTTTATTACATGGTTTAGAATGGTTAGCTCACATGATAATAAAAAGCAGACCAACTTCTACTCGTTTTTAATACTCATTTGAAATTCCCAGTAGACCATGCCCTCCTTCACTGCCCATACCGGAGCAGAGCGCTCCCACCACCCACCGATGGTATCCCGCTGCTTTGGGGGACCCCAATCCAGTTCAGGAGGCTTGTGCTTCCTACAGGAAATGCCTCCACTGTTGGGAAGCTTTAGGAAGTTCCCACTTCAGTAGAAAAATGACTCTTTGAGGAGCTCTCAATCATAGAGGGGAGAGGGGGCTCATGTGTTTAGAGAGGGTTGAAGTTGGGAGAACAGGGTTGTGTCCTTGAGTGCCTACTTACCTGAGTCTGAGTGGTTTGGAAGAGCTCATGTTCAGAAATGTGGCTAGGAACCAAGGGCGGCTGCCACCAAGGAAATGCCTCTGGTTACTATGGCACATCACAGTCATGGAGAGGCTGATATGGGAGGACACTGAAGACAATATTAAAATGCAGAGAGAGGGCTCTGCTTTTGTATGTTGTGAGGAAGTTTATGTTTTAGAATTAGGCTCAAGTTTACCATCAACAGGAGCTTGCCTTTTATTTTCTAATTCTTTTTATTTTTTAAAGATTTTATTTATTTGAGAGAGAGAGTGCCTGCACAAGTGGGGGAGGAGCAGAGGGAGAGAGACAGGTGACTCCGTGCTGCGTGCAGAGCCAGTTGGGAGGCTCGATTCCATGACCTTGGGATCATGAGCTGAGCTGAAATCAAGGGTGGGACGCTTACCCGACCGAGCCACCCAGGAGCCCCAGGAACTTGCCTTTTTTAAAGCAGGTAGACAGCAGCATGCTGACTGATTCCTAGATGCACGCTAGGGCTCCCCAAGGGCCAACGGCAGGCGATGAATGATGGGGCTTATCATCAAACCACCCTCAGCCGCCTGCCAGAGCTGAGGGGGATGGATGGGAATAGGGAGCAGAAAGCATGTTCTGCCGTCCATCGGCTGGCACATAGTCCTCGGAGCCTGCCAGAGATCTTAGCAGGCAACAATTTTTTTAATCTGAATGAATTATGGAGAAAGACAGCTTGTGAAAACTTATGTGAAATTTGGAAAGACTGGAAGCCTTATTGTTCTCAGCCATAAACTGCGCTCTTAAATTAAAACGTCCAAGTTGCTGGTGCCAAGTAAAGGTCTTGCCAGATGTACTTTAATGAATGAAAAAGAGTAACATGATTATGATGTGTGTGTTGTGTTCAATTAGGTCCTGGGTGGTTTAAAGAGAGTTTTCAGTGACATTTTTTCTGATTATAGAAATAATGAAATCATTGTAGAAATCACAAGAAAATATTAAAAGAGTAGTCACCCACAATTTTAACTCCCATAGTGTGTATAGATTGTTAAATCTTGTCCTTTTTACTTCAGAATGCACTGAAACATTTTCCTCTGCAGGTAAAATCATTCTGTGGCAATACTTTTAATAGATGCATATTACTTCATTGTGTGAATATGCCCTAATTTATTCACTCTATCTCCTATCACTGGACTTTAATATTTTTCTTTTTTTTTCATATAATAAATAACACTGTGATGAACACCCTTGCCGATAAATCTCTGTATATAATTCTGAATGCTTCCTTATCATAGATTCCAAATCATGGAGTTATTAAGGAAAAGCGTAAACATTTTAAGACTCTTGGTGTGTATTGCCAGGTTGCTTCCCTTATAAAGGTTTCTACCAACTTACTATCTCCCACCAGCAGTGTTCTAAATTCTCCCAATTTTAAGGGAACAAAATAACATTATCTCACTCAATTGTTTTAAATGGTGATTGTGGTATAGTAAAGGATATATCTGGTCTTTATTTCTGATTCCTGGCACAGAAATTCAAAAACCCTTGGGATTTCCTGAGTGATAGGCATGTCTTTGTTAGGTTAATGAGGTGACTCAGGAAGGGTTCCTTGATAGCATCAGAATGGGGGCTGGTCACCTGAAAGACCCACCTGTGTAATGAAAGGGTTGGAACTCTGGGTCAGCTGGACCTCTGGGGAGGCATGGGGCTGGAGTTGAATGAAGTAACCTTTATTTAATCATCAAAGTCTACCTCGCGAAAGCCCAGTGAAAACTCTGGCATGGGTTAGTGCAGTGCACCCAGTATGGGTGAAACAAGTGATTATTCATTGCCTGCCCTTGGCCCTTGGGGAGCCCTAGCGTGCATCTAGGAATCACTGCCAGCGTGCTGCTGTCTACCTGCTTTAAAAGGCAAGTTCCTGGGGCACCTGGGTGATTCAGTCGGTTAAGCGTCCCACTCTTGATTTCAGCTCAGGTCATGATCTCAGTGTTGTGAGATCGAGTCCTTCCTCAGCCTCCTGAAGGGTATGGAGTCTGCTTAAGGTTCTCTCTCTCCCTCTCTGTGCCCACCTTCTCTCTCTCAAAAAAAAAAAAATAAAAAAGCAAGCTCTTGTTGATGGTAAGCATGACCCTACTTCTTTTTTTAAAAATTTTTTTGTGACCCTACTTCTAAGACATAAACTTTCTTACAATCTTCAGAAGTGCAGCCCAATCTCTGCATTTTAATATTATCTTTACTGTCCTCCCAAGTCAACTTCTCCATGACTGCCCCAAGTGACCTCGTTAAACTTTCTTCATGGTTACATTCAACAGATAGTTATTGCACACTCTCTATGTGCCAGGAAAGGTGGTAGATGCTGGGAATTCCATTAGGAACAAAATTGGAAACAATTCCAATCACTCATCATGTAAAATTGTACAATGGGGAGGTGTAGGTGTTATGAGATCATGCAATAGGCAGGTTTGACTTAGAGAGGTCAGAGAAGGCTTTCTTGAGCAGGTCAACGAACTGACCTCTGAAGAAAGAGAAAGAATTAACTAGGAGGAGAGGCGTGTGTGGAAGGGAGGAAGCACTTCAGGTGGAGAGTACAGCCCATGCAGAGGCCAGAGTGTGGGTGTGCAGACGCATGGAGAGTGAGGCATAGAGCTGCCAGGCTTGCTATCCAATGCACGACGGCTGTCCGTCTTAGGATGACTTCAAGTGCTGGAAGGAACAGTTTCGGGCTAGCTTAAGGAATTAAGAAAACAAAGGAGGCAGTGGTGAGGGAAAGGGTTATAAACCATCCACTGGGGTGGGAGGTACTGGACCAGAGCTGGAGGTGTTCGCATAGGAGCCTCACAGACCTGGGATGTACTCAGGAGACTACAAGGGGAAGAGAATGGGACAGCTGACATCTAGGAATCCCAAAGATGACAGTGCTGATGAAAAAGAATAAACCTGCAGAGTTAAAGACAGCCAAGGCCACTGTTGGGGGTTGGAAATTTATCCTCAGAGTGTATTTGTTGAACAAAACAAGACAATGAATGTGATGAGCACGTGCAACTGTTCTCAAGGCCAAGCCTTGCCCCTGGGACAATGTCCCAGTGTCTACCAGCAGTCACCCACGTGCCTTTACTTGTGGGGAGTTTACCTTCACAGGGCTAGCTTGTCCTCCCTCCTGCAAGAGTCTTGGGAAATGTGCATACTGGGATTATGATAATTAATTATCAGAAAGGTAGCCACATTTCTCATGCTCCCATAAAATATTCTGGAAACTTAGAGAACTTTAAAAGCTTGAAAGCTTTCATTTTAATTTAAAGGAAATCAGGTTTACTAAACGCTCTTACGAAAAGGTCATTTGTTCTGATATTTAAAATTGGAGAGACATCTGACAAGGGAAAGTGAAAAGCCCTGTCTGCATTCACACATGCTCCAGATAAAACAAGAGCAGCTGTAAGGTCCGTCCTCTCAGGATGGCTCAAGAAGGCACCCAGCGCAGGGCCCATGTGGCTCAATGAATAAATAATAATAATCGATTCTGAATGTGAGTGTAAAAATTAGTTCTTGTTCTATTGAGATTTATACTGAATTTAGAATCCAATTAGGTCAGGGACATGATGTTTACAAAACTGATCTAGGAGGTAGAAATTTCCACCAATCTTTTGTAATATAGATTAAATTGGGGAGATAAGAAAGGAAGGATATAACTGTCCCTACTACACCCAAACCCCTCTCCCCTCACAAAGAAACCTCTACGGTTTAAAGCAGAGACAGCCTTCCCATGCTAATTAATCACTACACTCCTTCCTGCCCAGGGAAATAGTCTCAATCTGTCTCAACACCATACTCTGGACAACCATTACCAATTAGCTAAGCAGAGTTGGCATACCTGGTGAAAGGCATTTGCAATCCCTTGCCTCAAGGTATTCAGAGCATCCAATTAAAATGGATATTGTAAATGAATTGTCAATGAATAAGTAATAATTATCTTCATGTGCCAATAAAAAGAAATCCAGCTCTGCACTGTCCCAAGTTACTGGACAGCCACACCAATATGCCATCCTTAGGAATAGCTATAGTTTTTGTTTCCATTTTAAGTAGTTAAGAGTTGTGGTTGCTAATTGGGTACAAATGAACGGACTCAAGAGTCTGAATGTGAGTGTTCTATCTACTTTCTCCTAGTGGCACAAGCTCAGACCCATAGACACATGTGAACATCCAGTCAGGGTTGGTGGAGATAATGCAGTGAGGACATGACAGAGATAAAAGGGGTTTCAGGGCCCAGAATTTTCCTAAAGGAAGCTGCAGGGTCATCAGTGACCACATGCTGGCCTAAGACTTCAGAAAGAAGGCAGGGCCACAAGACTTATTAGCATTAATAGCTGTCATTTATGGAGCAGTCTGCATGAGCCAGAATCTCACTGTAATATCACGGCTGTTATAAAACAAAATTCAACTGAGTACATTTGGAGATCTAATTGGCTTTATTAAGCGATTCATGAATCGGGCAGCATCCCATCTAGCAAGTAGAGAGACAATCCAAGGAGTTGTACGAAATGAAAGGCTTTTGTAAGAAAGAGGGTAGGGCAAGGAAATTAGTAGCAAAAGAAAAGAAGGGATTGTCTCAGGCCAGGACATCTCCTTTTGGGGGAAAGGGACCTGCAGGGTTGCTAATCAAGCAGATGACCTCACTAGTGCTGGTCAGGAAATTTCCCATGGACTTAAAAGGTCACGTTCCTGGAATACGTTGAAACTGTAATTAAGTCTTGGTTTGCTGTTGTGGGCGGGGAGGGTAAGTGACTCCATTTTAGGCTTGTTTCTCTCTCTCTCTTTTTTACACAGCCAGTCATCATGTAGGGTACGTTTCCTTCTCCTCCTTTGGCTCATGAACAAGCTAAGGCTCAGGAAACTGAGCGATGTGCTCAGGGTCACACAGCCCGTAAGTTTAACACTTGAATTTGATCCAGTGACGGGGCCTCCAAAGAAAGCTCTGTAAATGACCACACTAGGCTCTTCAGATGTGGCAGGCATGTGGCCCCAAGTAGATATTGGGAGAGTTACACCCAGGGAAATACATGTCAAGAATGACCAGAGACTGGGCAATGGGGGTGGCAGGGGATGGGAACTGTTGGCAGAAAGAGTGAGAGATCCCTGAAAAAGACAGGCAGAGTTTTCTTGATTTGAGCAAAGTTCCCGGCCATCTTGTGCAAGAACGTAAGAACAAACAGCTCCTATCAGGCCAGCAGGTAATCTAATCATATCAGGGACCATAAAACTTCCAGTGCTGATTCAAAATTGAAGACTGACCTGATGCCCATTGAGTTATCTTTATAGGATCTAAACCCCCTTGAATACTGAAACCAGACCATCTGGAGCCAGAGGACTGAAGTGGACCCTTTGCCCCAATTCCATGCCACATTCCCCACTGCACAAGCCCCTTCACAAATACACGCGCATCCTTAGCTGAAAACTGTTGTCCAGCACTGCTTTGAGAAAGTTTCCCGGTATTCTTCTTTACTTGTTGCCGGTAAAACCCTCTCTTTTCTTATTTTTTGGCTTGGTTGTGTTTTTTGGCTCGACACCCACCAAAAGGCAAACCCAGTTTCCGGTCACAGGATGAGATGTTGGGTAACCCTGCCGCTTCAGGTTTGCTTTTTAATTTACCCAATATTATGAAAATAACAGGATGCATTAGTTAACTGCTTCATTTAGAGCTGGCTAGCTATAGAGCTGCAAGACCTAACAAGGTGTAAAAGAAAGAGAGGATCTGAGTGTAATGTGATCCCTCTTGTTACCGTCCACGTGCCTGGGTGTGGCCCCAGGCTCGCTTCTCCCAGGGTCACCTCTGCACCAGCAGCTGGCCTCGCCTGGGTCCTCGTTAGACAGAGAGAGTCTCAGCCGCCACCTTGGACCTACCGAATCAGAATCTGCTTTCTTAAAAGATCCTTAGGCGGTTCCTGTGCACTTCAAGGTTGGAGAAGCACTGAGCTAAGGGTACAAACCAGAAGGAAAAAGCGGATGTAAAATAACAAAAGAACCAACAAGCTATAAAAAAAAAAAAAAAAAAAAAAAAAAGGCAAAAAAGGTGGCGGTTGTTTTTATTTTCTCAGAAGAAAAAAAAAACAACTCAATTTCAAGTTTAACTCAGGGAGGTAATTTTTTTTTTTCCTGGTAAAATGATAAGCAGGATCGGTTCCTGTAAAACAGGATAAAAAAGACTAGAGGGCTAGACAGCTGCTGTCCATCTGGTGGGCACGAAATCCGAATGGCTGAATAATGTAGTCTTGCTATTCCTTTGTTTATGAGCTAGGCCCGGTGGCTTCAGGGTCATCTTCTTCCTTGGTGACATCCCAAACCCAAGGAGAGGCATGTTGTTAGAAATTACAAGATGCCCATGATATCTTGCAGAGGGGATGGGAGAGTGGGAGGGATGGGGCCGGAGGGAAGAGAGACCACTGACCCAGGCCAGAGAAACAGGGAAAACCCTGGAACGGGGGCAGGGCTGCGGAAGCTGCCTCAAGCTGGAGGATCTCAGACTTCTGCCTGGTGACGTGAAATTTCAGCTGTCTCTAGACACAACTCTCAGAAAATAAAGAATAACTTTGTTGGCCAGGAAACCGACGTCTATTTTTTTCCCAAATGGACATAGCTTTATGGTTTTCTTTCCTGATGACAAAATTAATACTTACTGCAAAGCAATTAAGAGTGAAGAAAAAATGTGAAATAGAAAATGGAAATCACTTCAAACCCCAGAGAGAGCTATATATTGATGTTATACACACACACACGTGCACACGCAGACACACACCATCACACGCACGCAGTTTTACACACCTGGTACCACATAAGACACGTTCTCAATGCCAGGCTTGGAGAATGTAGTGCTTTGTGCTCCTAAAAGCCAAAGGATGAATGGTTCAGATGATCCTCTCTAGTTTGAGGGCTAGAAGTAGACACAAATAATTAATATTAATCTTGTAAAAAGTTTTAAGCCGTTTTATTAAGTCTGATGCTAAGACAACAGTATTCCTCCTATGAAATTCACCTAGAGCAGGGTGAATTTATACAGCTAAAAAAACCCAAAACAACCCAGCAAGTTAACCTACCGTCCTTTAACTAGAATCTATAAGCATCTTTCATTTGTGGTAATCTGCAGAGAACAATAGGAAAGGGGGAGGAAGGTTGTGAGAGTGATGGTGTCAGCATGCCTTCAAGGGAAGCTGTTCGCTGAGTGTCCTGGCCAAAGCACTGAGCTGGGGAGGGTGCAAGGCTTTGTTGAACAGACTAGTCCACCTAAACTGACCCTCAGGGGGGCCCCTGGGGTCTTCTCAGAAACCCCAGGCTTGGAGCAGCTCCCTCCCAACTCTGGGGCACAGCTGGGTACCCCGCCCTGCAGCCTGAAAACAACCCCTTGATTTACGGATTGAAATTGAATAAATGCTTGCTTTGAACCTCCACTGCAGGTCACATGTGGCCGGAATGGCTTTGGCACTGCTCAGACCCCAGACTTCTCCCCTGGTCCGGCCCCTGTGAGCCTCCCCACTCAGAGCTCCCACCTCTGGGCTTCTCTCTTGTTAACCTTAAGAAAATGGTCTGTTATTTTACGAGCAAAAGATGGAGTTATTTGGGAACAGCAGAGAATTGCAATCTGGGACAAGCAAGCTAGAGCAAAACCATAGGTAAGTCTGACAAACAAAGGAGAGGAACATTACTTTATGGAGAAGAAGGAAGAAGTTGGGAGGGGGTGTTTTGAACAACGGTCCCTCCGTTGGAGAGAAAGCAAGAGTTATCATTGGCTGAGTAGCGGGGGTGGTCAGTTTCCTGTAGGGGCTGCACTGCCCATCTTTTCCTGTTGGGGCCTGTCATTGATGATTCCTTCCTGTTGAAGGTCTTCTGCTGGGATCTGTAATTCACAGTTCTTCCTGTAACTGACACTGAGTGCTATAGTTCCCCCTACATCCCCATCGAGCACCCCGAGTCCACTTTAGTCAGGTTTCCCTTTATTCATTTTCACACTCTCAGCCTCTGGAGCCAAACAAAACCAACCACCTTGACCCTGCCTGGTGCTTGCAATCCCTTCCCTCTTCAGGCCTGATACTTGCGCTCCCGACTCTGCTCTGGGCATTTGCTTTGTCACTACACTGCTTTCTTCCCTTGAGATTTGGCATCAGTGCCCTGACCCTGGTCAGTCCCAGGGTCAAGTGTCTTGTGACTGGTAGAGCTTTCAGCAATGGCCCCTCCTTCCCCTACCAACCTCTGCATTTCAGGCTAAGTTTTCTTGGGCCAAGGCCTTGACCACCTCTCCACCCCCCCCACTCCCATTTTATTTGTAAAACCCATGCATCTGCATCAGGGAAGGTGGTGATTCAGGGGCATCAGAGAAAAGTTAAGGTAGTTTCCATTACACCAAGAGGGGCAGAGAAAGGGAGCAAATTCCTCCACTGGAAATCCCACAACCATGAAAGTAGATGAGGAGGTGGCATTTTTTTATGCCTTGCTCATCAGAGGATAAAATCAGCATCATTTCCCTGTGCTGTGAGAACTAGGTTGGAGGTGCCCCTTTAGGAAAAGGTTGTGTTTTTTTTTTTTAATATAGAGTTCTTGGTCGCTTTCCCAGATTCTTTTTAAAAAACAAACTCTAACCCAAAGGGGCACACACGGAGGCACGCTAACACACACACACACACACACACACACACACACACAGAGGTACACACTCTTAATTTGCATTGATTCTAACCTTTCCAGATACTTTGCCCTTGGGGCCAGTGCCCTTCGGGCCAGGATGAGGACCTGGCTTCCACCTGCCTCTTCTTAGGCAAAGGACGATCATGCTGAATATCACAGCTGGGAATTGACAAGTAGGGGCCAAGTCACAGGGCTTACTGGCACAGGAGAGATTCCTTGGCAAACTACGGGTATCAAGAAGGGAAAAGACAATAATTGAGCTCTGGGTATTATTTATAGACGTCTGGGGCTGGCTTGATGTGAACTCCAAACAAGTAGTTGATTTGGTTGGAAACTCAAAGGAGCCATCTTGTGTCATGTTGTTACAAGAGCCCTTGGGTATGAGGGAATCTTCACCTCTTCCTTTGACGGATTTGGTAGGGTTCGTGCGGTCACCTTCTTCCTGTTTCTTCTTGTGGATCCTCAGGTCTGAAGGTCAACCTGAATTCACTCTCACCTTCTTCTACTGAGTGACGATGGCTTTAG
Organism: Callorhinus ursinus; assembly: GCF_003265705.2. Classification (NCBI taxonomy): domain Eukaryota; kingdom Metazoa; phylum Chordata; class Mammalia; order Carnivora; family Otariidae; genus Callorhinus; species Callorhinus ursinus. The sequence goes on along the minus strand of NW_027397091.1, from coordinate 2,123,168 downwards.
TAATGCCTTAAACGTAGATTTTGCTTGCTCTTCAGAACGGTCCTTTGAAGAATCCAGTTGGGAAGATGGTGGCATGGGAAGTGAGGTGAGGTGCCCAAAGCCACCTCAGGAGGGGTTGAGGAGCTGGAAGTGCCCTTCCTAGTCATCTGGCCTTGTTGGCCTTGTTGTGCAGACTTGCTGTGACTCTATCGTGTGTCCTCCATGATCACGGCCATGCTTGAATAACTGATTGGAAATCCTGCCCCAAGCCCTGGTTCTCACGCTATCAAAGCAATCTTGACTATTGGTAAATCACCTTAATTTCTTGTGTCATGTGGTTTTGTTCTTAGCATTCCTTGGTTAAGCTTAACTTATGGGATTTGGGTTTGAACTTGTGCTTTGAAAGAATAATACTGAACATTCATTCATTCATTCATTCATTCAACAAGTACTTACGGAAACTAGTCAGTTGAACTGGGAGATGAGGACTGTGCCAGGCTCAGGGATCTAACAGTGTTCGGCATCTCTCTCTCCCAGCTGCCCCAGAGAACACTGACACCTCACAGATAAGTCTGCAATTAGAAACCAAGGTGAACGCAGAGAAGGAAAGAAACAGGGTTCTGTGAGTCACGTGATAGAAGAATCAGGAAAGCTTCCCTGCAGGGTAGCATGTGAGCTGAGGTCTGGAATACGAGAGGGATTAAACAGACCGGGAAGGGGTGGCAGCAAGTGCACTCTGGGCAAAGGCCCCGTGGCAGAGGGTGCCCGAGGTGCTCACGGAATGGAAAGCAGGCCCCGTGGCAGCAGCTTGGCGAGAGTGTGAAAGGCTGGACTGGGTCACCCTGGGATCTCTTCCAGGGCCACAACAGAGGCAGCCCCCCAATATGTCAGGGGCTCAGCTGAGCTGGGGGACATCAGGCTGAGCTGCCAGCTCTCAGAGAAGCCTGTGAAAGCCAAAGCCATAATGAGAGTGAATGCGATGGTGTGAGAGCCTTAAACCCGAGAAAGCTCTGAGTCCGCACGTTCCTTTCCCTCCTGGACTGGATGCTGGTTGAGCGTCAGGTGGATCAGCACAGAGGTGGGGAGAGCCCTGAACAGAAGGCTCCAGCACAAGCTTTGTCATGGGCCCTGGAGAGGGGAGGAGAAGGGGAGGGAAAGTACTGGAGACTGAGAGTGGGGACTGTGTCTTCAGGGCTTCCCCTCCTTCCCCCGAGGAGGCTCGGCAAGGCTCCCGAAGAAGGTCTGCCCAAGGCCCAGACTCAGGACCCAAGGCGCCTGCGCTAGGAATGCAAACATATGACAGAGCATGGCTGACTTGGGGGGTGGGGGTGCCTGAGACCCTGACTACAGCACTCCTCAGAGACCACCCCCCACCTCCAGGCGGGTGCAAGGAGGCCAGCCAGGTAAGCCTGGGTAATGGCCTGTGGTTGGGTCCGAAAAATCACACAGAGCAGAGATCCGATAGAGAATAGGAATCAGCCCAGAGACATGAGAGGGAATGATGTCTCAGCCGAGGAAACAGCAAGTACGGAGACCATGGGGAGGGGCTTGTGCTTCATCCTGACCAAGAGGGGGATATGACCAAATGGGAAAGGCTTGGGGGAGAAGGGGAGGGAGACGGGAGAGGAAAGGAGATAAGGGAAAGGAATAAGAACAGGACAGGAAGGAATGGAGAGCCTCAGGGTAGGGGGCGCGGACGCGGACGCCCAGAGCTGGCTGGGGTTGGCTGGGAGCGGGGGACCACGGGCCAGCCCCTGAGGAGTCAGCCTGTTCATCCTCTGAGCTGCAAGTCATTGGTCCTCACCCAGGGCAGCGAAGTGGGCTCTAGGCAGCTGAAGGTTCAGAGGCAGGCAGAGGCCTCATGTCCCTGCCCCCAGGGAGGCCAAGATTGGATGCTCTCCGCCCCGTACAAAATCCCACAAATTCCCACCCGGGCCCTGGGTTTTTGGATTAAAGGAGACCCCACTCCTTCAGAGTCTGAGCTCAGAGGCTAGTTAATTGTCACTTAGTATCATTAGCATCCTAACTACAGATTTCATCCTACAACAATTATAACCGCTTATTTTACAGTAAAGGGATAAGGACTTGCTTAAAGCTGTTATGAAAAATTATCCAAAACTTGCCAATAAGGCAAAAGAATGCGCACCCTCTCAAGGTCCCCGAGGGAGCGCTGTCCAACGGTCCCTCCCAGGACCGTGCAAGGCGATGCACCTTCGTTGGACTTGACTATTGCTCCTGGCCAGCTCGGTGAAGGACGCGCCTGTCCTGGAGCGCGGTTCTCTGTCCTCCCGTCCCACAGTCTAGCATCTCACTGCCACTTATCACCATTAGGTCAGTGAGTTTAACCTTCCACTGAATCTCTCTGAAAAATTTTTGCCCTTTTGTATTAGGCTGTATTTCTGTTCAAATGCTTGATGTCAACTTTAATTATCGTTCAGACTAGTTGCTCAGCTAAAAGGATCTGTTTCTTGCCCAAAAGGTAATTATGAGACTAAAATCGGTCCACTAAGGACATGTGTTTACTTGAATCTCTTTGTAAGGCCACCACAGGGATTCAAAGACAAGAGGATAACTCCTTCTGCCGGCACAAGAAAAAGTGGAAAGACACAGGAAACACACATCGAGTAATTCACAGCTCTCCTCGGACTCCGTCTGTCAGGACGGTGCCTTTGAAGCAGCCACTGGGGGCAGAGAAGAAAGGAAGAGAGCAATACTTTCCCCAGGCAGGGGCAGGAATGGGAGGTGAAATTTAATTTGAGACAGCTTTACTCTCATCACACTGATTGATTTGAAGAATGAATCGAGCAAATTGGCCTTGGTTTGGGGCTTTTGGAGATAAACCTCATCGTCAGCTACGATTCTGAGACTTTTGGCGGCACATCCATGTGGTGAACTCTGTCCAAAATCCAGCCAGTCAGCCAGCCAGGATGTTTTGGTGTCATTGTTGCGGTTTGATTAGATCATTGCCTGAATTCAGAGAATCTTTTGGCGTAGCCCACCGATGTTGCTAGTTGAAAATGGCCATTTTTAGCCCCCCACCCCCCGCCACCCTGTAATCGAACCGACAAGATATTTGGGTGTGGTATCAAAACGAAAGCCATGGTCATAACCTCTCTCAATCTGGTTGCTTCACTAGTAAACTGGGAATAAAAATACCCTCCTTGCTGCCTGCACGTGGATATTGACAAATCACCTGAGAAAAGAACAACACTTGACATTACACCTGGTATGTGGTGTATTGAACGCCCTAAGTACAATGAAAGTTCCCAGAAAGGAGGGAAACATCCAGTAGTCGCCAGCCCGTAGCAAGGCTGGGCCTCTGCTCGGCAGACCTTGTGAAGACTCTGTGCTCTGGAGGTGCTGAGAGCTCCTTAGTTAGTCATTTTTCTCTGAGGCCCCATCTCTGGTGGGCACCGAGGACGCTGCAGCTCTTGGCGGGGAGCCTCACTTGCACAGAACTCATCCTATTCTTGCAACTTTGAGGCCTTCGTGTAAGTTTCCAGTCACAGGCTTGTAGGTCAGGCTCATTGTCTGACAATTCCTTCAAGAACATGGCAGGCTTCTCTTCAGTTTGCTTCTAGGCAGTTGCAGGTGCCAGAAACAACATCTTCTATAGTTTTCCCCCAAACATATTCCCCAAGTCTGTTTTATTTCTTTGCTTCCCAACCTATATTTTCCTGTTTCTCAAAGTAATGTACCTATATTAAGACCCGTGGAATCAACGGGCTTGAGAAGGCAACATTCTCAATGTGACCTTTGCCACAGGTCTAAGCCCCATTGGTTTACTGGAGAGTCCCAGTGAGATTGTGCCGTGCAGAACCTTTTTTGGTCTCATCGCTTACTATTTAGGGTCCAGAAGCAGTAGGTCTTTCTAACACCTCAAAGCCCTTCATCTCTGAACTTTATAGCTTTCACTCTCTGCTTATAAATCAGACATACTTGAGCTCATCTCTCTTTTATAGTACTGTAATACCTTCTAAGCCCTGCAACAGCCAATACACATTGTCACTCTGGATTATTCCAGTAAGTTCTTTAGAGTCAGAGACTCAGCAAGCGTGTGGTCTGCCTCCGCATCACACCCACACGAGTCTCCATCTTTCCTCCTGCTACACATGTTACCCCACCACTGTTGCCTGATTCAGCCAATGCTGCACAATTTTAGTCTTTTTTTTTTTTTTTAAGATTTTACTTATTTATTTGAGAGAGAGAGAGTGAGAGAGAGCATGAGAGCAGGATGTGGGGCAGAGGGAGAAGCAAGCTCCCTACCAAGCAGGGAGTCTGATGTGGGGACTCGATCCAGGGAGTCCAGGATCATGACCTGAGCCGAAGGCAGATGCTTAACCAACTGAGCCACCCAGGCGCCCCTAATTTTAGTCTTCTGAAAATAGCCGCATCCCACTTCATGGTACAAATTTTTGTGCTAGGTTGGCTAGAGTAGACTGTGGGAACAGACTCAAATGGATAATAGCTTAACACTTGGACATGTATTTCCCATTCACAGAATAGTTCAGGAAGATTCCAGATCAGCAGGGAGATTGTGTGTGTGTGTGTGTTTCTGCTCCACACAAGTCATTTTAGAGACTGACGTTTCCCATGTGGCTTTGATGGCACCATCCCATTATCCCATCAGCTGGAAGGGAAGAGAGATGTGTGAGGTTTTTATGGGCCAGGACTGGCAGTGGCTCATGTCACCTCAGCTCATCTTCCATTGGCTAGAACTCAGTCACGTGACCACAGCTAACTTCACGAGAGGCTGGCAGATGCAGTCTTGCTCTGTGCCCAAGGAGAAGAAGGGCATTTCTGTAAATAGCACCAGTGTCTGCCACAGTGCTCAGACACCTCATCCAGAACGTGTGAAGGAAGGCTTGCCTCCCAGGTCTATGAGGAAGAGAAGGTGAGACGGTGTTGTGGGCCAGCACCTTGAAATGCTAAGACATGGGTGAAACATCTTGGGCGTAACATAATAAAACACCAGGTAAAATATAATCAAACAGAGAAACTGTCTCCACATGGACTACATTAGTAATTTTTTCCCTTTACTCTAGACTATTCCCTTATGGAAAAGGATGCCTCTCCATCAACAGAAATAACCTCCAGTTACATGTTTGTATGCATCCAGGCACCATACATTGAGCACATAATTCTCTGCTGTCTTCCATAAACTGTCATTGAGGAAGAATGTGGCAGCCTTTTACACAAGAGCTTTGACAATAATGTGATGCCTGAGCCATTTCTAGATACTTTGTCTACAGTAAAAAAAAAAAAAAATGAGCTAGACAAATGAACTGTCACTTCTGCATGGCTATGTACACGTGCCCCACATCTATGCCAACTTGAGCCATCTCTCTCTCTCTCTCTGTCTCTCCTTCTAATTGACGTAAAGTTGACACACAGTGTTACATTAGTTGTAGGCATACAATATAGTAGACAGCTCTATACATTATACTATGCTCACCACAAGCTTAGCTACTATCTGTCACTATACAAGGCTATTAGAATGCCACTGACCATATTCCCTACGCTGTACCTTTCATCCCTGTGACTTATCCATTCCAGAACTGGAAGCCTGGACCTCCCACTGCCCTTCACCCATTTGGGGCCATGTCTCCTCATAAAGAGCCTGGTGGTGGAACCCAACCCTGTGGGGAAATGTTTTCAGAGTGAATACTGGGAAGCATGTGCATCTCAGTGCTCTTTGATCTCAGGAAGGGTCCAAGGGGATGCAGAGCCGGAAGGAAGTCTTCTGGTGGCTTCTGGTTTGAGAGGAGGCAACCCTTGTCTCTGGAAATACCTGAAGAGTTAGAAAAGTCTGGTGGTGGTGGAGTGGTTTCTGGGAAGAAAATCCAAGTCATTAAATGGCAGGCGACAAGCATTTGATTAAGTCTCCACATTTGAGGGACAAGAAGAGACTTTTGTGACATGCAAGGTCATTGTAAAAGGCAGATCTCATTTTATTCTTTTGATTACAAAACAATGTTTTCACTAAGACCCCTCTTCTGTCTTCTTGGGCCATATTAGCACAAAATTTGAAAGGTCTTGGCTACCTTCCCAGAACAAAATGAGGTATGAGTGTGTGTGTGTGTGTGTGTGTGTGTGTGTGTGTGTGTGTGTGTGTATTTCTAAATCATCTGAAATCCCTGTCTTTCTACTCCTCAGGGTCATCTAGGAGCATAAGCAAATAGGGACTGTTTTTTTTTAAGTCAAAGTGAAGTATGTAAGTTTAGTCTCATACTACATTTCTTTGTCTAAATATGTGCAAAATGTGTGTGTATAGGAAGTAATTCTCATCCAAGAAAATAAAATAAAAAAGTAAATGGATCAGATCTGTATTCAAGGAGATGCAATTGCTTGTGTTAGTACTAGCATTACCAGTGATATTAAGAGTGTTATTATCACTATTTAAAAGTCTTTTTTCTTGAGATATAATTGACATTGCTATTAATTCCTGAAGTATAAGTATTAGTGTTAGACAGATGGAGTGAATGATCTCTGAAGAGTAGACCAACCCTAAGATTTATGATTTTGTGTTATTCATATTGAATTACCACTTAGTATAATGTATCACATGCTCAACACAACTTTGTTTACATTGATGCCCATTCATTTCCATTTGTACTCATACCCGGAAGGGGAAACAAGCATTTGAGGCAGAAGGAACAGCCTCTGCAAAGGCCTGGAGGTAGAAATGAGTCTGTGATGGCCAGGGGACGCCTGTGAGATTTGGTTCCTCCAGGTACTTTCTTATCTTGGTTCCTGGTCAAGACCAGGATGGGGGAGAACAGCCCAGCAGTGCCCTTTGTGGATCTTCTTTGGGGCCTGAGTCTGGAAATGGTTCAGTCAATGTAGGAATCTGCAGGAGAGGGTGGGATGTCACTGGGGCCAAACCTGAGGCTCTGGAGGGGTATGCCCAGAAGCCTGCAGCCCAGGAACGCTCTAGCACACGAACATCCTTGCCCTCTTTATGAATGATCCCCAAAGCCAGGCTTACCTTGGTGAATGCAATTGGTGCTGTCAGCCGAACTATGTTTGAGATAGTTTCCTTCCTCCCAACTCAGTCATTCCACGAGCAGCTCAGAACTCCGGTTCAAGAAATGCTAGACAGACAGCTAGGAATGGGTGCCTCACTCTCGGAGTTGAAAGCCTACTTCCAGGTCTCTAAGCCAGTTTTCTACACCTGGGCTTCCAGCTGCAGAATCTCATGGACTTGTCCATGTGCACATGTCCCCCATAGGTGAGCGTTCTCAGCTTTAATAAGATTCTCAGATGGGTCCCTGATCCTAGAAAGTTAAGGATCCTGGGTTTGGTACAGTGGCCGGACATGAACAGTTCAATCTTTGATTATATCATGCTTGTCCCTACATAAAAATGGGCCACCCAGCTGCTTCTCGCATGCCTTCCCTATGAGGGTGCAGATCTCGTCTTCCATGCTGGGCAGGATCACACAGCACACTCCTTCCTTCCTTTTCTCCCCACTTCGGCAATCTCAAAAGCCCCCATGCCTGATCTTCCTCTTGATTCACCAGCATGGCTATGGTCACAAAGCTACATTCACAGGGACCAAACCAACCCTTCCCACTGCTTTATACTGCTCCCTTCTCTACATTCCTTAAGCTATTTGCTCTGTCAATAATATATTGACATTTCGTGCTATTCTGGAATTTAATAGATACCAAGCCTGGTCTGCTTCTGTGTGCCCCGCAGTGGTCTCCCAGGAACACTTTTCCAAATGTCACCATCCTCGTTACCATTAATAACCAGCATTCGTAATTATAACTATAATACCATTGTCACAAAATGCAGTTTTGTTTCTATACACTACCAGATATGCTTTCTCCTGCGAGCCTTACAATATTCTAAGAAGCGGGCAAGAGGGGTGCTCCGCGTTGTTTCAGAGATGAGATAACAGGGTACAGCCTAGAGTTTAGTGACTGGTGTGCAGTCCCCAGTAAGTTAGAGGCATAACAAAGAATGGGACAGAGATCAAAATCCCCCTTCCTGCTTCGGGCCATGTTACACCTTTGTGTACATTTTTCTTTTCTTTTCTTTCTTTCTTTCTTTTTTTTTGGACAAGGAGTCGGATTTTATTTTAAGCCGCTCTGAGGCCCCTAACTGGCATCTTGTTTTAATTATGCCACTTGCTTACTGAATTTATTATGGTTGCCAGGCGAAGATTTGACCGCTTAAGTCACTCTGGAGGAAAGCACTGGAACTGGGCTTTTAATTGGATTGGCTAAAGATAAATCAAGCATAACCACACGTGAATTTTTAAAATGATTCTATTAGGCAGATAGAGCCAGTTTTTACCCCCGCACATTATAGTTACTAATCATCTCCTTTTCCTGGTATTTTTTATATTCTTGTCTTTTCCTTTTTGTTTGCCTGCTCTGCCGGAGAAATTCAGGGCTTCGCAGCGTGGAAACATGGATTATTGCATTGACCTTATTATGTGAAAATGCTGAATTTACTGCATTTAGTACATAGGAGCAGGGTCTTGGCATTTCTGTATCCTCTCCTCTTTCCTACTCCCTCCACAGTGACCCAAACTGGGACCCTAGGCAAACCTTTAGCTGGTCTGGAATTGGATTAAGAGCGGTGTGAATAGCCACACCTCCCCCTTGCCAGAGGGAGGATGAGAAATAATCCCCACTGTTCAGAAGTCCAAACTCTGAAATGTCCACAACTCTACAAAGTTCTTGGATTGAGGGAGGTGACAAAGCCCCCTTCTCAGTGTGATTATTGGCGAACAACCCTTACCTAATTGACCACCTTCTGCTGCTTACAAGCCTCCCCAGTATAGCATCAAGGTGGGGCTAAATAAGGTAGGTAACTGGGAATAGTGTAGACTGTCCTGTGGGTAACTAGTACTAATTAACCTTGTGGACAAGCAGATCAGGGCTCCTGGATCTCTGATGTCTCTATCAACACCAGCCTCCTTGCGTCGGGGCAAACCAATGGAGCCATGAACTGTGATTTGACTCTCCAGATCCTTTCATCCTTTGATATAAGTAGGGAAAATTCCAAGAGTCATAGGCGATCTTTCAGGTACAGTTGAAAAGGAAAGCTCTATATACGTGTGAGTGGGATTATCTCTTGATTACACTCAAAGACCTATTTTGAAATTTCTCATAAACTCAAACAACAAAAAATATTTTGTCAAGCCAGGGTAGAAGCTCAAGTGGCTAAGCTGAGGCTGCTTGTTTGGGTGTAAGGTGCCTCCAAAGCTTTAATGAAATGAGCAAATATGTTCTGCATTCTGTAAGTCAATTCAGGAACTATTAACTCTTTGCTCTGTCCAGAGTATGGCATTCTGTGAAAAGAATTTCAGCAAAACTCTGTAGTAGGGGATGTAAGGCAGAGCAAGCCCGAATACAGGGTTGGTCTCTTTCCATTTGTGGAAGTTTCTTTTTAGCCTGACAAATCAAGGAGAAGCCAGAATTTGACACCTAAAGATGGAAACATGTGGAAACCTACCATGACATTCTCTGCAGCCCTTTTTCGCAAAATTCAGCACCCATGATGGAACACATTACACTCCAACCCAGCTTCTCCTGGGTCCTAAGATACTTCTTAGCTATTACCACATTGGAAAGATGCATTCATTTCTTCAGTAGCCAAAAATCAAGTGCCCCCCCAAAGACTGCATACTGGTGGCCATTGGGAATGTCCAACGAGGAGAGGCTTAGACAGCAGAGGAATTAAATATTGCAACATTTTCCATTCAGCAAACAGTGAAGAGACCAAAGATTTGCTTCATGATGGAAAGAGAATTTACCTGCTAGATAATTTTAGGAATATGGAAGCATACCCAGTATTTCTTAGTAGTGACTGCCCCCCCCCCGCCCCGACACAACTATAAAGTTGATGAAATTTACCTTTAGGGACTTCTGCTCTGTCCTCTGCTCCATCCCTTCCTCCCAGATACGCTGCATTCCAGGCTACAGCATGCTGCCCTTGGATACTTGTCTGTCGAAAGCTGCACTTTAATCTGGAGTGATTCTTTTGCAGCCCACTGCAGCCAGTTTCTCCGATGACTTTTCTCCACCTTCCACTCCAAATCCAATCCAGTGGCCGAATGTTTTCCAGCTTAATTCTCCTGTGCTAAGAGATTTAGAGAACATTCTTTAAAGATATTGGGACTGTGAATTTTGTTGAAAATTGCTTTACATCCCAACACATAGTCAATTCTGATAAATGTTCTGCATGCACTTGAAAAGAAGGTGCCTTCTGCCATAGTTGAATGCAGTATTGTGCTAAAATCTCCACTGTAATTATGGATTGGTCTATTTCTTTTTAGCACTCTCAGTATTTGCTCTAGTTTTGTTTTTGTTTTTTGGCTTTTTTGCTTTAGAAGTTTTGAAGCTATGTTATTTGGTACATAAAATTTAAAGTTGTTTTAGATTCGTGGTGATGCATATGCAGTCATTATGCAATATTCCTCTTTATTGCTGGTAATGCCTCTTGTCTTAAAGTCTACTTTGTGCAATAATCATATACAGACATCCTCTGTCTTTTATTTAAGTTATGTCTCATTATAGTTAACTCTCGTTTTACTTTCAACCTTTCTGCATCTTTATACTTAAAATGTGTTTCTTGTAAGCAATAAATAGTTTTGTTTTGAAAATCTAATTTCATAATCATTGTCTTTTAGTTGGAAGATTATCTATATATTTATATTTAATGTTGTATTTGAATTTAAGTTGGTTATCCCACAATTTATTTTTTTATTTAGCTCACCTCTATTTGTTTCTTTTTTATCCCTCGCTTGCCTTCTTTTTGACCAATCAAGTATTTTTATTAATCCATTTCTCCTTCTCCATTAGTTACACTATATTCCATTTTTTAATGTCACCCTCAAAATCACTGCATTTATTCTTTACTTAGAATCTAATATACATTAATATTTTACCACTCCCTGGATGATTTGGAGACCTTAGAACACTTTAACTCCATTTATCCCCTTCTGTGTTCTGTTTTATAAACCAGGTCTTCAAAAATATTTAGACATCTGTTTTTCAGATTTTTATTACTCATCTTTCTGTGACATTACATTCTTTTATTGTGATTACATTTGCTTCATCTTTCTGTTATTTGGTGTACAATTGAAAGTAATTTTTTAAGGATTTCTGACCAGTGTGTTTTCTGAACCTCTCAAGGTCTACAATTAGCTTTCTCTCTCTTTTTTTTTTAAGATTTTATTTATTTATTTGAGAGAGAGAGTGAGCAAGAGAGAGAGCACAAGCTAGGGGGAGAGGCAGAGGGAGAGGGAGAAGCAGACTCCCCACTGAGCAGGGAGCCTAACGTGGGACTCGATCCCAGGACCCTGGGATAATGACCTGAGCCGAAGGCAGACACTTAACCAACTGAGCCGCCCAGGTGCCCCTACAATTGGCTTTCTCTTGCTTTCCCACATGAATGACAACTTTTCTGAAACTGTGGCATTTACAAACTTTAACTCTTATTGATAATATGACTTTATTTTTAATCATGAGACTTAAAGAAGTTCTTCTTTATTATAGTTCATATATTTGCCAGTTTTTGTCTAGGTGCAGGTCTTTCCCCATTGATTTTACCTGTTACAGTTTTCTATTTATTTGTTTATGCCTTTTAAGAGACAAGCTCTATGCCAATGATACAACAGTGAAAGTTAAAATCGCTGCTTTCAAGGAGTATAAAAGAGTGTCCTTGGGGATAGATAAATAAAATACTCATTACAATGTAAAAGATTAAGAACCATGATGTGGGAAATATAAGGCAGTGTGGGGTCACAGAAGAGGAGCACAAAACCCAGACAAGGGGTAGGGAGGGGGGGCACTCACGTAATGTTTCTTGGAAGAAATTTGAGGTCTTTTTCTGAACCACAATAATCTCTGGATGTTATTGTTACTATTATTACCTATAAATCTAGCCTCCGCCTCTCTGATAGAAAACTTGATTGTCATTGTAACAAACACACCTTTGTGCCCATGGCTGGGACTCATGACCAGTTGCCCTGAGGGGGCCTGTCTTCTCAACCAGTTAACCCAGGTGGAGGATCTCTAAGTTATACCTGCAGGAGGAGTTATAGTTCAATATTATATGTGGCAAATAGTGACTGAAAGATTGTTCATTGGTTTCAGCACATCCAGCTGAGGATAGAGTCAGGGCCTTTGAACTATGTAGTATCCTCTCCATGCTGCAAAGATTTGCTAAGACACATTTCTCTGGCCTGATCAAGCAGAATGTGATAAACGACTTGTATGACATCTTCAAATACTTCTGGAGGCATACAAGTGTGACTTCTTAGCTTGCACATTTCTCACCTTCCTCCCCCAGCAATGCTTGTTTACAAAGATTGATGAGGCTAAACGAATCATAAAAATCACCGTTTGTCTTAATTTGGGTATTCCCAGAAAAAGACAAGGTTTCAAGTGCAAGTAGCGGACGTGGAATGTGTGGAGAACACCAGCAGGGGAGCAGGGCAGTGATACAGGAAAGGGAAGGCAGCCAATAAGGCTGCCCCAGAGGAGCCCCAGGGGAGAAAGCCCTCACATAGAAGGATTCAAGTACTGGCAGCTGACAGTGGGCTGGGGCTCTCTGAGGTGGGGAGCCCGAGGGATGGCGACCCAGTCAGTGTTGCTCCTGGTTCTTCATGCTCTTGGCCCAACATACACCAGTCCTCACAGAATAGTTTCTTAAAAATGAAAACCCATCCAGCCTTTTAGATCCTTGAGGAATAAAGACCATGTTTGAAGAGCTCAAGCTACACCATCTCTCCCTGAACTATACAGCAACTCATGAGGAGTTCAAGATGGTCCCTGGGGCCATCCTTATTTACCCAGTCTGCCTCTCACCCCTGAGCTAACTTTACTGCCTTTGACATGGCCCATTTTCAACCTAACAGTCTGGGGGGACAATCTATTCTTTCATGGAGGTAACGAATTTGAGCAGTTCCTCTATGCCAGGCACTAAATAGAGCTCCCAACAGGGCAGTCAACCCCAGCACATTCCACTGCTTTGTGTTCCTTCACCATTCACAAGTGGTCTCCTCTCTCCTGTAGGTTCCTACTGCAACAGATCCATGGCCACAGGCACTCACCCCACTACTGGTATGCTTAACTGTGGATCCTTACCCTGGGATTTCCCAAAAGCAATTCTTCAAACTGTCATATATGCGCCATAAAATATGACATTATGGCACAAATGATTGGAACAATATAATTAGTAAGGTAGAATTCATGACCATTTCAAGTTTTGTCTTATAAAGTTATCATTTCTTTTATAAAATATATTGTATAGGCATTGTAAAATGTGCCTTCTTCCTAAACGCCCACAGATTTTTTTTTAATTTAAAAATCTACAGTAGTCAGTCCCAAGAAACTAACAAAGGCATAAGTTAGAAAGATGAATATATGCAAACCATGTCCTCAAAAGTAGAGCAGAACTAGAAACAAATAATAAAAGATAAGACAAGTTTTATGCATGCTCTTTTATTTATTTTTTTTAAGATTCTATTTATTTATTTATTTTGAGAGAGAGAATGAGAGAGAGAGAGAGAGCATGAGAGCGGGGAAGGTCAGAGGGAGAAGCAGACTCCCCGCTGGGCAGGGAGCCCGATGCGGGACTCGATCCCGGGACTCCAGGATCATGACCTGAGCCGAAGGCAGTCGCTTAACCAACTGAGCCACCCAGGCGCCCTATGCATGCTCTTTTAAATAGTTATTGGATTAAGGAGGAAATCAAAGGAATGAAGACAGCTAATTGAAGAATAATGAGAATCAGGATAATTCATATTAAAAATTATGGGATATGCGTAAAGTTGTTCTCAAGCAATCTGTAGTAATAAATATATTTTTAAAAGCAAAAGCAAGAAAACACATTGTTTAAACTTCAAAAAATGAAGAAAAGATAGAAGTAGCCAAGGAAGCAAAAAGAAAGAAATTAAAGTCATAAAAGCAAAAATAAATAAATAAACCAGTAGAGAAAAATGATGATATGAATAGATAATGAATCTCAATTAAATGTCTTTGAAAAGAATCAGTAAAATGGACCAGCTGCTGGAAAATCTAATTTAAAGAAAATCTTATATTCAAAATGAAAAAAGAAAAAAAGGATAAAATTTATATAGAAATTTAAAACTTTCTGGTATAACAAAATGCATACTTGATTTCTAATAAATTTGAAAGTCATTGAAATGGAATTTTTATTAAGATGGCTAGAATTAATGAACTCAGTAGGAATCATCTGGTTAAATCATTTAAGGAAGACATGAAGAAAATTGTTAAAGAATTATCCTCTAGGGGCACCTGAGTGGCTCAGTCATTAAGCGTCTGCCTTCGGCTCAGGTTATGAACCCGGGGTCCTGGGATCGAGCCCCGCATCAGGCTCCCTGCTGGGTGGGAGGCCTGCTTCTCCCTCTGCCACTCCCCCTGCTTGTGTTCCCTCTCTCGTTGTGTCTCTCTCTGTCAAATAAATAAATAAAATCTTAAAAAAAAAAAAGAATTATCCTCTGAACCCCAGACAAGCTAACTATATATTAAACCATTATAAAGCAACAGTAAATAAAACAGTCTGGTCCTAGGGAAGGAATAGACACTGTGTCAGCTTTGACAGCAAATAACAGGAAAACCTGCTTCAAATGGACCAAAATATTAAGGAAATTTATTGCTTCTTATAACCAGAAGCCCACAAGTGGTAGCTTCAAGGAGAACATAATTGGTGCTTCATGTCATCAAGGAGCCAGTTTTGTTGTTGTTGTTTATTTTTAAGATTTATTTGAGAGAGGGGAAGAGAGAGAGAGCATGCACGAACACTGGGAAGGGACAGAGGCAGAGGGAGAAGCAGTCTCTCCGCTGAGCAGGGAGCCCGACTCGGGACTTGATCCCAGGACCCTAGGATCATGACCTGAGCTGAAGGCAGAGGCTTACTCAACTGAGCCACCCCGGAATCTCTAGGAGCCAGTTCTTACCAGATCTTACCCAGGCATCCTGGTTGTCCTGGCTTTGCACTTAGCCTGGCTCTAATATGGTTGCAAAATAATGTCAGCAATTTCAAGCATCCTATCCAGACATGACAAAATCTAGAGAAAGGAAGAGACTGCGTCTTCCCTAGATTTTCTTTTAAAGATTCAGGTACTTTTGCCCATTCCAGCAGATACTGTCTAACATCTCAATGGCCAGCATTGGGTCACACGTCCATTCCAAAAATGGCCAGCAAGGGAGTGCGTTGACCATGATTAGATATAGACAGCAGGTAGTCAATTATTCAAACTAGTAGTTTCTTAGAATAGAGAACCCATGTCTATTTGGGGCGTTTCAAGGAGGATTTTAAACTTGTCCTTGTAGGAGTTTTACATATTTTTTGTTAAATTTATATTGAGATATTTATATTTTCTCTTTCTACCATAAGCAAAATCATCTGTCATTACATTGTTTAACTTACTGGTGTTATATATGAAAGCTGTGGATTTCTACATATTAATTTTCATAGCTTATTTACTTACTGTATTCTCTTTCTTGTTCAAAGAAGCTTTCAGTTAATTCTCCTGGATTTTCCAGGTAAAAGTCATACCATCTACAGTGATAATTTAACCTTTTCTTTTCCAGTGTTTCCACCTGAAGTCCTTTTCTTCCATCCAGTTGGAGAGGATCTTACACAATGTTAAATAGAAGTGGGCATCCTAATTGTATTCCTAATTTTAGTGTTTATTAATTTCCTTTTTGAAAGTCTTTTTAAAAGAGTAAAAGTCTTTTAAATTTAAGAATGGGTAAAATGCCATTTCAGCATCAATATGTTAAAAAAATGTTCTCCTAAAATCTATTGATATTTTTTAAAAGATTTTATTTATGGGGGCACCTGGGTGGCTCAGTCATTAAGCGTCTGCCTTCGGCTCAGGTCATGATCCCAGGGTCCTGGGATCGAGCCCCGCATCGGGCTCCCTGCTCGGCGGGAAGCCTGCTTCTCCCTCTCCCACTCCCCCTGCTTGTGTTCCCTCTCTCTGGCAAATAAATAAATAAATAAATAATTTTTTTTTTTAAAGAGACTCACTAGACTTCTTTAGAGACTCACTAGAATTCTTATGTGAAATTATCTGGGCCTGCATGTATGTTCTATGAGCTCATGGAGGCTTATTCTTTTTTTAAAAAAGATTTATTTATCTTAGAGGTGGGGAGGGGTAGAGGGAGAGGAAGAGAATCTCAAGCAGCTCCAAGCTGAACTTGGAGCCCAACAGGGGCTCAATCCCACCACCCGGAGATCATGACCTGAGCCAAAACCAAGAGTTGGAGGCTTAACCAACTTAGCTACCCAGATGCCCCATGGAGGCTTATTCTTTAAAAATTTTCTCTATTTCTTTTCTCTCTCTCTCTCTTTATTTTTTACAGATTTATTTGAGAGAGATAGTGCACACGTTTGTGTGAGCTGGGGAAGGGGCAGATGAGGAGAGAAAGAATCTCAAGCAGACTCCCCACTGAGCCCAGAACTGCCACAGGTTCACAACCCTGAGATCATGACCTGAGTAGAAATCAAGAGTCCAACACTCAACCAACTAAGCCACCCAGTGGCTCCTCTCCTCTAACTTTTTGAGTTGGATATGTAATGCATTGATTTTCTTTGTTTTACTTTTCTCAATATAAATATTTAAGGCTAAAATCTTTCTCTGAGCTCTGCTCTGTTTTTGACCCATAGTTCTGGCATTTCTTTTAATGATCATTGTTTTCTGGAAACAATGGGTGCCTTAGCTCAGTTGTTATAACAAAATATAAATTGAGTGGCTTTGTCCACCACAAAAATGTATTTTTCACATTTCTGGAGAGAAGAAGTCTGAGATCATGGTGCTGGCATAGTGGGGTTAGTGAGAGCCCTCTTCTGGTTTGCAGATGGCTGACTTCTTGTATCCTCACATGGCAGAAAGAGGGTGAGCTAGCTCTCTGGCCTCTTCCTAGGGCACTAATCCCATTCCTGAGGGTTCCACCCTCAGGAACTAATTAACTCTCAAAGACTTCACATCTGAATACCATCACCCTGGGGATTAGATTTTAACATGAATTTTGAGGGGACACAAACATTCAGTCCATAGCAATAGGTAAACACGAATGTACTTGCAGATCCCTTAGGTATTTTGTAAAATGCAGATGTTGACTTAGTAGGTCTGGGATTCTGCATTTCTAACAAGCCCACAGGAATGCAGATGCTTCTGTCTACAGACTGTGATTTGAGTAGCAAGAATTCAAAATAAGGTTATTGTTCTTTTTAAAAATTTTCTGGTTAGTTTTTCTGATGTTATTGTTTTCTAGTTTTATTGTAATGTGATCAGAGAATGTTATCTGTATTATTTCTGCTTTTGGGAATTTATTGAGCTTTTCTTGGGGCTAAGATGAGGTCAGTTATCATGAATGATCACATGCACTTGTCAAGAAGAGGTACACACTTTTTTTTTTAAGATTTTATTTATCTGATGGAGAGAGAGAGAGAAAGCACAAGCAGGCAGAGCAGTAGGCAGAGGGAGAGGGAGAAGCAGACTCTGCGCTGAGCAGAGAGCCTATGTGGGGCTCGATCCCAGGACCTTGGGATCATGACCTGAGCCAAAGGTGGATGTCTAACCCACTAAGCCACCCAGGCAACCCAAGATGTACTTGCTCTTAATAGGGTATAGAGTTTCAGCTACATCTACCTTATTGGTTATCTTGTTATGTTTTTAGATCCTTAGTTAATTTTTGTCCACTTAATCATTCTTGGACCAAGAACACTGAATTAATCTCCTATTGTTAGTGTATTTCTCTTAATATAATATTAGTACTTGGGGCTAAATAATATTCTCTGTTCACATTGTTATGCTTATATAAACATAGCTGAGCACAGTAGCATTCTACAATGACATCTCTTTTCTTACTCTTTGCTTTTCCTGAAGTGAATAATTGCCTTGCTTTTAACTTGCTTTGACTTCTTTTTACCTTTTCATAACTCTCTCCACATTTTCCAATAGTTTCTCGGTATGATTTTCGAAAAGATCAATCACATCAAGCAATCTATAGTTTCTATGTTTTTCTTGGATACATGCCCTCTGGGAACCTCTATTCTCCTTCTCTCTGAGTTAGTAATACATTAGGCCTGATGATATTGAGATTTCTCTTTATTGTCATTTTGAAATTCCCTTTGTATTTCTCCTGGGTTGGATTCTCTATTTCTCAGATCTCATCTCTTCCTTGGTTTTGGTTTATTCTTTCAGTTTGTTAGAGCACAAGGTGGGAGCTTGAAGAGGAAGGCAAGCATAGACTCTGAGTTCCAGTACTTGGAACTTGGCCTGGGGGCTCTGTACATATAAAATCATATCATTATACCACATAATAAAAGATTTGTCTACAAGAGGGAGAGAGTATAATATGAGTAGAATATTTGGATCAGGTTATACAGAAAAGCAAAAACATTTGGAAAAATATATTGTCCTTGAAGATGGCTTTCATCTAAGGCTTTGTCACCTCCAGAGTCACCTCTGTCTGTCAACTTTTGGTGTGTGTAGTCCAAGCACTAGCCATCTGGTAGCCAGAGTCGGACTGCTTGGCTTGTGTGTTAGCTTGTCAGATCGCTGTGCTGTAAAGGCTCTTGTAGAATCCGTGGCTGCTTGATTAGGATGATTCCTGAGTAGAGATAGACTTGCTTTCCTGTTAAATCCCTCAATTGTCTCTGAGTGCACCTGCAGGCAGACAGACAGCCTTATTCTCTTTGGAAACTGCCCCAAGGCATGAATGCTCTCATCAGATGACACCAAAATTCCACACCTTCTCCCCAAGCAAACAATCCTGGGTGATTGTTTAGACATTTATTTTGAGCTTCTAGTATTGTCCCCAGAGTTAAAAGATATGGAGTCATCATCCTTAGCAAGTTGATTCATTCCCTGAACCTGACTTGGACAAACTGGGACCCAGAAAGGAAGTATCAGTATGAGTGAAACGAAGAAAGTGTCAGGACAGGGGAAGCCCTCTACCATGTGGAACAAGAGATGGAGACTATGAAAAAACAACAATTCCATGAAATATCAAGGAGTTGCTTAATAAGTCAAAGTCAGATATTTTTGCAATAAATACTCGTGTTGAAATAAAGTGTGGGCTGGGCCTGCTCTCTGAAGTGCCCTTGGAATGTGGGGTGGCTTGACCCTGCTAAAAAGAATTCACCTAGAGGCATTTGGAATGTGACCCATGACCTCTGTTCTAGAAGCACTCACTGGAGGATCAGGGGCCAAAGGGTATAGTTCCTCCCCTTAAAGGCTTAACAATCCAGGAGGAAAAACAGATGAGTCAGCAAGTGAGACTGATCGAAACCAGTGCTACGAGAAAAGAACAAAGAGAAATTTCTTTTAACTGGGAGATCTGGCGAAGGCTTCACAGCAGAGGTGGCATCTAAACAGAGCCTTGAGGACAGACTAGAATTAGTAGGAAAATGGGTCAAGAGGCATTCACGGCTGAAGAAAACATTTGCCCAATAACTGAAGCGTGGAAGAGTCTATCCCATTTGGTGAATGGCTAATGGCCTGATGTACCTGGAGCTGGGAGGCTGGGAAGGGCTGAGAAAAAAGTTTGGGACAAGGTAAAGAGGACCATCCTCAGAAAACCCCGAATTCCCTTTTCCGGACCTTAGATTTTAGTAGAGAGGACATGTGGAGTCTCTGATTGTTTATGGAGGAGGTTGCCACATGATTAGGTTTGTGTTTTGGAAAAAGCCTTCTGCTGGAAGTTTAAAGAAGGGAAATTAGGGCGCAAAAAGGCCACCTAGGAAGGCAAGGCCGTGGAAGAGGTATGTTCCCAACGAGCTCCCAAGAGAGGTTGAGGCCTTTGGTCTTTGGACTGTACTGTGGGGAGTGAGCTATGGATTGTAACCAAATAACCAAGGATCACTGAAAAGGTGCCTCAGGGGAAAGGTAGAGGGGCAAGTCGCTGTGCAATTTTATGCTAAATTAGAATGACCTTCTCAAAGAAACATAAGAAAGGCAAAAGCCTAGGATAGGGGTTCTCAAACTTGGCTACACAAATCTGTAATTATTTGGGAAGCTCTAACAACTAATGGTAACTAGGCCCCAGCCCAAGAGATTCTGGTGTAACAAGTTTCGGCTGCCACCAGGAAGTGTACAAGCTCTCAGGATGATTCTAATACACAGCCAGGGGTTGAGAACCATGGATTAGTTGTTACCAGGTGTGAATTACTGATGCAGGAACACAGGGCTAAAAGATCATTATAGTGCCAGGTATCCGCAAGCCACTAGGGCAAAATTTAACTTTCACCAGTGTTTTGGAAGATAAGACATCATTTAAAAATGTTTACTAGTTGTTAGTGTTTGGAATAATTGTTTAAATTATATTTTCCCAACAACTCTGAGTCAAGAATATCAATTGGCAACTTTTTATTCTCTCAACCTTAGATAAAACCTTCATTTTCTTTTTTCTCCCTTTTCTTTGTTAATGTAGTCTGGGATTTTATATCTAAACTATAGTTACTATACTATTTTTAACATTAGAACACTTTCATTTCAAGCATATTTTTGGCTTTTCCCTTCAATTCTAGAAACAGATGTACAGTTTTCAGGCTTTTACTTTAACTGGTTTCTCTGTCTTTTTACCATGGTTTTCTCAACTTTATGTTTTGTATTTGGAAGATACCTTCAAGACATTTGTTTTAAAGAAGGCTGATGTATTTTGAGAATCCTTGTATAATGGTTAATCTAAGTGTCAACTTGGCTAGGCTCTAATGCCCAGTTGTTTGGTCAAATACTAACCTAGATGTTGTTGTAAAGGTATTTTGCAGATGTGATTAATATTTGCAATCAGCTGATGTTAAGCAAGGCCGATTATCCTCCATAATGTGGGTGGGCCTCATCTAATCAGTTGAAGGCCCGAAGAGCAAAAACTGAAGTTTCTTCAAGAGGAAGGAATTTTGCCTCAAAACTATTACATACAAATCTTACGTTAGCTTCCAGCATGCCAGCCTGCCAAGCCCCACAATTGTATGGGGGCAATTTCTTAAAATAAATCTCTCTTTTTTTCTCTCTATGTCCTATTAGTTCTGTTTCACTAAAGAACCCTGACTGATATACCTTGAATATCCCAGCAATACCTTTTTATAGCTATTAAATATGGACAACTTGCCTGAATAAAAAAATCCTAGGCCACAACTTTCAACCTCTGTGAGCTTCCAATCTTTGTTGTTCAAGAGCAGTAATAAAGCAGCCAGGCATTTGCTCTTTTGTAGGTAATCTGATATTTAGGCTTGGAAGCTTATAGGATTTTTTTTCTCTAAGAGTTTTTGCCAAGAAATCTTTAATTTTGGGTATTTTCCATTCATATTCCTTGGAACTCAAGTGAGCCTTTTCCATCTGCATTACTTGGATCTTTCTTTAGCTAAGGACATTCTTTTTTCATTAGCACATTTTTTTTTTATTCTAAGATGACATCAGTTGAAAAGGTACTATTGATGACTTTGGGGTGGGGGTGGAAATGGCAGGCAAATAAGATATAAGATGCATCTTAATTTCAGAAAGATCAAAATGGGGAGGGGGGATAATTGAAGAAACGTAAAGGATTGATTTTGCTCTACTGGTTTTGGCCTTTCCTGGGATTTCCCGTGTTTGGATCTTCTGTTCTCCATCCCGTTTCTATTGTATTCCCTCTGGCCGTTTCCCCCTGTCTTTTCTGTATTCTCAGATTTGCTCAGTGTGTCACTTACTCTGTTCCAGCGTCATTGGGTAAGCTCTTTACTACCTTCAAATGTGATTTTAAGTTCAGCATTTGTAGATATTTAAATCATTTAAAGAATTTAAATCCTTCCTGATCTTGTATGTTTCTGCTGTTCTCATCCAGGTGGCTTTGCATAATCGCCTATAATCTCCTCATGATTCTTGTCCCCCCGACACTGGGAAGCCCTGTCTTTATGAATGCTTCTGAGAATACCATGCAGTTTCTGGAAATTTTCTTCAGGATACTGCCGGTGATCATTTTCAGAGCCATGCTTATCCCCTGGATATGCTGCTCCCTTTGCTTAGTTCTGCTCAACTTTTTCCGTAGGTCCTCTCTTTCCCCCTTTCCAGGCTGGCTGGATTCCGTCACTACCGCAGGCAAGTCTGCATGTGTCTACCTCCTCATTTCTTTGGTGGCTAAGACCTCTCTCAGAATCACAGCCAGAGGTAAGGGTGCTATGGGGGCACCTGGTCAAAGTCCCATCCCCAGTAGCCTCTCGCCCCGCAGTCCACCCTCTCCACAGTGGCTCACCCTCCTGCTTCCACCTTCTGGCCTCTGGATCTCTGAGGCAATACCTACAGGCGGCCCCACAGGCCCCAGAATGCACTGCTCTCGGGGCACCTCCTCATTTTGTCAGGAGGCCCCCCCCCCGCCTCAATCGTCTCCAAGTGATTCCCCACAAAGTAAAAAATGGCCCCGACAGCTGGTAGCTAGCAGCTAACAGCTAGGCTGAAGGAAAGTGTTCCCAAATGAACATAAACAATTTTCACAGAACATAAACACTAATCAGGCAAGGCCACTCTGAATCCGGGCCTGAAACAAGGCAGAGACAAGGCCATACCACAACCACAAAAATAAACATTTTTCTTGTCTTTACTTGCTGATAAGAGTGACTATGGCGTCTTTACCAGGGACCACTTGCTAGCACTGCTTCAATCCTCCCACCTACTGGATCAAAATTATTATACACCCAGTCACCAGATTGCTGGCACTTTCTGCCCACCCCCACCCCCAGCTTTATTGAGATATAATGGATATATAACATTGTGTCAGTTAAGGTGTTGAGCTGATACACATGTATTGCAAAAGGATTACCACCCTAGCATTAGCTATCGTCATTCTGCCACAGAATTACCATGTTTTTGTGGTGAGAACATTTGAGATCTACTCTCTTAGCAATTTTCTGACAGAAGTGGCCCCCCCGAGCAGGCCGCCACTTCCTGACATACCCCATCCAAACCCGACTCCTGACTTCCCTCAACCCTCCTAAGAATCACTCAGCACAAGCCCAAAACCTATCAAAAAGACCTCTTACCAAGCTGTCCCTTGGGTCCCGCCATGTGCTCTCTCCCGGGTTACAGTGAGCTAAATAAACCCAACTTTGTTTGACCACAGGTACAGTCCTGGTGGTCTTTGGCTGGTGAGGTTCCATATCCTGAAAGACAAGTCTTCTGTTACCACAAGCAGCCAAGGTGCACAGTTTCAAATATTTCAATGTATTCATAAGGGATAATTACCTGTAATCAACCTACTAGTAATTTGGCATGTGACAAGAGTGTCCTGAGGACAGGGAGGTGATGTTCTCGGAGGTTCTTTGAAATATGGCTCAGACACTGATAATTGCAGAGTCCTGCCCTGTGTGCATCAGAAGCCGACTTGGTTGTCTGCGTATCATCGGTGGTGGAAGTGACTCAGCTAGGTGGCTCTGCTTCAGAGTTGGCTGGGCTGCCTGCTGGCTGGGGAGGCCTCAGCCATCCTGCAGCTCCTTCACCCACCAGTTGGTTAGCCCAGACTTTTTCTCACCTCCTCTCTCGCCTATTGGCCAAAGCAATTCACAGGACCAACCCTGTATCCACAATGGGTGGAGAAAACGAAGTCACAGGGCAAAGGGCATGGATGCAGGGTGAAATTAATTAAAGCCATCAATACTAATATTTAACCCCTCTGTGTCTTGTCTGTAAAAAGGAGAAAATAAAACATACTTCACAGAGTTTTATTGTGAAATATATATGTAAATATATAATATACTGGCACCCCGTGGGCACTATATGAACATTTTCTTATTACTGTGTTGAGTTGATTATAGTTTCATATTAAGGGCCTCGTGCTTTGCAGTTACACATTTTCCTTGGTTTTATTTAATCATCTGTTTTTGTGGTCGCCTGGTTAACCCTACAGTTGACAGTGGTGCATATTTTTA
This sequence comes from Callorhinus ursinus, assembly GCF_003265705.2. Classification (NCBI taxonomy): domain Eukaryota; kingdom Metazoa; phylum Chordata; class Mammalia; order Carnivora; family Otariidae; genus Callorhinus; species Callorhinus ursinus. Next base: position 2,099,291 of record NW_027397091.1, on the reverse strand, counting down.
TCAATAGTATTTTTGGCTTACTGTTTCGATAATCAGAGCTTAAGACATATAGGCATTTGGGCTTGTATAAAACCACCCATTTTCTTATTGCTAAAGAATATATTGTAAGGATATTGTATTGATAATATATAGCCTATGTTGTAAAGATAGATTGTAATTTCCCTTGAATTTTCTTGCTCAGTGTCACTTTATTAGATGTGCTTCCCCTGAACTTGAATAACTTCCAATAATATCTCAAGGTATGTGTGATAAAATCATTGGGTTATTTTTAAGTGCCTAGAGCATAGTTTCATAACATAAAATCTGATCTAAGCTTCACTTGCAAATTTGAGGGTTTTTTTCCCTTCCAATGCTTGGTAGAGTTCTCTTCTCCACTGGCAAGTGGGATGGGGAGGGATAGATTGTCCAAGGGGTCTGTGAAAGGCATCCCTTGGAATTGTATAGTCCACAACCTGTCTGACCATACACAACTGCTCTGAGACTGTCACTCAGTGGAAATGAGCTTGGGTCAAAAAATTTGAAGAACCATCCATCAAGAGCAACCCTTAATGTAATTCTCACTGTGCTATTTTCCCAAGTTCATTTTATTGGTTTGTCTCCGTTGTTTGTCAAAAATCCAGGCAAATGCTGCCAACACAGACTTTTAGGGAAAGCCAGCATCATACAGAGACTGAAGCGCACCTTTTATTTATTTTATTTTTTTAAGATTTATTTATTTATTTGACACACACACACAGAGAGAGAGAGAGCACAAGCAGGGGGAGCAGCAGAGGGAGAGGGAGAAGTAGGCTCTCTGCTGAACAGGAAGCCCGATGCGGGGCTCAGTCCCAGGATCTTGGGATCATGACCTGAGCCGAAGACAGACACTTAACCAACTGAGCCACCCAGGCGCCCCCAACAGGTTCTTTCTAAAGACAGAAGAACTGTTTGGAGATGGGTGGGATGCAAATATTAAACCTCCCAAAACAAACCACTCAGAGTTACTGTCTTGTAAGAAGAAGGCTTCTAAATTGGTTTTCAAATAGAGTGTTTTCATTCATCCTTTATAACTGCGAAAATGACTGAACACTTTGGACTATACATTTTTTTAATCTTTCCCAAATGAAATCACCTTTGGTAGAGAACCAAGCATGGAAAATTTCAGCTAAAAAAAAATGACTCTGTAAAATCATGGAGCAATTTAGAAAAAGTGATGGAAAGAAAACGTGTATTTAGCTAGAGGTAGTAATGCTGGTTGGCCCAAAGTGGTTGAGAATAGATGGTTTTGAATAAATAAATTTCTATATAACTGAAGCATAACCTGTTACTGTTTTGCATAGAAATTCATTGGTGCTTCTCACTGTTAACTGTTTAAAATAATGCAGTGCCAATATTTTTAAAAGAATCGTTAAACAAATTGTGGAACCACAATTCATGTTTAAGATCTTTGTCATACAAGAGGAAAAGAGGGGCACCAGGGTGGCTCAGTTGGTTAGGTGTCCTACTAAGGATCTTAACTCAGGTCATGATCTCAGGGTTGTGGGATCGAGCCCCAGGTTGGGCTCCACAGGGAGTCTGCTTGAGATTCTCTCTCTTCCTCTGCCCCTCCCCCCGGCACTACCCCTACCCCTCAAATAAATAAATAAATAAATAAATAAATAAATAAATAAATCCTTTTTAAAAAATTGAAAAGAAATATGGGTGGTAGAATTCCAGAGATTTGGAATGTTTTTTTAAAAAAAATCTTTCAATAAATATGGCCAAAAATTTTAGGTCTACTTTATACTTCCTAAAATAACTAGCCAAGGTTTTGGAAAATAGGGTTTCTTCTCAGAAAAAAATAAAAAATACTAAAAAAAAAAGAGAAAATAAAAGCCACCTATGGCCAACGACCAGAGATAGCCAGTATTACCATTTGTTTTTATCTTTAGCATTTCTCTGTGTGTGTACGAATTTAACTTTAGCTATTCTTACAAAAATGGGATTATGCCCCACAAATTATTTCATAATTTTCTTTGCACTTAATAACATATTGTGTAATGTAAGACTTTGGCATTGTTTCCACATAAATCCAGTCCCCAAACCATGTATTTTTCCCCATAACTATAGATATCACTTTTTATGGTCACTTGATCATTTTGTTTTGCTACATTGACTATCATTCCACCAGGAGCAAAGCATTTAAATTACTACATTTTTATGTTATTTTAATTTTTAAGATAAATGGAATTCTCATAAGTCTCATAAGTCTTATTTTGGCTACTCTTTTTCCTTTTAGAGAGAGAGCGCGCACAAGCTGGGGGGAAGGGCAGAGGGAGAGAGAGAATCTTAAGCAGGTTCCACGCCCGGCACAGAGACAGACTCCCGGCTCTATCCCACGACCCTGAGATCAGGACCTGAGCCAAAACCAAGAGTCGGTCGCTTAACCAACTGAGCCACTCAGGCACCCCTTGGCTCTTCTTTTCTAATGTGCTTTTTAAAGGACTTCTAGATAATTTTGTTGAGATCTAATGAAAATTTTGTTGATTGGAGAAATGTTAAATTTATAGGTTAATTTGGGGGAGAATCCTTACAACATTATCTGCCCATTTCAGAATATTATACTTATAGATCCCTTCCTTTATTAAGTTCTTTTTTTTATGCCTTGATGAATTTTTGTAGATATGTTTATGTGTTGATGCTGCCTATTTTTGGTGCATTTGCTCTGGAGTATTTAGCATTTTGCTTCTTTCAAAAATGTAATGTGTTTACTATATTTTCTTTGATTTTTTAAAAAAGATTTTATTTTGTATTTGACAGGGAGAACAAGCCCAAGCAGAGGGAGGGGCAGAGGGAGAAGCAGACTCCCCAATGAGCAGGGAGTCCAACACGGGGGCTTGATTCCAGTACCCTGGGACCATGACCTGAGCCAAGGCACACGCTTAACCGACTGAGCCATCTGGGCGCCCCTATTTTCTTTGATTTTAAAGTGACACATGCACATATTTTTAGAGGAATATAGGAAAGCTTAATTGCTTCACCTCACCCTCGGTCCCACTCCCGAGGAGCAAAAACTTCTAAGTTTGTTTGCCATTTTCATGGTGTTAAATTCTATAAATCAAAATAATAAATTCTCAATATACTAACTTTGAACTATGTTAATTAATTGACACTGCCATCTTCATACTCTTAGCTTTTTTATCCACTCAATATTTGATATATTACTTTTAGTTTATGGGCCATGTTAGTTTCCTCTTCCAGTGAAATGCCCTTTACTGCTTCTTGCCCAGCCCTGCTTTTCTTATTGAGTTGTATGTTACATTCTTATTGATGGCAGGTATTCTGTATACATTCTAGATACTAATCCTTTGTTACAAATGAGTTAAAACGTCTTATCCCAACTTGTGGCTGCTTTATCACTCTATAGTGCTTCTTAATGGAAAGAAGTTCTTAGTTTTAATATAGATGAATTCATCTTTCATGTTATTTAGTGTTTGCTTTCTGCGACTTCTATTTAAGAAATTCTTTTCCACTCCCAGATCATAAAGATTTTTCCTATATTGTTTATAAAACTTGTAGAGCTTACCACTCACATTTAAGGTTTATTCTACTTGAGACTGATCTTTGTGCATGGTGTGGGAGTGGAAATCTAATTTCACATTTTCCACATGGAAAAGCCAAGGAATACTCAGGAATTCCAGCTTTCCCCACATCTCTGCCGTGCTCACTGTGGCGTGAATGGGACTCCATGGGACCACAAGTCTGCATCTCAGTTCTTTGTTCTGAACTTCTGATCAACTTGTCCATCCCCAAGCCAACATCACTCTGCCTTTATTACTACCACACTGGAATAAATCTTTTTTTTTTTTTTAATAAATCTTGACACCTAGCCTGGCATCTTGCACTACTGCGTTCTTCTTCAGGAGAATATAGGCTATTTCTTGCCCTTTGTTTTTGCACATACATTTTAGAATCATCTCATCAAATTCCATGAATTAAAATTTTATTGAATCTATAGAAGAATTTGGGGAGAATTTTGGTCTTCGTGACATTAAGTCCTTTCACTTGTAAACACGACATACCCTCCATTTATTTGGGTTAATGTGCTAATATCTTTCAATTAAGTCATACTTTCCCCATGCTTTTGCACATTGTTTGTTAGATCTATTTCAAATTGGTGTTGCTTTCAAAATTGGTCTCTTTGGTATTTTGACTTCATATTCAGAACCTTTCCAAATACTCTCACTATTTCTAATAATCTGTTATCTGAAGACTCTTTTACTTTTTCACCATAGACGATGTTTAATACAATATTTTGGGCTTTTCCATTCCAGTTGTTATGCTTTTTATTTCTTTTTCTTGAGTTACTTCACTTTCTAAGATTTCCAGTATAGTATTGAACAGAAGGGGAGAGACAAGACATGCTCATTTTTCCATTTTATAGATGCTTTTTATCAGTTTATAGTAGTTCCTTCTATTCTTAATTTGCCTAGAGCTTTTAACATTGAATAGATTTATAGTTCTACCAATTGCCTTTCTTGCATCTATTGAGGTGATCCCATGGTCTTTATCCTTTAATTTGTTAAGGGATTTTCCTATGTTAAACCTCCTTGTATTTCTGGAACAAGACCAACTTGCTTATGACGATATTTCTCTGAATTTGACTCGATAATTTTTTGTTTAAGATTTTACGAATAAATTCATGGGTGAGATTAGTCAATCATTTTCCTTTCTTCAGCTGTCTTTGCCTGGTTTTGGTATCAAAATTATACTAGCATCATGAAAGTAATTGGGAAGTCTTCTCTCTTTTTCTGTTATCTGAGTTTGCATAGATTGGAATTATCTATCACTTGAATGCTTGATAATACTTAACTTTAAAATCATCAGAGCCTCGTATATTCTTGAAGGAAAATTTAAACTACTAGTTCAATTTCTTCAAAGGTTAGTTATAGAATACCAGGTTTATTTCCTCTCTAGTCTGTTTTGTTAAGTGGTATTTTTAAAGGAATTTATCCATTTCATATGTGTTCCTAATTTATTGTTTAATAAATTACTCCTAATAACACTTCCCATGTTTTTAATTTTTCTCTATCTGTAGTTTTGCCTCTTTTTTTCTAATATTTATTTTATTATTTTTAAGATTTTATTTATTTATTTGACAGAGAGAGAGAGAGCACAAGCAGGGGGAGCAGCAAGGCAGAGGGAGAGGGAGAAGCAGGCTCCCCCCTGAGCAGGGAGCCCAATGCAGGGCTCCATCCCAGGACCCTCGGATCACGACCTGAGCCGAAGGCAGACGGTTAATCGACTAAGCCACCTAGGTGCCCCTTTTTCTCTAATATTTAATTTTGCTTTTTGCTTTTTTTATTGATTAATCTCACCAGAGGTGTGACTACTAATATATTCAAAGAACCAATGTTTAGCTTTGTTAATGCTCTCAATTGTATATTTCCTAGATAATGAATTTCTGCTTTTATTTCCTTCTTTCTACTTCTTAGGATTTATTTTGCTGGTCTTTTTATAGCTTATTAAGTTACACGCTAAGTGAGTTCTAGCCTTTCTCCTTTTCTAATATAAGCATTTAAAATACTAACTTTCATTAAGTGTACCTATTTAACTACAAGTATAACCACAAGTGTTAATATGTGGTTTATTTTTGTTTTAGTTCAATTTAAAAAAAAAACTCTTCTAATTGCCATTATGATTTTTTCTTCGCTCTATGAATTGTTTAGAATATTTCATTTAGAAGCATATTTTAAAATATGCAAACACAGGGGAATAAAACAGAGAGGCAGATACAGTTCCAAGCACTAAGCCTGTTTCCTTTGTCAGAACAGCAAACATGGGGGCACCTGGGTGGCTCAGTCAGTTAAGTGTCCAACTCTTGGTTTTGGCTCAGGTCATGATCTCAGGGTCTTGGGATTGACCCCTGTGTTGGGCTGCATGCTCAGCAGGGAGTCGGCTTGAGATTCTTTCCCCCTCTCTCTGCCCCTCCCCCTGCTCTCTCTCTCTCTCAAATAAATAAATAAAATCTTAAAAAAAAAGAACAATATACATGGCATGATGCTGCCAGCAAGTGCCTAGACCGAGGGACATAGAGGCTCTCAGGGGAGAGGAAGGACAGAAACAGAAGATTGAGGTTTAAAATATGACAATTAAGTTTGAGGCCAATTCTGCCAGTGAATAGCTGAGCCCCATCCCCTTACTTGTAAAGGAAAATAATGATGACAGTTGCCAAATGCTTTTCAAATGTATCCCTTCAGTGACCATCATGTCCCTGAGCAGTGGGAATTTGTACTCTCTTTTTTACAGGTAAGGAAAAACTATGGTTTTAAGACACTGTGATTATTATTGTGCAGTAAACAATTTAACCTTGCTCAGAGAGAGGTCTAGACTTTGCTACACATTGGAGCAAAGATGGTCTTGTCAACAAATGGTGCTGGAACGACTGGACATCCGTACACAGAAAAACGAATCTAGGCACAGACCTTATACCTTTCACAAAAATTAGCTCCAAGTAGATCACAGACCAAAATGGGAACTGCAAAATATACAACTCCTAGAAAATAATATGGGAGAAGATCTGGATGACCTTGGATTTGGTGATGACTTATTGTTTGTTTTTTTTTAGACTGTTTAAATTTATTTATTTTCCAGAGAGAAGGGGAGAGAGAGAGAGAGAGAGAGAGAGAGCACAAACAGGGGGAGGGGCAGAGGGAGAAGGAGACTCCCTGCCAAGCAGAGAGCTGGATGCAGGACTAGATCCCAGGACCCTGGGATCATGACCTGAGCTAAAGGCAGACACTTAACCAACTGAGCCACCCAGGCGCCCTGGCGATGACTTTTTAGATACAACCCCAAAGACATGATCCATGAAAGAAAGCATTGATAAACTGAATTGTGTTGAATTAAAACTGTGTTAAAATTAAAAACTTCTGTTCAGCAAAAGACATGGTTGAGAGAATGAGAAGATAAACCACAGGCTAGGAGAAAATATTTGCAAACAAAGATCTGATAAAAGATTGTTATCCAAAATATACAAAGAACTTTTAAAACTCAACGATATGGAAACAAGCAACATGATTTAAAAATGGGCCTAAGACATTAACAGACACTTCACCTTGGGGCTCCTGGCTGGCTCAGCAGGTGGAGCATGTGGCTCTGGATCTCAGGGATGTGAGTTTGAACCCCACATTGGGTGTAGAGATTACTTTAAAGTCTTAAAAAAAAAAAAAAAACAAGAACAGACACTTCACCTAAGAAGATATGCAGATGGTAAATAAGCATATGAAAAGATGCTCCATATCATGGGTCATCAGGGAAACGCAAATGAAAACAATGAGACACCACTACACACCTATTACAGGGGCCAAAATCCAAAAACAACACCAGTTCCTGGTGAGGATATGGAGCAACAAGAACGCTTATTCACTGCTGGTGTGAATGCAAAATGGTACAGCCACTTTGGAAGACTGTTTGTCAGTTTCTTACAAAATTAAATATTCTTCCCATATGATCTAGCAATTGTGTTCTTTGGTATTTACCCAAAGAATGTAAAGAAAATGTAAGTCCACACAAAAACCTGCACACAGATGTTTATAACAGCCTTATTCATAATTGCCCGAACTTGGAAGCGAACAAGCTGTCCTTCAGTAGGTAAATGGATGAATAAACTGGTACATCCAGACAATGGAATATTATTCAGCGCTGAAAAGCAATGAGCTATCAAGCCATGAAAAGACATGGAGGAAACTTCAACACATATTACTGAGAGATAGAAGCCTATCTGAAAAGACCACATACTATATAATTCCAACTATGTGATTTTCTGGGAAAAGCAAAACTATGGAGACAGTAAAAGGATCAGTGGTTGCAAGGGATTGTGGGGGGTGAGGGAGAGGGAAGAATAGCAGAACACAGAGGATTTTTAAGGCAGTGAAACTACTCTATGCTGCCCTAATGGTAGATGCATGTCATCACATATTTGTCAAGACTCATAGAACGTGCAACACCAAGGGTAAATTCTTTTTTTTCTTTAAATTTTTTTATTGTTATGTGAATCACCGTACATTACATCATTAGTTTTTGACGTAGTGTTCCATGATTCATTGTTTGTGCCTAACACCCAGTGCTCCACGCAGAACATGCCCTCTTTAATACCCATCACCAGGCTAACCCATCCCCCCACCCCCCTCCCCTCTAGAACCCTCAGTTTGTTTTTCAGAGTCCATCGTCTCTCACGGTTCATCTCCCCCCCCTCCAATTTACTCCCCTTCATTCTTCCCCTCCTGCTTTCTTCTTTTTTTTTTCTTAACATATATTGCATTATTTATTTCAGAGGTACAGATCTGTGATTCAACAGTCTTACACAATTCACAGGGCTCACCATAGCACATACCCTCCCCAATGTCTATCACCCAGCCACCCCATCCCTCCCACCCCCGACCACTCCAGCAACCCTCAGTTTGTTTCCTGAGATTAAGAATTCCTCATATCAGTGAGGTCATATGGTACATGTCTTTCTCTGATTGACTTATTTCACTCAGCATAACACCCTCCAGTTCCATCCATGTCGTTGCAAATGGCAAGAGCTCATTCCTTTTGACGGCTGCATAATATTCCATTGTGTATATATACCACATCTTCTTTATCCATTCATCTGTCGATGGACATCTTGGCTCTTTCCACAGTTTGGCTATTGTGGACATTGCTGCTATAAACACTGGAGTGCACGTACCCCTTCGGATCCCTACATTTGTATCTTTGTGGTAAATACCCAGTAGTGCAATTGCTGGATCGTATGGTAGCTCTATTTTCAACTTTTTGAGGAACCTCCATACTGTTTTTCAGAGTGGTCGCACCAGCTTGCATTCCCACCAACAGTGTAGGAGGCTTCCCCTTTCTCCACATCCCCGCCAACATCTGTTGTTTCCTGACTTGTTAATTGTAGCCATTCTGACTGGTGTGAGGTGGTATCTCTTTGAGGTTTTGATTTGGATTTCCCTGATGCCGAGCGATGTTGAGCACTTTTTCATGTGTCTGTTGGCCATTTGGATGTCTTCTTTGGAAAAATGTCTGTTCATGTCTTCTGCCCATTTCTTGATTGGATTATTTGTTCTTTGGGTGTTGAGTTTGATAAGCTCTTTATAGATTTTGGATACTAGCCCTTTATCTGATATGTCATTTGCAAATATCTTCTCCCATTCTGTCGGTTGTCTTTTGGTTTTGTGGACTGTTTCTTTTGCTGTGCAAAAGCTTTTTATCTTGATGAAATCCCAATTCATTTTTGCCCAAGGGTAAATTCTAATGTAAACTTAAGGACATCGAGTGACAATGACGTATCCATGTAGGTTCATCATCAATGTAAGTAATATGAAGGCACGTTTCTGGTACAGGATTTTGATGGTGGGTGGAGGCTGTCTGTGGGGGAAGGAGGCATATGGGAAATCTCTGTACTTTCTACTCGATTGTGCTGTGAAGCTAAAACTCTTCTAAAAAATCAAGCCTCTTTAAAAACAAAACAGACCACTGGACGGAGTCCTGCTGAAGTCTGCCTCCCAGAGGCCATCCTACCTAAGACCCCACAAGAGGCAATCCTTCAACCTAAGCAAAGAAGTCTGGGTCCCTCTGGCTGGATCCCTGCGGACAACAGCACAAAAATGTTTCCCGGTCCCTTCGATGATCACCAAACCCCTGCAAGTGAGAGTTGTCTCCTAATACTACAGAAGGTCCGCTGAGATGCAGAGACCCCTCTGGGTGAAGGAGTTTGTCAGAGTCTCTTCTGAGAGCAGGGAGCAGAGAGACACACACAAAACACCCTGAGAGGGGCTTCAGACCCTCAATAGACAGGACACAATGCAGTAAACCTGTGACTCATCAAGACCAGTCCTCTAGGTCTGGGCTCACCACTGCTCCCCGATAAAGCACTAATCTCCAGATATCTGATCTGCACGTTTACACTGGCTTTCTGAGGAAATGCTTCCTTCTTAGGGGAGGTTGCGGGCAGCAAGCCAGCCAGAACAAGGCCAAGTTTGGGGGAATGCACAGCCTTTCTTGTGATCTTAAAGCCACACTCCATAGGGCTATCTACTTTGCTCGTGTGTAGCTGGTTCTAAACATGAATTTCCCTACCGATTCTACCTTCACTATGAGACCAGGGGTTGCCATTAGCCGTGAGAGGGATGGGAAAAGTTATCAAAGCCATTGGAGGAAAGAAGGGGTCAGGAGTAAGGGAGAAAAAAGACAAATAAGAAAGGAAGTCGGTCTTCCCTGCTGTAAATCCCACTGGAAAAGATGCGAGGACCAAATCCAGAATCCCATGGAGCTCACTCCCAAGTGCTTTTCGGTGGGACCAGCTGCCATCACCAGCCCTCCACCTGAGTTGGCCTTGCACTTGTTTGTTCTGGCCCAGAACCCCCAGCCCGTTTTGTCAGCTGCCCCCAAGTCTGAACTTGCAGAGGAGAGCATGGGCACGAGTTCTATCTTTGGAAGTGCTTCCTCTCTCTCACCACTAAAAATAAACCAGCCCAGCTGTCCAGTGTGGTTTGCAACAGACCCTCCCAGTGACCCCACTCCTACCACCAAGGAAAACAGAGATGATGTATTGAGTGTGACATGGCCCCCAGTCACTGCCTCATTCTCTCCTCCCTTCAGCCCACTTCTCTCCATCCAAGACTTCTTGGAAACACTTGATCCAGGAACAAATCATAAGGTTATTAAACCATGTGCAATGTGAAATGAGAAAGATGGCCCTTTGGTGCCACCTAGGATTTGGGGTTCAAAAATATAAAGGACCAGGGGTGGGAATACAAAGCTAGAATCAGTGGGAAATACCAGGGTAGGGTTTTCTGTAGGAACAAGAAGCAGGGCTATTTGTGACTGGGATAGAAACGAACAAACAAAAAATCATGAATTGTGACCTTGAATTGTACTCATGAGTGGTCATTTCTTTCGGTGGTCAACTTTTCTAAGCAAGAACTACATGAGTGCGTGTGATTCATTTTTGCAAATTTGTTCAAACCTGAGCTTTTAATTTTAGACCAGGGATCCAAGTTAAATATTTCATGTGAATAGACCAAGAATAGAAGATGAGGGAAAAAAAAGAAAGGAAGAAAGAAAACCCTTCATTAGACAAATTGCAATGCATATTCAATCAATATCCGTGGAGTGTCAATGATAAATCAGGCACTATGCTCCAGATACTTCCACATCCACTAAGAGCCCTCACCTCATCATGCTATTTAAACTCATACCATCTTGGGTTCCATTTCCTCCTCAAGGAGGACTACTTGTCCAATTATTCATGCAAAGTTGTCCTGAGTGGAGTCAGTTCCCCTAAAAGGTCTTTTTGGTCCTGCCACACTTCACTCCAAAGGGAAGAATTTCTCAAATTGAAAAAGCCCTGTGTGGGCTGGGTAGGAGAGGTATCTGGGATAGCCATCTACTTGTGGTTATCTGAAGGTCCTCCTGAGGAACAGCTGGGTGGCCTATTTCAGCCCATTTCTGGGGGGGGGGCGGAAGTGAGGGCGCTTGTCTAAGATCTTATCTCCCAGGATCTGATAGTATTGTCTTCTTCTGTCTTGTCTACTACAGATAAGACCTTAAGGGGGCTCTCACTTCTGAACCATCATCTCTTCTTATCCCACTCCTGACTCCCAGAGCAGCCCAAGGTGTGGTGTGGGAAGCTGTGGACACCCATGGAGTAGGCATGGACCCCATATTGCCTTTCTCCAAACCTCCTGTTTCCAGGATCTCCCTGGGGGAGTGACAACTCCCTACTATTTCTCCATGTTGTGGAGAGAATGACCTGGAATCTCGCCTCCCAGAGTCTGCTCCCAGCACCAGAGCCCTGTCCTAAATTGCTGAGACTTGATAAATGAGCTCTATTTTTCTTCTCAGAAGACTTTCTACCATTTTACATCATGGACTTAAAATTTCACTCTTCATTCAGCCTCATTGGATCTCAATGAGCTTTCAGCATTGGGCATTGTGTTGGGCCAACAGCCTCCATGGAAGGAAAACCCCTCACTTCTCCTTTGTCTGCCCAGGGACAAGAAGACCGAGTGCTGGAAAATACCATTCCAACCCCTGGCACCAGATTACTTCCTATCCTAAAAGGCTCCACTGGAATCAGCTCCTGCCTCGCCCCCAGGGCATTGCTGGAGCTAGGCCCCTGCAAACTGATGAATGTTTCCTAGGCCAGACAGGTTGCTTTGCAACTATTTTTACCTGCTTACTCACTCAGGGTTTTAGACAAATCCCATGTTCAGGCCAATCCTTTTGCAGCCTACCACCTGCAGCCTACAAATCCCACCACGGAAATCAGGTTTTATTCATAGTGTGAGCTCAATTCTGTAAAGTGCAATTGTTCATTAAAGCCACATGGATCTCCCCATGCCTGAGTGAGGCCAGTGAGCCTGACACACCAAGGGCAGAAATAGTTTGGTTGGAAGGCATCGGCTGCAGACTCTTCCTCCCTTCCTTCTGGGTGGGCAGACCCGGGAACTGAGACCTTTAGGCAATAAGCCAGGGAAACATTCAGGTGGCTGCTCAGGGACTCATGGGCAAGTTTAGCAAGGAAAGGGCACAAGGGAAGAGACTTACTATGTGCTAGGAATTATACATGCATTACGTTATCTCGGAAAACAGCCCCATTTTATATATGTGAGAAAAGTCAGTCTGAAAGTGTCAAGAATTTGCCCATGGATCCAGACGGTGAAGCCAGGTTTAAGGACAAGTCAGACCCTACCCGGGGGGTTGTTCCGTGTGCTGTATTGGGATGTCTAGGATGAGTGAGCTCATGGGGAAGACACAGCAAAGTTGTGGGGAAGCCCAGCTTTGTCTCCAAGTCTCCAGACCTCTCTTTCCTTCATCTTGGGCATTAACTAGCCATTGAAATTTCACAGCCTCGTGGTCATTATCCCTGAATGGTTCAAGCCACCAGGGTACTACGAATGTCACAACACTGTGAGAGGAAACACGTGGGAGAACATTTCGAACCCATGACAAAGGAGGAAAGTCAGAGCCTCCATGATCTCTCTGCACACTGGGAACCCCCACCACTGCTCTGAGCATCTGGGGAGGCCCTTGCCCCTTCTGAGGCTAAACCACCCGTTGTCAGGGCCTTTAGGGACAACTAGAACTGAATTGGCTTGTGCCTCAGTCAATGATTTTGAGGGTTTTCCCATCATGTCTCTCATCTCCATAAAGCTTGGAGTCCTTAAAAGGCAATTCTCTCCCTGACCCAGTCTGGGCTCCTTCATTCTCTCTGAACTTTCTTGCTCCTCCTGAATCCCCCATCCCAATCCTCCATACTGCCTCTCTGGAACTTTCCTTCCATGGTAAGCAAGCTCTCATAGGTCCTAAACTACTTGCAGGAACCCTTCCTGGGGACCCCAATTCCTCCCCAGTCCCCTTCAGTGACAGCTTCTTTTTTTCCCCACACCCACACATAACTGGATCATTCTCCAGACCTCCTCCCCTGATATTTCCACCCCCCTGTGGCTCATCCCTGAGCCCTTAATATTCCCAACTCTATACATTTAGTCTCTGACCCCAGTCTATCCATTTGACTTCCTCAAATCCCTTCTACTAAACAGTAGCATGAAGGCACTTAAACATTTATGGGATTTTCCAGTACAGCACAGTTCTCTCTCTAGTAAACTAAATGAGTCCCATATCCCCAACCAGAAAGAGTGCAAAATAATGCTTTTCCAGATGAAATTAATATGGTTTCTTTCTAAATGTAGAGAAAACTTCACACTGATAGGGACAATATTCAAAATTGCATCCTTGATCCAAAAAAAGGTCACACAATTACCAAGAAGCTGATAAAAACAGCTGCAAGGTTATTCACAAAGATGATGCTCAGAAAGGGAGTAGAATGAAGTTTTACCAAGTGTCACTTTGAGTATCACTTTGGGATATAAGGTGAAAGGGGAATTCCTCTCATCTGTGTGTGTGCTAGCTGACATTTTCTGTTGGGATATAACCAACCGATGGTGTACACACAGAGCATGAATGTTCTCGAAAGCCATGTGACATCTATATATGAGGGAGACGGTTTAAGTAACATTGCATTCTCTGAATAAACCAGAGAAAACTCAGGCTATTAAGAGAAGAGATTTTGCATATACTAAATGATTATTTGACAGCCATGACATAGACTAGAAGCAGTCAAGTGTTCAAGAAGAAAGGGTGTGGCCACACAAAGAATGTCCTTGGATGGTTGGCCTTGACTGAGTGTTGAGTTAGGGTTTCTTGTCTGTACCCTCCATGAGCCTTGTGCATATCTCTATCACTGCCCTCATTGCACCAAATTAGAATTCTTTGTGGCTGTTCCTTTATTAGATGGTGAGCTCTTGGAAGTTAGTTCATTGACTGGCACATAGTAGGTGCTCAATAATGATTGCTGAAGGAATGAACAAAGAAGTCAATCAGGATTCAGGGAATTGAAAGTGAGCTGGGTTATTTCTTCATAAACTGAAAACTAGAGGCATTTTTCACCCTTCCCTGGGCACGCCATGTCTTTAGGCTTCCAAAGAGAATTTAAATCACAAGACGCTGGGGTCGAAGAAAGCTGATGATCAAAGTGGGTGGACCCTGGTCTGGATGCAAATAATTCACAAGAAGCAGAACTCTGGCAGGCAGCTCCCATCCTGAATAAGGCAAGAGTGAAAAGTGCAGGCAGGTCCTTGGGGAAGTTTCTCTCCCTCAGCTCCTGAACCTGCTTCTGAGCAGAATTCTAGATCAAAAGAGAGACGAATGCTGTCCACGTTCTATGTTATTACCAACATTACACCAAACGCTGCAAGTTCCACCCATGCCTCTGAAGCCACCTCTTCAGGAAGTGATTTTCCTTACCTCCCCTCTCCCTACTCACTCTTCTTTCCCATTACATTAATGGCGCTCTGGGCATGCACCATCACAGGCGTTCAGTAATACACATGGCGTGTACCTGGGCCACAATGTTTTCACCACTTGTTTCTGTCTAAGAAATATTTTTCATAATAAGGTTTTGTGTGGGGGTCCTCCCTCTAAGGGTAGCTGCCCTGAAGGAAGGGGTTTTCGTTTCCTCCCATTGTGTCTAGCATGGAGCAGGTATCCTAGCATGGGACTGAGTTCTCCAGAAGTGTTTTCCTAAGATGGCAATATGTGAGCAAGCATCTTATTAAGGAAGCAGTCCCTGGAGAGACCAGTAAGATAGTGGGGGAAGCTGAAAAGGGAAGGGGAAGAAGCCAAGTATGTGCTCTTGACCTTGGCCTGATCTGGGCCGCAAATCATACCTGAGCTGGTCCTACCTCAAGGCAAAGGGCTTTCAGATTCCTGCCCCTGCAGTCTTTGGCCACAGGCACTTTAGGGTCTCACCAATTCTGGGGAGAGTGGTTGCTGGGATTGAAGGATGTTGTGAATTCAGTCCATTGGGAATGAGGCATAGGCGACCTGGGGGATGGCGCACAAACCTGTAACACAATCCATTGAGGGGATTCAATTAGAGCAACAACAGCGTCTACAACAGTGGGACACATTACAGTTGTGCCTAGGCTGCATGTTATACCACTGATTTTAATATTTTTTTGATTTTTTTAATCTATTTTTTATTTTATTTAAATTCAATTAGTCAACATATAGTAAGTACATCATTAGTTTCAGATGTAGTGTTCAATGATCACCAGTTGCATATAACACCCAGTGCTCATCACATCTCGTGCCCTCCTTGATGCCCATCACCCAGTTACCCTCTCTCCCCACCCACCTCCCCTCCAGCAACCCTCAGTTTGTTTCCTGTAGCTAAGAGCCTCATGGTTTGTCTCCCTCTCAGTTTTCCCCTCCCTTCTCCTATAATCCTTTGCATTATTTCTTATATTCCATGTATGAGTGAAACCGTATAATTGTCTTTCTCTGACTGACTTATTTCACTTAGCATAATACCCTCCAGTTCCATCCATGTTGATGTAAATGGTAGGTATTCATCCTTTTTGCTGGCTGAGTAATATTCCATTGTACATATAAACCCGATCTTCTTTATCTATTCATCTGCTGAAGGGCATCTTGGCTCCTTCCACAGTTTGGCTACTGTGAACATTGTTGCTGTGAACATTGGGATGCAGGTCTCCCTTTGTTTCACTGCATCTGTATCTTTGGGGTAAATACCCAGTAGTGCAATTGCTGGGTCATAGGGCAGCTCTATTTTTAACTTCTTGAGGAACCTCCACACTGTTTTCCAGAGTGGCTGCACCAGCTTGCATGCCCACCAACAGTGTAAGGGGGTTCCCCTTTCTCCACAACCTTGCCAACATTCGTTGTTTCCTGTCTTGTTGATTTTAGCCATTCTAACTGGTGTAAGGAGGGTATCTCACTGTGGTTTAAATTTTTGGATGGTTACATAAACTTTAGCTTTTTGAAATGGTTTGGCATTTTGTAGCCAATGTCTGAGTCCTGGAGGCCTTAGAGGATTGAGTATCAGCAAAAGCAGGTCTCAGGGAGATGGACCCACCTTCTTTTGGTTTCAAGGAGTAAAGGCAATATCTATCTCTGAGCTCTCCCATTGTTTCCCCGTGAGCTCTGACCCGTGTCAACAGTGGGTGCTACCTGGAGGCATCCAGGCTTCATCACCCCAGCTCCTATGCCAGGTATGGGTAGGATTTCAGCCAGCTTATTGCCAATTGGAAACTAGCCTGAAATAACTGGGCAGGAAATGCAAAGGGTGATAAGAGGTAAACACCTACCCTCCCTTCTCCCTAGGGTCTTTGGGACTTCTGATTCTGAGGGAAATTTCTCACTGGATCAGGAGAAACACAGCATATGAGGACTGAAGGCAGAAGCGTCCCCCAACTTTCATGCAGGGTTAGTCTACACATGAGAGATGGCCTGGTCCCCCAAGAATAACTTCCCCCCTCACTGATGACCAACATCACTGCCCATAGCCAGGACCCTTGGGCTAAGTGATGACTCAACATCATTTCCTTGCCAACACAAACAGATTTTATTCTCTTAGGAGCTATACCTCTTCTCATAATCAGATGCGAAGGTTCCAGAAGAGAAGGTGACTGTGGTCTGAGAAGAACGTGAAATTAACTGAACTCAAAAACATGTCAAACTGCCCCCTGACCGCACAGAATTTTTCTTTTCTTTTCCTTTTTTCCAGATGATGAGTTTGGAAAAAAACCCTGCTTGCATTTTGCCCCAGCCTCTGGCTTGTTTGTTTTAGAAAGTCCATGAGGCTTTGAAGGGAAATATAATCCATATGTTTGAATTCCTGTTAATTTAACTCATCTTCAGCTTCTTTATGGGAGAGATTTATTGTCTACGAAAATTTTATAGATCTCTTAGATAAAATTCGTTCCCTCATGTACACATGTGATGTGCTTTTCAAGGAGCAGATTTATGCTCTGTGTATACACTGTTGGTTTCATCCCAACAGAAAAAGAGAATGTCAGCTCGTGCACCCACAGGTGAGAGAAATTCACCTTGCACATCGCATCCCAAAGTGATACCCAAGGTGGCACTTGTTCTACTCCATTTAAGAGTATCATCTTTGTGAATAACTTTGCAGCTGGTTTCCTCAACTTCTTGGTACATGGGAGCAGTACATATCCTGCAAGAATACATTTACACAAAACATACACACCTAGCACAACAGAAAGGATATCTGTGGTGTGGACAAAGGCCTGAGGAGAGGACAGAAAAGGGAGGAGTGTGCTCAGAGAAAGTAAATAATGGAACAAGATGTCAGGTTTTAAAAAGGAAGGTAAAAATCCCTACTAATCAATTTGTCTCTCATTTTACAGGTGAGGAATCTCATTTTATAGATGAGGATGCTGAGGCCTGAAGTCACACACTGACAGATCCCACGTCAGAACCTGGTTCTATGAACTGCCATGTTAGGGCTCTTCACAGAATCCCAGGCTTTCTCAGGAGGGTTTATTTTCCTTGCTGTTCTCACTGGGTCACCCCATCTAGACCCCAAGGCTGCTCAGGGGCTAAGCTGCACCTTCTCCCTTTGGACCCTCTCTTTAAGTCACTGGCCCACCCTGAGTAGCCTTGTAATCTGAATAGACCTAAGGTCTCTCAAGGCCCACACAGTCTCAGACTAGAGTTTGCTCATTTGCTTCTAGAGCATGTGCCTGGGAGTCATCACTTCCTCCATCAGTTGATAGACACAGAATATTTAGAGCCAGAAAGAGCCCAGGAGATCACACTGTGGACCTGCCCGTTCATTTTATGAGTAATGAACATTTAGATAAGGTCACTTCCACACTGGGACATTTTGATGTGGTTCAGAGTGAACCATCAACCTCCCATCTGAAGAAAAATCTGCCCATTCTCACAAACCACCACAGATACCCTCATGAACCCCTAGAGCAAGTCAAAGACAGGAGGAGACAGACTCAAGGAAAAGGGACAAGGTTCAGGGAGGTCTTCAGTGACCGTGCACAGAAGTTTTCCACATTGATGGGTCATTTTCTTTAAGAAGCTTCTTAGCTTTAGCTTTTACATTTTTGATCTATGATTCATCTTGTATTAACTGTTATATATGGTGGAGGTAGGAGTTAATGTTTTGTGGGGTTTTCTTTCATACACCTAGCCCATCGTTCCAGGACTATTTCTTGAAGACTTTCCATTTTCCACTGGATTGTTTTCATGTCTTTGTTGAAAATTAAATGACTATAGGGGCACCTGGTTAGCTCAGTCAGTTAAGCGCCTAACTCTCGATTTCAGCTCAGGTCGTGAGCTCAGGGTCATGAGGTCAAGCCCTGTGTCAGACTCTCTGCTAGGCGTGGAGCCTGCCTGAGATTCTCTCTCTCCCCTCCTCCACTCACGCTCACTCTCTCCCTCTAAAAAAAAAAAAAGAAAAAGAAAGAGAAAAGAAAAGAAAATTAAATGACTATATAAGTGAGGGTCTATTTCTGAACCCTTTCTTCTCTTTCATAGGTCTCTCAATTGATTCTTATGCTGGTTGATTACTGTAGCTTCATAGTTAGTCTTGAAGTCATGTAGTGTTAAGTCTTCCACTTTGTTCTTCCCTTTCAAGACTGTTTTAATATCCTAGGTTCTTTGCACCTCCATATACATTTCAGAATCAGCTTGTGAATTTCTGGAAGGGGAAAAAAAAAAACCTTACTGAAATTATCACCAAATTATGCAGCATTTTTGTGAGCATGTCAAAATTCCTGCTTCAAATACCATATGATTTCACTCATATGTAGAATCTAAAAAAACAAAACAAATAAACAAACAAAAAACAGAAACAGACCCATACATACAGAGAACAAACTGATAGTCGCCAGAGGGGATTGGGTGGGGGGATGGACAAAATGGGTGAAGGGGAGTGGGCGATACAGGCTTCCAGTTCTGGAATGAGTAAGTCATGCGGATAAAAGGTAAAGCACAGGGGATATAGTTGATGATATTGTAATAGCATTGTATGGTGACGGATGGTAGCTACACTTGTGGTGAGCACAGCAAAACAGACTCGTTGAATCACTGTGTTGTACGCCTGAAACACATAACATTGTGTGTCAGCTATATTTCAATTAAAATAAAAACCCCTCCTGCTCTAAATTTTCAGCTGTGCATTTAATTCATGGTGAAACTGAGACCTAAAGGCAATCGTGAGACTTGCCTGAGGTCACAAGTTATATGGGGCCCACAGCAATTCCGGGTCTTCCAACCCCCTGCTTGTTTACTCGATTCCTCATAGCACTGTGTCCAAAATACACTCAGCATCATCCTACACGTGGGTCAACCCCCACAGGGATAAAGGACTGTAGCTGACAAAAGCCTCAATCACGGCCACCTTCTCTAGCCACTGAATGGTTTTCCCATAGGGGAAAAAAAATGCCATTAGTTTTCAAAGTGACCAAGTCTTATCTTGTCACCATGGCAACCCAACTTCTTCAAGCATCCTGACTGGCCTCTTTCTTGAAATAGCTTTTCTTTCAAGCTTCCCAGGCCGAAAAAGCAGAGCCCGACCACTCATTCTGATGTCCACTGGAGGACGTCAGCATAGGATAGAACAAGCAGTGATGTCTTATGACTTCACCCACACGGAGACCTGTTTGGGAGAGGAGAGTGTCTTGGATCCTGCAAGGAAGCTGTGGACTGTAGGGGTTAACTTCTCAGAATTTGGAATGTGGGCTGGATGCTGATGTGCTTTGGTTCAAAACCATAATTCTTGACTTCAAGGAAGTTTTGTCTACTTGAATAATTAGGACAAAAGCAAAGCAAGTCAACTTTTCAAATGGAGACATGTCCCTTCCTAGAGGAATTCTCAGAGCCTTTGATAGGTAACTCTACCTGTGGCTCCCAAGGAGGAACATGGCATGTAGAATTTTCCAATTCATCATTTGGGTATAATTTATTGTTTGACCATAAAGCTGATCTAACAGAATGTCATCACTCTTATTATTCTCTTTCCAGAGATACCCTTAATGACAAAAAGCCATCCCCTTTGATAAATTCCATAGGCTGAACACTTGCTTATTCATGAAATACTCTTTATCTGGAGGAACAGGTCACAATATTACTTTCCTTAGTGCTACCTCAAAGGCTCACGATGACCCTTAAATGGTATGGATTTTGGTGATATGGTCTTACAGGCCCACATTCCTTAACATCAAACATTTATTTGAACTCATACAATAAAAGCATATCAAAGATGTCCTAGGTGCTTAGACTTATGCCTTATATCCTGGCTAGAACTAATATAGGCTAGAACAGAAACTGGAATGTGAAGGATGAGAGAAGCCCCTGCCAAAGGTCCCATGGGGTAGTGTGTTTGGAGGGATGCGTGGGCATCCGCTGAGGGACATCTAAGTTAGAGTGACATCAAAGCTGAGCCTGGGAGAAAATTTCCTATATCGTGTGGTCCAGCAGCTGGAAGGAGGGTCCCTTTCTTAAACTTGTCCTGGGTCTTGTGCGTCCCCACCATTGGATTTTGAAGAAAGTGCTGTTGGGTCCCCATTTAGGGCAAGAGGTAGAAAATCCTAACCTGACAGGAACAACTGATCCACTTAGAATGTTAACTGAAGCCTAAACGGAACCAAAAGCAAACTTGTTGGGTTAGAAACACCTGCAGAGGACATTGAATTTCCCTGAGTCCACACATGTTCACCCCAGCAGCTTTGCTGGTAACTGTCTACCAGTCTGCTCTCCTGGCCCCACTCTGGCCCCTGGGCCATCCCTCTGGTGCCAGAACATTCCTTATATGTAGTAGTTCTAGAGGAGAGCAAGTCGAACCCAAACTCTCTAATTCCATTGATAACCAGTCAGGATATTCAGGTCTTTATTTGGATACTGCCCCTGGCCCAAAAAGGTGCCATGATCTTTTAACTCTTCCTGGGGCCAGGATACCCAGTCTGGGCTCTCTGCCTGAGAAACAACAGGAAAAGAAGGAACAACAGGAAAGAAGCTGGGTTATACCCTGGGCACTTGCATTGGAACCATACATCCTATTATATTTGCTCAGCCAACCTGACTTCAATCTGAAGAGAATAGTTTTGGGTGTCTGAGTGGCTAATCCAGAGACTGAGAACTCCCTTTGCTGAGGACACCCCCTCCAGAGAGCCCTCCCTGATTATCCCAGCCTACAGCATTCCCATCTCAAAACCCCTGCAAAATGTACCAGGCCCAGTTGTTTCTTGGCCTTAGACCTTTACCTCAACTCTTCACCCTTAGTGTGGACAGGTAAGGAGGAGAATCAATTCACTCTAGAGTAGGAATGACATATATATGGCACTGTTACCCCCCTCCCATCCTTGCCTGTGACAGACACTATTAATCAATCACTTGTTCTTTTCTTCTGAGCCCAGATGTGTCCTCAAAATCCTTCTGCACAGTAAGTGATAGGAGATAGAATCTAAGATGAAGCACATTTTCCATTCCTGTTCTGGAGATTATAGTGTGCTAGGGCACCTGGGTGGCTCAGTCGGTTGAGCACCTGACTCTTGGTTTCGGCTCAGGTCATGACCTCATGGGTTGTGGGATCAAGCCTGCATCGGGCTCCGTGCTCAGCTGGAAGTCTGCTTGAAGATTCCTTCCCTCTGCCCCTCCACCCATTCTTGCACTCACTTGCTCTCTCTCTCTCTCTCTCTCTCAAATAAATAAATAAATCTTCGGAGATTATAGTGTCCTATTAAGAATAGCACGAAAGAGGTACAGGTTACAATAGTTCTGAGGAAGGAAAGATTGTTTCATTCATTTATTTATCAGATATTTATTAAGCATTTACTCTATGCCAGGCTCTGTGCTCAGCGGAGAAATGTCGAAAATGCCATCAAAGCACAGAATAGGGGTAATCAATCGACGGCGGCGGGGGGCGGGGGGCGGGGGTCAGAGGAGGCTTCATAGGAATGGAAATTTTTAAGGAAGTAAAGAAACCAGATAAATTTGGAAGCAGGGTAAGGGAAAGGATAGCAGACCGTAAGAACAATTTATATCAGGACAACAGGTGTACAAGAGCTATGGAGAAGTTTTGATGACTAAAGTAAAGGATATTGACTAGAAATGACAGGAAATGAGTTTTTACGTGTATCTCTCAGAACTGTGCAACGGAGAGTGTGGTTTGTGGACCAGCAGCATCAGCATCACCTGGGAGCTTGTTAAAAATGCAGGTTTTCAGGCCCCATCCCAGACCCACTGAATCAGACACTCTAAGGAAGAAGCCAAGGGATATAGGATTTAATATACATTCCAGGGGATTCTGATGCACGTGGAAGATCCAGAAGCACTCCTCCAAAATAATGACTGATGCTACTACAAATCATTGAGTTCACCTCTGCGTCCCATGGGGACAGTCACCATCCCCACGAGGCCCAGCATTTCCCCCACGGCACTCAGCGTCACTTCCTCCCACATTACCCGACTCCATGGACGCTGGTGCCACCTGGGGTTTCAGACTCTACATTTCAGTGTGACTTCGATCTCCTCCCCCACACCATCTGACACGTCCCATCTGCCCTCATGTCCTGGAAGCTTGTTAGTCTGACTAATAACCTGAATCCACTCAATATGGATAAAACGAGACGAGATGACAGTGGGCACTGCGAAGGAGGTCATGTCAATCTCTTCAACCAGATGGACCTTTTTTCCTCAACCCCCCACTGGGCAAGGATGGAGGGCCTGGGCTCTAAGCTGGCCTGCCTAGGCTCACATGCTGACTTCTCCCTTCTCTTTCTTGCTGTGTGACTTTGAGTGGGCTGTTTAAGATCTCTGCGCCTCAGTTCCCTCAGCTGTAAAATAGAGATAATAATGGTATTTATCTCATAGGATTGTTGTGGGGATGAATGAGTTTATACAGGTAAAGTACTTTCAACAGGGCCTAACTCAATTTTAGAATAATAATTATTATGAAATTATTAAAATTATAATAAATAAAATGATCAAATCATTTAAAATTATTAAAAGGAATAATAAAAGTTAATAAAATTAAAGATTGTTTTTAAATATTATTTAAAATTAAAATCATTGAAATAATATTTTTAAATATTAAAAGTATTATTATTAGTAGTAGTAGTATAGACATTATATTATTCACCTATTGCCACACTCTCCCATCCTCTAGTGTCTCTTCCCTGCTCTTGGCCTTGCAACCTGGCCCACTGGACATGGTGAACTGGAAGCCTTGTGTTGAACAGGTCATTCCCTTCCTCAAAAGTCTGCAGAGGCTCCCCTTGCCCATCATCGTCAATGATTTTGATATCTTCCCCTTTTATGGTAAACTAATGGAACCCTTTGCTTCTAATGGACTCTTACAGATAATTAGTGGACCTGCTTTAATTGAAGTCAGGGGGTTGGAATGTCCTTCCAGCTTCTCCCTTTGTCCTTCCTTGCCCTCCCCCCCCCCAGGAGACATCCCCATGGAACTCTGGGATTCGAGGAGGGCAGCACAGAAACATTTGGCTTATGAAATGCAGGCAACAATCAGGTGGTCCATTTGCTTCAGGATGACAGTCTCCTTCCCAGAAAGGCAAACCACCAACATGTACATGCACCTCGCAGCTTTGCTCCAGCTGTCCACCTGGTCAACCCATCGGGACCATCAGGCCTAGATTTCCCCCCTAAGTCTGGTCTCACTCTGCTATGTGTCTTCCCCGGTCAGCCCAGCCCCCAAGGGACTGTTTCTTCCTCTTGACCCTGGTCTCTCCTGTGCTTGTCAGACACCCTCCACAGGCAGGGAACAACAGACCCTGGGGAGCTCTGAGAACAGAGGCGCCTAGGAGGAGCTATTTCCAACCCAGAATGTTCTGGCCAGCTGCCCAGGCTTTGTTCCGAATTCTGATGTTCTTTAGAATCTTCTCATTACATCACGGAGAGAAGCACAATTAAGGGCTACTCTCTTTCTTCTTTCTTTTTAATAACTTTTATGGTGTTTTCTGATTATAAATGTAACATATGGCCAATATGTTGGAAGAAATTGGTAAAATACAAAAAAAATTTTTTTTAATGAAAAGAAAGGTAAAATTTAATAGGTAGTTTTGAGAAACAGTTTTTTTTTGTTTTTGTTTTTGTTTTTTTTAGGAAGAATTACTACATGTTGGGGAGAGGAGGGATGGTAGATGGAATGATGAGCCCGAGAAGATTCCATACCCTAATCCCTGGGGCTGTGAATATACTGAGATCCCATGCCAGTGACTACATTACCCTACATGTGTGGCCAAAGGGATTTGGCAGATGTCATTGTAATTGTATTCACTTCCTAGGGCCATGTAACAAAGTACCACAAATTGGGTCATGTAAGACAATAGAAAAGACCTAAATCAAGGTGTTGGCAGGGCCATGCACTCTCTCTCCTAGCTTCTGGTTGTTACCAGCGGTCCTTGGCATCCCTTGGCTCGAAGTTCCATCACTCCTGTCTCTGCCTCTGTCATCACCTGGCTGTATTTCCTCGGTGTTCACACGGCATTCTCCTCTCTAGGTTTCATTGTCCCTGTCTCTTTTTATTAGGACACCAGTCATATTGGATTAAGGGTCCACCCTACTCCTCATCTGACCTCATCTTGAGTACACCTGCCAAGACCCTACTTCCAAGTAAGGTCATATTCACAGGTACCCAGGGTTAGAGTTTTAATACATCTTTTGGGGGAGACACAGTTCAACCCACAGCAGTGTTACTGGTGAGTTGATCTTAAAATAGGGAGATCATCCTGGATTATCTGGTAAGCCCAATGCAATCACATGCACCCTTATAAGCAGAGAACTTTCTCGTGCCGGAATCAGCAAGATGCAGCACCAGGGGAAGACAGAAAGATTCCAAGCTTGAGAAGGGTTCCCCATGCCTTCGCTGGTTCTGAGATGTAGGGAGCCATGTGCAAGGAGAAAAGAGAGGCCTCCAGGAGCTGAGGATGGTGCCTGGCTGACATCAGACAGTAAACGGGTACCTCATTCCTACAACCACGAGGAACTGGACTCATGCAACAACCTAAGTGGGCTTGGAAGTATATGGTCCCCCAGAACCTCCAGAAGGGAACACAGCCCTGCCAACACCTTGACTTCAGCCTTGGGAGACCTGGAGCAGAGGAATCAGCTGAGCTCTACTCAGAGGAATCAGCTGAGCTCTACTGTGCCTAGTTTATGATCCATGGAAACTGAGAGATGATAAGTGGGGTTAAGACTAAATTTATGGTAATTTGTTAAGCAGCAATAAGAAAGGAGAATATAAAGAATAACTCTAGCTTTCTGTCTTGAGCACTTGGGTGGGTGCAGTGGTCTTTACGTTGGTGAGGAAAATCTGAGAGAAGCAGGTGAGGTGGGGCAGAGCGCCAAGGATGGCAATATTTGCAAGACCTAGGAGAAAGCTCTGTGAGGACAGCAGGCTCACAGCTGGACTCATGAGCCCAGGGTTTAGCCCAGGCTGGGGGTAGAGTTACAAATGTGGGAGCCATGGCCCAGAGACAGTGCTCTCAGTGTTCACTGTGACACCTGGAAGAACGGAAGACAGAGAGCCCAAACTGAGCCTGGAAAACTTTCCACCCCGGCCGAGGGGAGGGGCAAGGGGAAGAAGGGAAACCAATAAGGAAACTGGATGACATGGCCTCACAGAAAGGAGAGGTCAATGTGGTGCACGCTGTGAGACGTCTAGTAAAATGCAGCCTCAAAAAAACCCATTTCAATTTCTTATACAATAAACATACACCCACCATATGACCCAGCAACCCCATTCTACCCAGAGAAACGAAAACCTATGTTCACTGAGACACGTGTCTACAAATGTTTACAGTGACTTTCTTTGTAATCACCCAAACCTGGAAACAACCCAGATGTCTTTCAATGGGTGAATGAAAAAACCATGGTCCATCCATACAATGGAACACTACTCAGTCCCAAAGAGGAATGGGCTGTGGATACACACAACAGCCTGGATCCAAAGGCTGTGTGCTGTAGGATTCCATTTATGTGACATCCTCAAAAAAGACAAACTGCAGGTGCAGAAAGAAGATCAGTTGTCACCAGGGGCCGAGAAAAAGAATGATTACAAAGGCGTACCATGAAGGAATTGTGGGGGGGGGGGGTGGTGGATCCACATTTTATATCTTGATTGTTGCGGTGATGGTTACAGGACTCTACACATGTGTCCAAACTGAGCTGTACATGTCAAAGTGTGAATTAATTTAACGTTAATTTTTTGGGTGAAGGGAGATATTAGTTAAAAAATACCCTATGAATCTAGCCATATGGAAGTCAGTGATGGCTTTCAGAAGAGCTGTTTGGGGGGACAACAGGCCTGGAAAGCAGCCAGAAGAGGCCCATGAGGGCCTTGTGGGGAGGGGAGTGAAGAAGCAGAGACACAGAGCGCAGACACCCAGTTATCAAAGGGAGGAGGAGAAAAGGCAGAAGATGGCAGGAGACCAAGGGCTAAGGAAGGGGCATGAACATCCTCAGGAGCTGAGGGTTGAGTTGACCATAGCCCTCGGTTCATGACCCACTTTCATCTTCAGTTTGTGCCAGGCCCGTCCCTGTCATTTCCCTTTAGTCTCTGACGCCCACAGGCTCCCATGCTAATGTGTCTGATTCATGCTTGAATATGTATGTATGCATCTGTAAAATATGAAATGTTCCCCTACTTGTATTTGTGCTTTTCATTTACATATGGCGTTATGCAATTGGCCTCATTCTGTTTCTCTTCTTTCACTCATCACATTTTTTTAAAAGATCTGTTCTTTCTCATGGTTCTGCAGCACTGGCTCGTTGCTCCAGGAGGTATGTAGTATTCCTCAGTGAGTGTCCACTGCACCGTGCCCTCCATTCTCCCAGTGAGGGACTTAAGGTTGCCTCCAGCTGCTCTAATGGACATCTCTGTGCACGTCCCCATAGGACCATGGGATAATTTACTTGTAATACGTCCCCAAGAGTGAGATGGCTGGGTCAGAGTGTACTAAGCCTCGGTCCTAACTACCAGACTCCTTCCCTGATGATTCCGTCCATCTACATGGCCATCAACAGTGGAGGGGCACAAGACAGGGACCAGGTTTTCCATCGGGATCGTGGGTAGATGGAATCATTTCTTCCTCAACTCCTCAAGTTCCCACAGAGAGAGGCAATTTCTACTCTTCTCCCCACGAGAGAAATGCACTTACAACTGCTTCTCCTCGCTCTGCCTTCCATTCCCAGGAAGAGTGGCTTGTGGGGTTGTGAGCATACAGAGCATCTGTGTGAGGCCTGCAGGTCCTGAGTGTTTTCTCTTTGGGGTCCCCACCCAGGAGATGGGTCTCTGGGACTCCTTTCCGCCACATGGTTTACTTACAAGAGCCAGCTCCACCCCAGGCAATGGGAGACCTACAGCTCTGCTATCAAGGGAATGAAATATTAGGAAGCCCAGAGGGTCAAATTTTCATCCTCAAGTGTAACTGCAAGAATTAAGCAGATATTTTGATTTCTCTTCGTTTGAAACCCGTGGCCATCTCCCAATCGGTATCAAACTCAGGGATATATGGGGGAAAGGTTATGATTTCCCATTACCTTAAATCCCTAAGGTGCACAGGCCTGAAACCTTGAGAAATGGGTGCAGGGTCAAAGCATTTGGGGCTTAAGTGATTGAGGCTCAGCCTCATCATAAGACAAGGTCTCACAATCCTTAAACTTTAGCAGACATGGTAAAAAATATGGGATAGATATATCCCATAACTATGACATTCATTACTGGCTCTGCTCCCCTCTCCCACTATGGGGGACTCGGCCTGATAGAATCAACACAAGTATTAGGTAAACCTGAGTCTGAAAAAGACAGGAGCAGGGGGAGAATTGAGGAAGAAGGCATTCATGTCCACCAAACACTGCTCACCCTATATATGGAGTAGAAGGACGGAGATCCAGTTAAGAAACAAGTCAAAATGTGAAAACTTACCCAAGACTATCTGACAAAAGGCAGAGGGAGACGAATCCTGGAGTCACGTGAATGTTGCAGCATGGTGGTGAGCCAAGTGGCAGGAGAGAGATTTGTAGCTGCCACCCACGTGGCACACATTCAAGGCTCTGGGGAAAATCAGATGACAGCGTTGGTCCCTACAAGGTCCCTGGTAGCTCAGGACTCAAAGGACCTCCTGCAGCTCCAGGTATGGAATCTCAGAGAGAGCTACTCCAGCTGAAGCAAACATGGGGACAAGGGGGCATCCATCCCTTAGATGGATTTCATGGGCTTGAGACATTTAATATGGCTGCTCATGAGAGGTGGTGGAAGCTCTGTCTCTAAACAGAGTCCTTACTGAGTTCATCTTTAAATGTCAGGATTATAAAATTGAGAGGGGATGTAGGAACAAAGACATCCTCTACCTACAAGATGTTAAAAAAGAGGAATACCTCAAATGACACCAGGTGACAGGCTATGTCCATTCCATATATCTAAAACTTTTGCTGAAAAATCAAAGCACCTGAAAAGCCTCCCCATGATGTAGAAGAGAGTCTGTACAATGGACTTTTCCCCACTGGTCTGAGGTTGGGGGACCCAGAAGCAGAGCCTGAGGCAAGGATTTTGGTGAGGGCAGTTTATTTGGAAGATGGTCGCAGGAAACACCAGCGGGAGATGAAAAAGTGGAGTGGGGAAGGGAAGAAAGTCAACAGAGGGGCACAGCTACGGGCACCTGAGACTCAGTTCCACTGGGAGCCCTCTGAGGGAGTGGTCGTGTCCACTCGGGCAGTGAGGAAGCTGCAGTACTTACCCACCAACCCCTCCTGCACATCGTCTCATTAAGGGCACTACTTCTGGGGGTTCAACTCACTAGCACTTCTGGACAGCCTCACCCATGGTCCAAGCACACTCCCACAACCAGAGAAAGCCCTTGGCCATGGAGTCGCAGGGCCTTGCAAGAGGAAGCCAGCCACATGACCGGTACCGTGAGTGTGAGGAGGAGGCAGAAGGGGCACCAATTACATCTGGAAAACAGTGTGCTCCAGTCAGCCTCTAGAAGTTAGACAATTTCTCCCAGCAGAGTGTCATTCTCACAACACCGGACGACATGTAGCTGGAGGCTGGCATCACGATGAAGCTGAAACCAACCAAGAGTTTTTCCCCTGTATCCTCCCTCAGACACTGCTGAATCGATGCTGTTTCAGCAGGTGGTCATGTGTATTTGGATTCATGGAAATAATGGGCTCTGCTTGTGATCCCGTGTGTCCTCTTCAGTCTCTTTGCCATAAAATGTGAGCACTAGACTTTAGGTTGCATGAATCAAGCTTGGGTGTCCTGAAGGAATCACAGTGAAAGACACCCAAACTATGGCAGGAGTGGGACTTAGACTCCATCCAGGCACGTGAGTGAGACCTTCCAGTTGAGACCACGGAGTTGACATTGACAAGGGTGATTTGGGATTTTAATTTTTGTGAAGTTCTTAACAAGTTTTATTTCTAGTATCTTAGGTTTCTATTTACAAGCAGGTGTTGGAGTACTGGAAGTTTGAATTGAATCCCATTATTCAAGTTTAGGAGAGTTCTCTATCAGCACCATTATAACAACAGAGCTTTTAAAATCTATCATTTGAGCTCATTTCCTGACCTCGGCTGAGCCCTTGGTACAATGAGGCATCACCTGAGCTGGTAACACAGAGGGAGCGAACTGTCAGCATAGGATGTAGGTCTTAGAGTTGATTTGGTTAATGTACAGTGCTGACGCATTTCAGAGCCTTTAGGGAAAGAACTAAATTGCCCACTCTTGTCTTTTAGAAGATTTAAAGATTCTTTTGATGTCAGGACACAACACAATGACATTCAGAGGGATGAAAGGCAGAACTCTTTGTTGCTTACAGCTCTGAATGAAAGAAGGCTGCCAGGCAGAGCCACACACACAGAAGTTTCCCCCAAGCTGAGGTAACAACCAACTTGAGCGGAGGGGGCAGCTTGTGCCCCGCAAGCTATGCGGGGTTAGCTCAGTTACTGGGGCTCCGGTGTATTGGCGAATTTGAATAATGTCCTGGGCTCCAGGGCATAGGCGCTGTTGTCCCTCCTGGTCTGGGACCTGGCCCCAGGGCACTTGGGGCTGGTACATCTGGCCTAGAGTATGAAAGCCTGCTCAAGGAAGAGGTTGGGAGTGTGGGCTTAACCCGCTGCTCAAAACAGGGGAACAGACCAGTGCCCAGCCAGGGCTTCAAGACTGGGTCAAAACAGCATACACAAACAAACAAACAATCCCTATTACTCTTGGTCTCAGGATGACGAAAAAAAATAGTGGTTGGTGCTGGGGAGTGGCCATAGGACTGTGGCATCAAGTGCACCCTGATAGACTGCCCATCTCCTCCCCTGAGGAGTGACCACACCCCTGGGGAGACCGTAAGTTTAGACCCCGGGTCAGTGGACAAAACTTCGGTGTGTCAGAGAGCACCATTCTCCCCCTACTTTCCTGTCTTTACACCAGGACCGGTCCTCAAGCCTATGAAGAGACCAGCACATTCTTGGGACAGGTTAGGGTTAGGGTTACAGATAGGATGGAGCCCTCATGATGGGAATAGTGCCCTTAGAGAAAAAGCAAGGAAAGAGCTTTCTCCCTCTGTCTCTGTCTCTCTATCTCTCTGTCTCTGCCTCTCTATCTCTCTGTATCTCTGTCTCTGTCTCGTCTTTCTTTCTCTTTCTCTCTCTCTCATGTAACAAAAAGCCAGCGATCAGCAAGCCAGGAATTGGGCTCTCACCTGACACTGGATCTGTTAGCACCCTGATCATGGACTTCTCGGCCTCCAGAACTGGAGAAGTAAATGTTCGTTGGTTAAGCCGCTCAGTCTCTGGCATTTTCGTTATAGCAAGGTTGAAGTGCCAATGGATGGCACCATGAGATTCCCTTTGAATGCTCACTCCATCTCGACCACATCTATTTCTTCAAAGCTTGGCTCATTCTCCAGCCCTGTTCATGCTCCTGCCCTCACTGCAGTGCTAGAAGCTCCCTCCTCAGTGCTCTGACTGCTAACCACACTGTGCATGTCTCTCCATCTCGATAACCTCATCAATCTTCAGGGGGAGAATGTTGTCTGTATTCTCCTTGGATCTCCAGGGCCTGGCATTGTGAGTGACCCCTATTAGGTGGTCAGTAAATGAGGGAGCGGATACTCTGCCAGCGAGAGGAAGCAAAGGGTGAACTTGACTCGCAGATGTTGGGATAGATGCATTTACTTGGCGTGCCCAATGTAATTACAGGTCTCGGGTGATTTAAAGGCTGTTTCTGCAGGAGCCAATAAATCTTTTAGGGCTTGTTGTCCAGCATAATCACCCAGCTTATCTTTGGCTTTTTAAATGCAGCAGGTTATACCGTCTGAGACTCTGGGAGTCCAACCAGTGATCCTGCAGAGCAGGGAACACTCGGGCATGAGGCTAGAGGGGACAAGGGCCACTGTGGCACCTTGGCAAAGGCTTTCATGGGAGAGAGGGTCCACGTGGCCAAGGAAAACTCAGGGGCCAGAGAGTGGGGAGTGTGGCAAATTGCATTAATTGCCCCAATTCTTACCCTTCTCTGTGTCCACATCATTTGCCATGTGACTTCGTGTATTTCCCCCCTCTAGATTTTGTATTTGGTCAGGGGACCTTCCTTGGCCAGTAGAAAGATGAATGAGTAGAGTCTAGTCCTCCAGCGGCCTTACCTATTTCTTTTTGTTCTCTGGTACCTTTGCCATCACCAGGAGAATGAGGTTCCCAGGCTGGACCTCTGCTCCCAGGAAGAAGATGAGGAGATGCATGAGCACTTCCTGTGGAATGTCACTGAGGTTTTGTGATTTGGTGGCTCTGGCTTAGGCCATTACCCAGAGCCACCAGAAACACAATGGGGACAGAGGGCAAAGACAGAAGGATGTCAAAGAGGGTTGACAAGTGCCATCATTGAGAAGCCACGTGCATGCTCAGACCAGGCGCACTGGGGGTGGAGAAGCCAGAGGAGAGGGCATGCACCAGTGGAGCACCCTCCAGGGCAGGAGACAGGAGCAGAAGTCTGAGGAATTTTCCCTTGTGCAGCTCGGGCTGTCTGTCTGGAGCTCGTTCTGATTAGTGCCTGAACGTAGAAGGCTGGGCATCATCCATCCACACTCCCATCTGGTACAACATTCAGGCTCTGGGTAGCTGCTTGCTAGGGGGCAGGAGAGCTGGGTCCTAGCTGCAGATTTGCTGCAAGGCCTCTGGGTGCTCCAAGGCAGTCACTGCTCCCGTCTAAACTTCCGTGTCCCCAGCAACAAGCAGGGCATTGAGGTTTGTTCATGTTGTCCTCATTGAGGACCGAGGGTGACAGAGCGGTCACTGAGGCAGAGGAAAAAGGACAGGTAAGGCACACACTGGTTCTTACAGTCTCTGCCTGGAAGGGACAAGTTTCCACTGACTTTTCATGGGCCAACGGATGTCCATGACCAGTTTAATTTCAAACGGGCAGGGAAATGCAATTTTACCCTGTATCTGGGAGGAAAAAGACATGGAACATTTGCAAACAGCCCTGATGATTACTATGCTTTCCATACAGCTGGATACATTTAATGTTGTAAAATATTAAATCTATCCTTCTTCTAGTCACAATCATCATAATTGTCCCTTCGTCTGCTTCTCTTATAATATGGTTTCTCAATTATGTGTTTGTAATCCAGATATTGACTAGGGTCACGTGTCTTCGAGATTTAAATTAAACTGGCTGGGGGCGCCTGGGTGGCTCAGTCGGGTAAACCTCCAACTCTTGATTTCGGCTCAGGTCATGATCTCAGGCTTGTGGGATCGAGCCCGGCATCTGGCTCCGTGCTCAGCAGGGAGACTGCTTGCCCCTCTCCCGCTCCCTGCTTGCTCACTCTCTCTTTCTCTCTTTCTCATCCTCAAATAAATAAATAAATAAAATCTTTTAAAAAAAATATAACTGGCTGAATCCCCATCTCTCTTCCTGTGGGAAGTCCAGTGTTGTGCTCCAAGCATCCCGTGAATTCCTGGGGTCATCACCAGGGCCACCTCCAGCAAGTCTTGTCCCCACTTGTCTGTTACCTGCAGTGGCTTTTTTCTCCTCCCTGTTCCATTCTGACATGAAAAAAAAAAAATTTAAAAAGCCCCCTTTTCCTTGATTTCTCCTGAATTTATTCACACAAAGCGTCTTTGTGCAGAGCAGACTTTGCTGAAGGTTTGCATAGGGAGAAGGATTACATCACAGACATATACAACCTAAAACTGAATATCAGGCATTCCTGTTCTCCTGAGTGTTTGGGTCACCTGGCCACTGGGAAGTTCTCTCTGTCCTTTGCTCTGCAGGTGAAACTTTGCCATTGGGTGTACCCCCTCTCTTGCTAGCTTCTACCCACTCTTTATTATGGATAGTAATATAGTTCACTATTTGGCCTCTACTGGGGCCCAGGGATATGTTACATACAGACACTCAGTGTCTGCTAAACAAAGTACATCTACTGTGGGTCCCGGGCAGCTCAGAAGCCCTGGCAGAGGCTCTGAAATTCCAGTCCCCACCCGTACCCCTGGTCCCCTCCATAAGTAGAAGGGAGCAGTATAGAGATTTATGTGCCCATAGACACAGGCTTTGCTGCTTCCCCTCGCTCCATCCCTTAAAAGGCAGAAGTTGCTAAGGTCAGTTTTGGTTTTAAATAACTCTCTCTCTCTCTCGCTCTCGCTCTCTCTCTATTAAACCTAGTCTCACTTGTCTTTGTGAAGCAGTCGTACGTGAGTGCCAGGTCGTGAGCCCCGCCACCCGCCCACGGGGATGGTACGAGGCTTCTCTTCATTTTACAGATGAGAAAACTGAGACCCGGGAGGACAAGCCGTTGCCCAGGTCCCCCACTGGCGTGCAAACCCGGTCTGCAAAACAAATCCCCGTTTCTACTCCAACTGCCATCTCTCTGACCTCACACCCTTTACAAGAAAGGTCTCTGCTTAAAAGAATTCAAGAGAAGCCGTAAAAATTATCTGAAGGAGCGTTTCCTGCCATCGTTTGCCTTTTATCTTCATCTTGAAATACACTTTTAAGCCAACAAGGGGGATGGACGCCCCCAAGTCTGCACCGGGGTTGGGGGGAGCAGAGAAATGGAAAAGGGCTTGTATCTGAGCCTGCGGAGGGTACTGTTGTGCCTGGAGAAGGAGGGCTTCCGGATGCCCATGGGCCCGTGAAGGTCCCCCCAGGGCCTCCTGGGGCCCCCTGGGGAGTGTCAGGGGAGAGGTGAGTGGGGGCTGAGGGTGGGGTGTGCAGTGAATTATTCATAGTCACTTCAAGGAGAGCTTACCAAGTTTCAGCCGTCCCTACCGGGCAGTTCATAAACATTCCCTTGCATTTCCCTCTCGTTCCCCAAGAGACTTCTGCCGCATCCTGCTGCAAAGTGTGATGGCTTTTCAGTTCGGGCATGCTAGGGGCAATGCGATGGCCTGACTGTGTAGTAGGGATGGTCCCTTCCACTGGACTTTACACCTTGAGAAATGCTCAAATATCCCCATTTCACAGATGGAATGGGAAATGGAATCCCCAAGGAAGTAAAGAACTCACCTAGGATCTTCCAACTTCTTGGTAACAGTGGTGAGACTGGTCCCCACATCACCTGCCCTCCAGTCCTGAAACGCTCTGGGACCCCAAGCCTGCCAGGATGTGGCAGCCAACAGCAGCTCCAGGAGACATCACCGTCAGAACCAGGCACCTGGTGGCCCGATGCCTTCCACGGGGTCTCATTAACGTGGGTAGGATTGTGTTTCCCTCCAGGGG
Organism: Callorhinus ursinus; assembly: GCF_003265705.2. Classification (NCBI taxonomy): domain Eukaryota; kingdom Metazoa; phylum Chordata; class Mammalia; order Carnivora; family Otariidae; genus Callorhinus; species Callorhinus ursinus. Next base: position 2,064,211 of record NW_027397091.1, on the reverse strand, counting down.
TATCTGGGACTGGCAACAATTTTACCACAAAATAATGTTACTCTCTACTTCTTTGAGAGGGCATAACACTTCACACGGTGAACCAGTGGTGTGGTTGTTTCCGAAGAATTGCTTTGCAGATAATTTATATAGGGAAAATTCCTGGTCTGGGGCTGTATCCACACTACCGGGACGCCCTAATAAATTATATGGGATCTGAAAATACTGTGTGTTTTCCTTACCACATTTACTTTACAAGTTCTGCATTTCTTTCTTTCTTTCTTTTTTTTAAGACTTTATTTATTTGACAGAGAGAGGCACAGTGAGAAAGGGAACACAAGCAGAGGGAGTGGGAGAGGGAGAAGCAGGCCTCCTGCGGAGCAGGGGGTCTGATGTGGGGCTCGATCCCAGGACCCTGGGATCACGACCTGAGCCGAAGGCAGACACGCAACGACTGAGCCACCCAGGTGCCCCCCAAGTTCTGCATTTTCTAAGAACATAAAAGAATGTCCTTCAGAAAAAGCTGGATACTAAAGAAGGGGAAAATGCTCCAAGACGATAACACCCCTGCAGTTTCCAAGGGGCTGGTGCTAGTGGTGACCACTGAGAAGTGGCTTTAAACATTCTCATTTTCAAAGTATCTCCTTCCCGGTCAGCTCTTGTCCAGCCTCCCTGCTGTGTGGGAAGCAGAAGGTTCGAGATTTCCAACAGCACTGTGAATGGGAAAGCAAATCCACGGTGGTGGGTGGGGCAGCAACTCACTGTGGGGGTTCTGCTTCCCCAGGCTTTGCGAGGTCACCACAAGAGATCTCTAGCCAACCCTCCTCCCTCTTGGTTTTCCTTGCCACAGGCATTACCATATTGCAATATAACGGGAAAAGCTCTGAAGATCTGGGTTCAAATCTTGCCTCTCTCACCAACTGCTGAGGGATCTGGGGCACTTTGCTCCCCTTTGAGGCTCAGCTTCCTCATCTATACAGCAAAGACAATGGAACCAAGGCCAGGAATAGAGGAGAAAAATATGGGTCCATCTTCATAATGAGAACATTTAATCATCTGTGAACTACTTCCGAAGGATTTGTCTCTAAAGGTGGGGGCAGGGCTGCCATTTTGCCTGCCCTGAGTCCATCCAAAGGAAGGGTGGGAGGCAGCCCTACTTCCTGCTATGGAAATTGGGGAAATGTTTCTTTTTCCATGTCTCCTGACAGCTAAATATGGGTTCAAGGCCTAAAGATGACCAATGAGGTCTTCAAGCCCAGGATTTTGAGTCTGAAGAGAGTGACACAAAAGGGTAGGGTCTGTTGGAGGTTTTTCCACGTGACTGGGTGGAAGAGAGAGGATGCCAGACATGGTGACATGTGGGCTGTGGTGGGGGTGCCCACTGGGGCAGGGATCAAGTGTCCAGCAACTGGGGTCTCATGGACAGACTCTTCCTGTTGGCTCCTTGTCTTCCCACGTCTTCTGTGAGCTGCCCAAAGCCCTTCTGATGAACTCAATTCAGGCATAAATTAAGGGGAAGCAGTTTCTGTTGCTTCTAGCCAATAGTTCGGACTCACAGATTCTCTCAAATGCTACAGCAGAGAATGGAGCAAACCTGATCCTTAAAACATGAATTGTTTCTCAGTTGTAGGCCAAGTAGGAAATGGACAGTTTGGTTCTTCAGAGGCTGACTTTGCCATGATTCCTAGGTCTCTTTTTTCCAAGAGTCTCACTCAGAAGAGAGTTTTTCCTGGTTATTTGCTCCTGAGTGGTTAGCATTCATTACTAATCAATTCCCATTTGTCGAGCCCTACTGTGTGCAAGAGATTCAGATCTGAATTAAGACTTAAGGAGCACCCAGGTAAAGTCATTCTTTCTTTCATTCACTGGAGCTTTCCAGTTACCTCCCAAGTTCAGCTCCTAATGGAAAGGCAGGATAACTGCTGACTTCTTCCCCATCACTTACCAATTTTCAAAACAGCTATTTCAAACGGTGATGAATCTGGGATTTTTTTTCCCTGTTCTCTTTTTTTGAAGATAAACCAGCTGTCAATGACATGATTGGGTCATTTGGGAAAGTTTGAATACGGTCCGGATATCAATGATACAAAAATGTACTACAATAGAAAGTGCAGATTGTAACCTGAAAAAAGGACATTAACAAAACACCATGATTTCATTTATTACATATATGTGTAACACATACACAAGGAAAGATCTGGAAGGGTATGCACCTGTGTGCTGCAATGGAACTGTTGGTAGTGAGAATGTCTTAATTTTTAAATGCTTGCTTATCCGTATTTTCTGATTTTGTACAATTTACCTGTACTGCTTTGGTACTAACAAAAGGTTATTTTTAAAAAGAAAAGAAAAGTGAAATAAACCATCTAGCACAATACCCAGCAAAAGCTGGGTGCTCCAGAAATAGAAGCTATTAAGAAAGTTCTCCTTACTAAGACAACTACATATAAATATTTGGTAGTTACCAATTACTTAGAAAAAGATGATACACCATCTAGAGCAAATCTGGAGACAATAAATATTTGGATACAACCAGATAGCTTAACCGTCCCAACCACCACGTAGTCTAACTTTGTTTTGCCGCCTCTGATTTATAACCAGTTACTTTTTCTTCACAATACTTTCTGGCTGTCTTTCAATAAATAGAAATATACAGCCTCATATTTAATAGATAAAAAGTTTTTCATTCCATGAATGTGCCATCATTTATGTAAAGTTTTCTCAGCCTCAAAACTATTGATACTTGGGGTGGAGAGTTGTCTGTTGTCCTGGCATTCTGGAATGTTTAGCAGCATCCCTGAACTCTACCCCTACAACGCCAACAGCACTCCTTTCTCCCCCAGGGTATCAGTCAAAAATGTCTCCAGACACTGCCAAACAGCCCTTGGTGGGAAAAACCACATACACATCTATGCTTGACAATCACTGCTTTAACCATTTCCCTACTGATGGATACATAGGTTGTTACATATTTTCCCTACCACAAATAACACAATGCTAAACCTACCCTGTATATATACATCTTTGTCCATTTGTCTGATTATTTTCTTAGAATATGTTCCCAGAAATAAGTCATCTGGATGAAATATACTGACACAATCAGCCCTCCCTGTGGATTGAACAGATACTCCCACCTATAGGCCTATAGGCACCACGCCCATGCCACCTTTGAGTATTTTATTCTTGCCAATATTTGCCAACCCAAACGTTTAATAATTGTCTATAGATATTATTTTCCATACAAAGCATAGCATTTTTGTGTTATTAGTTACCTATATGTCTTCTTTTCTGAACTGTTTATGGCATTTACCCATTTTTCTCATAAAGTGCTCATCTAGATATTTAAATATTAGTGATGCTAATTAACGCTTTGTTTATTACCCACACTGCAAGAACATTTCTTTTTTTGAGAGAGAGCACCGTGCACACACGCACGAGTTGTGGGGGAGAGGCAGAGGAAGAAGGAGAGGGAGGATCCCAAGCAGACTCTCCACTGAGCAGGGAGCCCAATGCAGGGCTCACGAGATAATGACCTGAGCCGAAATCAAGAGTCAGATGCTTAATCGACAGCCACCCAGGTGCCCCTGCAAGAACATTCCTAGTTTACTAATTATATTTTAAGTCTATGGTTTTTGTCACTGTACTGGAAATGTTATTTTTAATTCATCAAATCTTACCAGTTTTCCACTTTGGATTTCTGGATGTGGTGTCTGCTTAGAAGAGCTCTTTCCTACCCAAGATTATTAAATAGTCAGCCATTTGTGTCTACACAATATTTTGTCTAATGACTTAAAATACCAACCTTTATTATACACTAAATTCTGTGTCTGGATGTCCTAGTCTATTTCATTGATCTATCTATTTTGTCCTACCACATTCTTATCATTAACCTGGCTTTAAAATATCTTTTACTATCTGACAGGGCAAGTCTTTTTATATCAATTTACTCTTAAAAATTGGATGTTCTCAGGGAGCCTCGGTGGCTCAGTCAGTTAAGCGTCTGACTCCTGATCTCAGCTCAGGTCTTCAGCTCAGGGTCGTGAGTTCAAACCCTGTGCAAAAGCCTACTTTAAAAAAAAAAAATGGATGTTCTCGTATAGTGGCTATCATTAACACTTTTTCAGAATAATATTTCACCGGTATTTTTCCCTTTTAAAAAATGGTACATGTTTTTTAAGGTTTCAATAATAGCGAAAATATTCAGGGGATAACAGCTTGAGAACTTGTGAGCCTCACCTTTCTTTGCAAAATCTTTAGAAAGAGAGAAAAGACATTTTTGGAAAGAATAAATCCATGGAAATACCAGGGAACAAGAAGTGCCAGGTGGACCAGAAATTATGAGGCATACCTGAATGATATAAAAGACAGATGAAATTGGATTGAAAGAGGAAACCACAGTCCAAAGTGTGTTCAGAGAAACTTGCTCCAGAAGGTAGGAGTACCCTAGAGGTACTCCAAGCTAAGAGTCAATACATGAAATGAGCAGATCGAAGACACATCAAAAGGAAAATTCTATTGGGATCACCTCCATGTTCTTCCTGTCCCTCTCCCTCTCCATGGTATTGTGGCACTGAGTGCCCGGTGCTTTGATCTGCAAAGTTGGTGGTTCCCAAAAGGAGCCTGGAGCCACCAAGCCCAGGGAATAGTTCATCACGACTGGTAGCATATCCATCCCTGCTCCCACTGGAAGCAAGCCACAGATGACAAATGTACCCTTTACAAAAACAATAAACTGGATAATAGGAAGGTCATAGCCAAAGAGCACATTAGTGAACTGGGAGAAAGAGCCAATGTACCTTCTAGTAAAGATGTCAAACTGACTACAGGCAAGAATCACCTGTACTATTTGAATACACAGATGTGCTATGGACAAAGTGTGATGTTTAAACACGTATCACTGATCTCAAAGGTTAAAATGGGAAAGCGTCCAGGTATCAAAAATGAAGAGAGAATCTATGGTGACAGCAATCCACACTCTCCATTGAATTGAGGATAGGGAATAAGTTGGGGATTTTGATCGCATGGGTTTGGGACTTGAGCCTCAGGTCCTGTGCATCACACAGAGCCAGGAAAATGATGATCTATCCCATGAATGAGGACAGAAAATCCTTGCCTGTTTATCTTTCCCAAGCCATATGATGAAATAGAAATAGTTACTAGTGAGTGACCAGAACATGGATTTGTGCCAAGCTTGGGCATAAGCCTGATTCCCATGCTCCTGGCCATACAGGGAAACATTTTTATGATGGCAAATACCGGATGGTTCTATCTAAGTGTCTGTAACATTTCAGGGTTGGGATCTATCGATCGACTTCTCTCATTGTTTGAGATATTCTCCGTTCCTAATATGATACACATTATTTTTTATTGATCCTGGACATTTTGGGTACTATTTTTTGAGAACTAGATCTTATATAAGTCTCATGTTTTAGCAGGTCTCTGATGACACAGCTCTGGTGCCATCTCCTTACTTCCATTTGGGCTTAGAAATCCAGACTCTCCAGTCATCCTCCAATGACACCGAGGTGGGAAGACATGCCTCATTAATACATGGTGAGGGTGGGAGTCTAGGCTGTCCAAATGGTCCCCACAGACTTTGGTGGAAGGAGCGGGCTCTTCATTACTGCTGAGCAGTGGTGAAAGTCTGGACTTCCTACTATGTCTCCCTTGACACCTCACTAGTGGGGAGGGACAGGGGTGCCTCAATATTGCCAGGTACAGAGGGTCCCCACATGATATCGACTGGCAATGTGAAGGGGAGGGGTTGCTAAACTAAAGTCTAGGTTCCCCATTTGACCTTCTCCAAAACTACATGGTAATCACGTGACCCATAGTGACACCAAAACAGCTAGAGCATCTCATAGCAACCTTCCAAGGGTACAAGGGTAGGGACTTTTCTGGCAATGGTGGAGATAAGGATATAGTTTTTTCTGTGGGGTTTGGCAGGAGTAAGGTTGTCATTGTCTAAAAGTTTTCTGTCGGCGCCTGGGTGGCTCCGTCATTAAGCGTCTGCCTTTAGCAGACGCTTAAGCTCAGGTCATGATCCCTCTCCCACTCCCTCTGCTTGTGTTCCCTCTCTCGCTGTCTCTCTCTCTCTCTCTGTCAAAAAATAAATAAAATCTTTAAAAAAATTAAAAAATAAAAGTTTTCTGTCTTCCTAGACTGCCTCTTTGGCTAGAGAAAGCAAGCTTTTCTTGGGCTTCATTGGTCCCCAGTGGTGTTTCCAGGTACCAGCTTCTCCATTATCCAGTCTGGTATATAATTAGGCAAAATGAAAACATGGAGAACTCAACACCAGGTCCTGGGTCCTCTGGTCCCTACTTGGTCTGCCTTCTTAGTCTTATGTTTGTTTTACACATAATGTTCAGGGATTTTAGTTGTACTTAGGGGTAGAGAACAGGGAAAAATATATCTATTCCCTCTTCCCAGAAGTACAAGTCTCTAGGTTAAATTTTAGCAAGCAAAATCTTGTTATATGCTATCTAAAAGATACACCCAAAACAAAAAGTCACCTAAAGGTTAAACATAAAGAGATTTAGAAGTGTATAGTAGTAGCCAAAATAATCAATATCAAATAAAATACAATTTATAGTGGAAATCATTAATAGATACAGATAATATTATATAATGATAACAAGGGAAATTCCATCTAAAAAGTACAATAATAATGGGACACCTGGGTGACTCAGAAGGTTAAGCATCCAACTCTTTATTTCGGCTCAGATCATGATCCCAGGTTCGTGGGATCGAGCCCTACATCGGGCTCTGCACTCAGCTTGGGGTCTGCCTGTCCCTCTCCCACGAGCATGCTCCTCCCCTGCATGCACTCTTTCTCTCTCTCTCTCAAATAAATAAATAAATAAATAAATAAATAAATAAAATTTTTAAAGAAGTATAATAATAACTGCAAATATCTAATGATATCGACTTGAAAAACAGAAAAGTTGACAGAATTTCACAACAAAAACTGACAAATCCACATTCAGAGATGCCACTAATAAATACTTTGTTCTCAAAAACTGGTAGATGGAGCTTGACAAAAAAAATCTAGAATAAATAGTCGACACAATGAAAACATTTGATGGGTATTTAGAACCTGCGTCCAAATTTAGTGCTTTCCCTTCTTTTTAATCACACATGGAACATGTGCTTAAGAAGCAATCATTGCCCATGTGCCCAGGAATCTCAGCCAGTTTTAAAGAGTGGGTAGCAGACATTATCAATTTATCTGATCAAAATACAATGAAAATAGCAATCAGCAACCAAAAACCCTTCAAAAAAAAGAAAAGAAATGCTTTATATTTAGACACTAGAAGACACAGTTCTTTTTCTTTCTTTTTTTTTTTTACATGTTTAAAGCACCTTTATCTACTCTTCCCTCTCTTTTTTTTATTAACACCTAAAGTATTATTTGTTTCAGGGGTACAGGTCTATGATTCATCAGTCTTACACAATTCACAGTGCTCACCATAGTACCTACCCTCCCCAGTGTCCATCACCCAGCCACCCCATCCCTCCCATCCCCCACCACTCTAGCAACCCTTAGTTTGTTTCCTGAGATTAAGAGTCTCTTATGGTTTGTCTCCCTCTCCGGTTTCGTCTTGTTTCATTTTTCCCTCCCTTCCCCTATGATCCTCTGTCTTGTTTCTCAAATTCCTCATCTCTGTGAGATCATATGATAATTGTCTTTCTCTGATTGACTTATTTCGCTTAGCATAATACCCTCTAGTTCCATCCATATCGTTGCAAATGGCAAGATTTCACTTTTTTGATGGCTGGGTTGTATTCCATTGTATATCTATATACCACATCTTTTTTATCCATTCATCTGTTGATGGACATCTAGGCTCTTTCCATAGTTTGGCTATTGTGGACATTGCTGCTATAAATATTGGGATGCATGTGCCCCTTCAGATCACTACTTTTGTATCTTTGGGGTAAATACCCAGTAGTGCAATTACTGGGTCATAAGGTAGCTCTATTTTCAACTTTTTGAGGAACCTCCATACTGTTTTCCAGAGTGGCTGCACCAGCTTGCATTCCCACCAACAGTGTAGGAGGCTTCCCCTTTCTCCGCATCCCTGCCAACATCTTGTTAACTTTAGCCATTCTGACTGGTGTGAGGTGATACCTCATTGAGGTTTTGATTTGGATTTCCCTGATGCCGAGCGATGTTGAGCACTTTTTCATGTGTCTGTTGGCCATTTGGATGTCTTCTTTGGAAAAACGTCTGTTCATGTCTTCTGCCCATTTCTTGATTGGATTATTTGTTCTTTGGGTGTTGAGTTTGATAAGCTCTTTATAGATTTTGGATACTATCCCTTTATCTGACATGTCATTTGCAAATATCTTCTCCCATTCTGTTGGTTGTCTTTTGGTTTTGTTGACTGTTTGCTGTGCAAAAGCTTTTTATCTTGATGAAGTCCCAGTAGTTCATTTTTGCCTTTGTTTCCCTTGCCTTTGGAGATGTTTCTAGGAAGAAGTTGCTGCAGCTGAGGTCGAAGAGGTTGCTGCCTGTGTTCCCCTCAAGGATTTTGATGGATTCCTGTCTCACATTTGGGTCTTTCATCCATTTTTAGTCTATTTTTGTGTACGGTGTAAGGAAATGGTCCAGTTTCATTCTTCTGCATGTTGCTTTCCAATTTTCCCAACACCATTTGTTGAAGAGATTGTCTTTTTTCCACTGGGTATTCCTGCTTTGTCGAAGATTAGCTGACCATAGAGTTGAGGATCCATTTCTGGGCTCTCTATTCTGTTCCATTGATCTATGTGTCTGTTTTTGTGCCAGTACCATACTGTCTTGATGATTACAGCTTTGTAATAAAGCTTGAAGTCCGGAATTGTGATGCCGCCAGCTTTGCTTTTCTTTTTCAACATTCCTCTGGCTATTCGGGATCTTTTCTTGTTCCATATAAATTTTAGGATTATTTGTTCCATTTCTTTGAAAAAAGTTGATGGTATTTTGATAGGGATGGCATTAAATGTGTAGATTGCTCTAGGTAGCATAAACATTTTTACAATATTTGTTCTTCCAATCCATGAGCATGGAACGTTTTTCCATTTTTTTGTGCCTTCCTGAATTTCTTTCATGAGTATTCTATAGTTTTCTGAGTACAGATTCTTTGCCTTTTTGGTTAGATTTATTCCTAGGTATCTTATGGTTTTGGGTGCAATTGTAAATGGGATCGACTCCTTACTTTCTCTTTCTTCTCTCTTGTTGTTGGTGTATAGAAATGCAACTGATTTCTGTGCATTGATTTTATATCCTGCCATTTTACTGAATTCCTGTATGAGTTCTAGCAGTTTTGGGGTGGAGTCTTTTGGGTTTTCCACATAATGTATCATATCATCTAGAAGGCACAGTTCTAAATGACTCATTGCTTAAGAGAAAAGCACCATGACAATCATACAATATTTAGGAGTGAATGACCGAGGAAGAAAGCAAATCTGTGGGGAGGAGCAATGGAACTCCTGGATTAATTCTCTATGGTGCTTAACTGTTCTTTTTATCAGAGGGTGAAGCAATATGTCTTCTGTATCTCTATTCTGGGAAATTTCCAGACATGATCTTCAAGTTTCAACTATTACATTTTTTTGTTTGTATTTTACCAATCACAAATTTAACTTCCAGAAATCTTTTTTGTTGTTGTTGTTCCCTAATTGTTCCATTTAAATAGCAGCTTGTTCTCATTTTATAGCTGCACCATCTTGTTGAATGTGTCATGGTGTTTTACATTGTTTCATTCGCTGAATTAGTTGTTTCCCCAGGAGTCTGTTATGTTTGCTTTCCTGGGTTTCTGCTTTCATACTGTTAGTTTTTTTCATATGTGTCTTAGCGATCTCTAAAAGCCGATCTTGAGACAAGGATTGAGTGCAAGTAGTCCATTTGTTAACTGAGCTGATTAAGTTTTTAGCTATTACAAATAAAGCTGTGACAAACATTTGTATAGAGGATTTTGTGAGAATATAAGTTTTCATTCTTAGGGATACATTCCCAAGTGCAATTGCTGAGTTATATAGTAATTGTGTGTTTAATTCTATAAAGAACTGTCACATGGTTTTGGAAGTGGCTAAACCATTTTACATTCCCACAAACAATGCATGAGCAATCCAATTTTTTGCATCCTTACCAGCATTTGGTGTTGGCACTATTTTTTATTTTAGCCACTCTGATAGATGTGTACTGATAGCAGTGGTAGTTTTAACTTGCATTAACAGCTAATGATGTTGAACATCTTTTCATGTGCTTGTTTTCCATCCATACATCCTCTTTAGAGAATTTGTTTTTTGTGTTTGCTGTCCATTTTCTAATTGAACTGTTTGCTTTTTACCATTAGGTTTTGCTAGTTTTTCTCCCCATGTATTCTGCCTAGCTCTTCCTGGGTCTTGAGACTTAGCTTCCATAATTGTCTGATCTGATGCCTATAAATAAACATGTGAATATGTACGTATATAATTTATATGTATATATAATGATCTATATGTGTATATATTTATTATAAAGAATACATTTGATTTATTATCAAGAATCGTATGATTATAGTGGCTGAGAAGTTTCAAGATCTGCAGTCAGAGAACCAAGAGAGCTGACGGTGTAACTTCCAGTCTGAAATATACAGAGATGTATAGATATCCTCTTGGTTCCGCTTCTCTGAAAAACCCTGGCTAATATACCATCTGAAGCCATCTCACTCAGTTTGGAACATTCTAGGTACTCCAGAGAAACAGGGCACAATAACCCTGTGGTCCTCCTGCCTTTCCCCAGCAGGCCTGGGAACTGAGAACGAGGGAACAAGGATGATATTCCACTTAAGAGGCTACCAGGAAGATCTTTAGGGCTCCCCTACGCCCCAGCAGCCCATGAGGTCTGTGAGACTGGGGTCCTGTCTGCATGATGCAGGGTGCTCAAGAATATCTCCCAGACGGAGCTGGAGGCCTCTAACAAGCAGGGTATGTGGAACTCTTTGCTCCACTGAGTGAAGGCTGCTTCAGTGACTGCCTCCAAATCACCAGCGATAAGACATAAGCTTCTGGGGCCCCTGGGGGGCTCAGTCGGTCAAGCGCCTAACTCTTGATTTCAGCTCAGGTCATGATCTCGGTGTCGTGAGATAGCGCCCTGTGTCGGGCTCCACGTGGAGGCTGCTTAGGATTCTCTTTCTCCTCTCTCTGCCCCTCTCCACCCCCAGGCACACCACGTGCTCTCTCTCACATAAATAATCTTTTTTTTTTTTAAATAAAAGCACATAAGCTTCCTTCCATCATGACTTGATGCAAATACACATCCATAAGTGGAGATACACTTCTGTCTACTTCCTCTTCCCACCTAGGTTGAGCTAAGACAGCCTCTGGCAAACCTCCAGCATCCTGCCTTTTACAGATTACTTCCTATATTATTTGTTTAGAAACTGTTTTCTCAAATAACTCAAATCCTTTTGCCCCATAATAGTCTATAGCACCATTTAGACTAAGTTTTCAAACAGAGAGTTAAAGTGGTCTCATAGCAACATTACAAAATTATCTTTCAGACTGCCTGATAATTGTCATTTTGGTCCAAGGGAAACCAGGGACATTGCCCAGAGACACGGAGGGTAGGGTGGCAAGAAGAGAATCTTCAAGGCCTAATTCCTGGCTCACAGTTCTGAATTTGAAACACCTGACCTGGCTGCATTATTCCAGACAAGCTGAGTTCACACTTTCTCGAATGGCTTTTGCATCCCTTGGTTTAAAAAAAAAAAAAAAAACGAACATTCTTCAGAAGGAGCCCTTGAAACACAAAGCTTCTCAATTCTCCCTTGGTGGGCGGTAATTTTCCTATTCAGTTTGTGCTATGTGAGGAAAAATGATCACAATTCCAGAAGTTACCGTTTTTAAGTGCCAGTACCATGCTGGGTATTAACTGAGGCCCTCTGGACAATGGTTACACCTGGATGCTGGCGGGCAGGCAAGGACAGTGGTTCTCATAGTCCTGCTCTCAGGCCCCACTCTGCTGGAAAGAGCATGTCCAAGGAGCTTGGCACTAGGAGGCTATGGGGAATGTGTTCCCAACCTCCCTCACTTTTTTATGTTAAAACCATTAGGTACACAAGACTCTGCGTGCTCTCAAAACACTTACGGAGACCTAAGTATAAATTAGTGGCTTTCCTTTTACTTCACAGATGATACAACAAACTTCTAAAAGCTAATTTTCTTACTATTAAGAAAATAGACTTACACAGAATGCAGAGTCATTGACTCCGGTGACTTTGGGGTCTAGACAGACGCTAGAACGACACGGCCAGGTGTCAGACAGTGGGTCAGTCCTTAGCTGTGTGACCAATAAGCTCAGGTCAGTTGTCACCTATGACCAGTCCCTTGAGATTTGAACATCTTAAGTTTAAAGTAGCTTGCACCACCATCACGGTTACCAACCACCCCAGTTTCTAGAATCCTTGCCATTTGCATTGTGTCAGAACATTCCCTTCCAAAGCTTTTGCTTGAGGAGGGAAAAGGGGAAACAAAAGGGAGAAGTAGATGGTGTGTTGAAAGGGGTAAGAAAGGTGCATTTTCACAGAGACCGACTGGCAGTCCACACTTTTGCTCTAATGGAGGGATTTTAGGCACGGGTAGTAGATGCTGTGGGAAGTAGATGACTTCTGCATGGAGGGGGGTAGGGGAGGGGAGCATATTTAGCCGCTCCCTAAATTCTCTGAATGATCGCCAGTTGCCCACTCTGCTTATGCTAGCTCCAAAGTGTGGTTGGGAAGAAAGAGGTTTTACAGTGTTTCTCAAACATAAGCAGGCACAAAAATCAGTGGGAGGGCTTGTGAAAACATAGATTCCTGGTCTTCACCTGCAAGAGTCTGTGATTCAACAGGACTGGGGTGGGATCTATGATTTGAAGTTCTACCGGGTTCACTGATGATGCGGGTTCACGGACTGCCCTCTGAGGAGCCCCAGAATAGGGGACTTGGGCCATCGCTTACCGCTAAATAACTGAGGGCCATCTCTTTAGCAGACTCACCATGCTCTCCCTCTTTCCTCCTCCTTCTGCCCTCCCCTGGCTAGAATCTCATATATTTGACTCCAGGCAATTGGAGAAGAGAGAGGAAGGGAGAGTAGAAGGGGGGCGGGGCAGGAAGGCAGGGAGGAAGAAGACACCACCACACTCCATTCTGGAATGCTGCAACTCATTAGCAGCTTTCACTTCAGGGAGGAGATGGCCAGCTGAGGCCTCTCTACAAAACAACTGAGGTCGGGGTCATTTCTTTATGGGAAGCTTGTTACTACCAGTGACTTCTTCCAGAAAGATTAGGTTCTTCACGTTCAAAAATATTTTAAGTCCTCTTTTTTTAAAAAAATCAGAACTTTTGGCAAGACAGAGAAAAGGCAGGGTGTTGTCTTGTTTTTAAGAAGTTACCATGTTTTCATATTGATTAGAGAGCTGGAAAAGAGGAAACATCCTTCTAGGAAAGTCCTGCAAACAACCAAATAACAAATTGTAGTGTCCCAGGCCTGGGCTGTGAGGAGACTCAGGTCCTGCCCCAGAGAGTAGGTGCCAGTAAGGAGAGAGAATGACTGCCCAATGAAGAGTGGGTGACCGCAAGGTGCAGGGCCTGAGTCAGCCATAAGGGGGTGCAGCGGAGTTGGGACATGTTGTCCAGAGCCACTTGCTCCCTCAGCTGCCAAGAGTGTTGATTCTCTCTCCTCCTTGGGATGGGGCTACCTCCCCAAAGGTTACATCCTTTCTTGGGGGCAGCCATTTCTATGGACTGACCAATGCAGGGCTTCAAAGACTGGATCCCTGTGGTGGTAAATTTTATGTGTCGACTTGGATAGGCCATGATGTCCAGATATTGGGTCAAACATTAATCTGAATGTTTCTGTAAAGGTAGGGTTCTTTGGGGGGGGGCGGAAGGGGGATGTGATTAACGTTTAAATTAGTGGACTCCCAATTTGAGTAAAGCACATTGTCCTCCATAATGTGGGTGGGCCTCATCTAATCAGTTGAAAGCTTACTAGAACAATGACTGACTTTCCCCAAGCAAGAAGGAATTCTGCCAGCAGATTACCTTTAGACTCAAATTGCAACAATTTCCTGAGCCTCCAACCTGCTGGCCTACCCCATCAGATTTTGGACATGCCAACTTCCATAACGGGGCAAGCCAATTCCTTAAAATCAATCTCCTTCCCTCTATCTATATCTATATCTATATCTCTATATATATCTCCAGCCTGAGGGACATATTTCATGCCCTATTCTGGGATTCTGAAGTTAGAGTGATGCCCAAGGGGCCACACCCCTGGTAAGAGTCACTTCATCTTAAAACTACATTCCTTCTTCCTGCTGGCAAAGAAAGCTCCAGGTGATCTTTCCACCTCCTCACAGTACATCTCAGAGATCGCAGAGACCCTTCGTCTCTCACAACCCACATCAACCCCAGCAAGGATCCCTGATTGGCTGGGTTATATGAACAGTGTTCTGATTGGCCAGCTTCAGTGTGTGTTCCCACCCCTTGGCTGGCAAGGCTCTCCAGAAGCACCTGGCATGGAGGAGGGGCAGTTTCCCAGAGAGAGGACCTGGAGACAGGATAAGAATATATAAGCCTTTGTGACCAGAGAAACTGGCCTGTTTTGGAGCAACAGAGCAATTATTTTCTGCCTAACTAGCTCTAGAGTGTGGGGTATGGAAGGCTACACTGGCCTGTCTCCCACAGTTGTACTTTCTCTAGTTTTCTGGCAACAAGTCTGAGACTGGCGGGGTGAGAGAGCTAAGGACTTTTCGGGCACAGGTCCCAAGGTCTAGATTTGGAGAAAAGAGTGGGAAGGTTCTACTTTGGCTTCAAATCTCATCCAGCTTCTCTAATCTGTCTGATACCAGAGAGTTCTGAATTTGGTGGACGATCCGGTATTTCCCAGCCATTGATGAGGTCTTGGTTTTCATGTGTCTCATGACCCTCTATCATCAGAACCCAGAATGGAGAGGGAGTGATTCTTGGGCCCACACCCCCAAATGTTATTAGCTGTTATCATCTGTCTTTACCACTTCCCTCAGAACAGGGCCATCTGACTTGGCTACCACTCTACCCCCAGCATCTGGAACAGAGGACGTGCTCAATATATATACATTACCTAATGAACAAGTTTGGCCAGAAATGCATCCTTCGATTTTGTTTTCCTTCTTAATGGTGACACGTTGACAAACATTGGAAGCGAAGCATTTAGCCCACTGGAAATAAAAGGCATACCTTGCTGCTGCCAGAAATTCTTTGCAAAGTTTCCCTTGCCAGAGAGCCCTGTGTGGGAGTTTGCTGCAAAGCAATAAATAATAACTTACACCCACCCTCCACAGGCACATTTCATTTTATTGGCTAAATATAAACGGGTAACTGCAGGCTTCTTCAGGGAGGCCCACGCTGTATCTCTCCACCTTCCCTAGATGGGGCTGTGTCCCTAGGCCACCTGCCTCCTCCCCCCCCAGCAACAGCCCCCATGGGACCAACCCCCCGGACTCCTGGGGCCGAAGGAGGGCTGGTTCTGTCAACTGCCAACATGCTGTCCCTTCATCTCATCCTGTAGATAACATCATTCCTTAACACAGAAGAAGGGCTTCGTCTCACAAGATCCCTCAGGGATGACTCAAATTCCAAGTCCCCAGAAATGAGGCAGAGCCGAAAATGAGCATTTTCCATAGAGACAGCACTGCTCCTCAATGAAGGGAAAACTCCTCTGGCTTTGGTGGCCGCTCTTCTATCACGTCCCAAAAAGCACCTCTTTCATCTCCTTAGCTGCAGCTTTCCAGATTTATTCTAGGGGATGTTCCCCGTCACCACCCCTTTCCTCCTGTGGAACAGCTCCTGGGTGCCCCTAGGCTCATGACCTCGGCACATGATCCTTGGAATTGGTGGAACGTGTGATTACCCCATCAGACTTTGGGAACATTGTGGACAGAAACCATGTCATGTTTATCTCTAAATCCCCAGAGCCTAATACATAGCAGACCCTCCATAAACATGCCCTAACTGAATGGCGGATGCATACATGTGTGCGTGCCTACATGAATGCTCTGCCTCACGTTCTTGGTGTCCATTATATTGTGGACTCATCATATCAAGTCTACAAATAGGAATGCTTATCCATGTCCTGTCCCCATGATTTAGAAGGAAGAATTGAGATCAAAGATAGTTAAACTACTTGTGTAAGGTCACCTAGCGAGTGAATGGCAGAATCAGGATTTGAACCCTGGGGGGTCTGGTTTCAAAACCGATCCCTCTTCCCATCCCTCAAGACATCTTCTAGCCAACTGAAAGTTTTATGGCCCCAAATCCTACCCAGAGTATTGTTTTTCTACAGGCTCCCCTCAACAGGTGCTGGCAAGACTTGAAAGAAGGGAGAGGTGAAGACAATGGGGATGGGTAAGAAGCCGACCAAGTCCTCTCAGTTCTTGTCAGCCTGCTTTAAAACGCAAATCTTGAATGAAGCTGAAGAGAGGTGATTATTGAACCACATGAAGCCACTATTACCCGTTCTTTTCATTCCCTTCAGTAGTCAGGAGAGAGGCAAGTCTTTTAGAGAAGTGAAAACACTCTGATGGAGGAATGTGGGAATGAAACAGATTCAAAACACTCTCTTTGATCCAAAAAGCACATGCTATAAAAGAAAGAGGGTGGAATAAGAAGCAAAGATGTCTCCATTTTAAAACCACTTAGCTTGGACCCTGCTCACTCTTTAGTCTACACCACTGCCACCTCCATTAAAAAAAAAAAAAAAGGTTTTAATTGACATAGGAGATTTTTTTTAAAGTATATTTTACTCCACTTGACAGATTAGCTAATCTTTTCAACATAAAATTAATCGGTTGGGGGTTCCTTTGCATTCTTTGCAAATTGAAATCTTTTTTTTTTAAAGATTTTATTTATTTATTTGAGAGAGAGAGAATGAGAGATAGAGAGCACGAGAGGGAAGAGGGTCAGAGGGAGAAGCAGACTCCCCGCCGAGCAGGGAACCTGATTGGGACTCGATCCCGAGACTCCAGGATCATGACCTGGGCCGAAAGTAGTTGCTTAACCAACTGAGCCACCCAGGCTCCCTGCAAATTGAAATCTTAAGAGCATGAGCCAAAATTTGGAAGAATAACAAAACTAGTGTAGACAGAAAAGGTTTAACACTCTACTTCCCCTTCTCCCTCCTACATGCACGGTACACACCTCTAACTGATCACAGCACTGAACTCACATGAGGCCCCAGAACAATGCTCCACACGTTGCTGCAGGAGGACTCTAATAATCTGCTAGAATATCACACAGACAATCATCCTGCCCTTCCTGGCAGTGAGACACGTGTCGACTTAGGAACTAGGGTGCCCGTATTCTAGCTGCAACTTTCATCTAATGGTTATATGACTAGAAACGAGTAATTGACCCTGTTGACATCATTGTTTTCATACATAAAATAGAGTTCATAATAGCTGTACCAAAATTGGTTCAGGGAAATAGATGGCCCCAAACTGCAAGAATGACAGAAGATTATATACAATGTGGGAATGAGTCTATCACAACCCGGAAAATGAGACTGTGGTCATTTGATTAAAAATATTGACTAGAAAGTTGATGGTAGCGAATCTGTGAAGGAAAGAAGATTGTAAGCAACATCAAATAAAAACACAGGCAGAGAATAAACTCCAGGGAAATGGAAGTGTTAGAGAGCTCTGAACGAAAAATTAATCAACCCAAGGAATGAGCGGGGGTTCTCAAGTGTTTGCCAGTGTGATTATTTGGGGAAGAGGGTATTTTAGCTTCCTAGGGCCTCCGTTACATACAACAAATTAGATGACTTAAGCCACAGAAATTTTTTTTGCCTCACGGATCTGGAGGCTAGAAGTTCAAGATCAAAGTATCAGCAAGGTTGGTTCCTTCTGAGATCTGTGAGGTAGAATCTATTCCATGCCTCTGCCCCAGCTTCTGGTAGTTGACTGGCAATCTTGTCCACTGACTTGCAGAAATATCACCCTGATCTCTGCCTATGTTCTCCCTGTGTGCACGTGTGTGTCCAAACTTCCCTTTTTTATAAGGACCCTAGTCCTATTGGATTAGGGCCCACCCTAATGACCTTGTCCTAACTAATTACATCTGCAATGACCCTATTTCCAAGTAAGGTCACATTCTGAGGTACTGGAGGTTTGAGCTCTAACATATTAATTCTGGATGGACACAATTCAATCCATAGCGGGGAAATGTCATCAGGGCCACTCAGTAACTCCGCCCCCCCCGCCCCGCCCCCGGTCTGTGGAAAGTAGCAACAGCCAGGCACCTACTCCTGCACCAGCTCAGGACACAGGACAGCCAGCAGCCAGAGGAAGCACAGAGTCACAGGTGGTTACTTACCCCTCATACAGATGGGGGAGCCCCCCACCCACAAAACAATCTTTTAGCAGAACCCACCCAGGAGTGAGTCCTGTCTTCCCTTTTACACAATCACCAGTGGAAGCCTATTAATCACAGGAAGAATTTTAGAAAATAAAAACCAGCCATCTAATTATAATAGTAATAAGGGATGGAGACAAGCAGGGTTTACTCCAAGCATGCAATGATGTTTCAACAATTTGAAATTTACTAATATAATTATATAACATCCAAGGGTGGGAGACAGAGTCTATAAATATCTCAATAGATGCATGTAATCAATTGTGTTCCTCTTCCCAGTTTTCTATCCGTCCCTGTATCCACACTTTCTGCCATGTGACTTTGAGTTCCTTCCTCCAGAGGCTGAGTATACCTCCCCCACCTTCACGCTGTTGTTGGGCTTTGCCATGTGACTTGGTTTCACCAATGAGAATGGGGTGGAAGTGGGTGTGTCTCAAACCTAGCTCTATTGTGGTATCCTTTGTTTCTGCTCATCTCCTCTTCTACTTCTGCCATCATCACAGAACATTCCCTGGTGGATCACTGGTCCAAGAAGGATAAGAGATGTTTGTAACAGCCAAATCCTAGTCAACCCACAAATGTGCAAGTACTAATTATTGTACTAATCCACTGCGTATGTGGTGATTGTTACATAGTGTTAGTGTGTCAATAGTGGACTGATACAATGCAGAAAGGCCATGAGTAAAATTCAACACTGGTCTCTGATCTAAAACACACCCCCCCACACACAGTCACACAACTGTTTGCAAACTGCATTCAGCTAATAGTAGGAAAAAAGCTTCTTCAAGAAATTTTTTAAAAAAAATTTTTGCAGGAAACTTGAAACAAGCTGAATGGTAAAACATTAGAAATAGTCACATAAAAGTCAGGAACAAGACAGAGATGCTAGCCTTCAAGGATGTTTTGCAATAATAGGTCCTAGACAAAGAATAAAACAAGAACAAAAATTAGATGTATAACTATTGGAAGAAAAGTGAGAAATATGTCCTTGTTTACAACAATACGGCTGTTCATCTAACAAATATAAATCCACCAAAACCTTTTAGAACTAACACCAGAGTTCAGTAAATAATCAGACACAGGATCAGTAGGTGACATTCAAAAGGTTTCTTCTACATGAACAAAAACCAAATAGAAAATTAGAAAGAATAATGGTAAAAAAAAAAAAAAATCCCACGTATGACAGTAACCAAAAAGAAAAGAAAAAAAAAAAGCAGTGGTTACTTTTTTCCACGGGGTTCATAGATGTGTAAAGACTCAGTATTGATGGCAATGCCTTCCCAGATTGATCTCTACATTGGGTTTACTCCCAATCATGGCCCCAGTATATTTCCTTTTTAGAGGACCTGACAAGCCGATTCCAAAACCATTAAGAACAACATGTATGCAAAATGCCAAAGCAATGAATGTAGAGGAGGGGGAAAGGGAATCATAGGTATCCCAAAACTAATTTAAGAAAAAAAAATTTTTAAAGATTTATTTTATTTATTTTAGAGAGAGATAGAGAACACAAGCAGGAGGGGCAGAGGGGAAAGGGAGAGAGAATCTCAAGCCAACTCCATGCTGAGCACAGGGCCTGATGCAGGGCTCGATCTCACAACCTGAGCTGAAACCAAGAGTTGGATGCTTAACTGACAGCAACACCCAGGTGCCCCTAAGATAATTTTTAATTATATTGCTACAATAAATAAAAAATGAAGGCAAAATTAAAATATTCAGGTAAAAATAAGCTTAGAGCATGTACTATGCACAGATCCTTCTTAAAGGAAGTTCTCAAGACAATAGATGCTTCCAATAGAAAGACCATGATCCCGGGAGGAAGGTCTGAGATGAAAGAAGGAATGGAGCACAAGTAAAGCAAGAAAAATATGTGAGCAAATCTAAGCAGAAACTGATTCAGAAAATAATAATCATATTACTGCCTGAGTTGTGTGCCAAAGTACTAAATACAGAACTAAAATTCTGGATATAAATTACAAGTAAGTAGAGGGGCGCCTGGGTGGCTCAGTCGTGAAGCGTCTGTCTGCCTTCGGCTCAGGTCGTGATCCCAGGGTCCTGGAATCGAGCCCCGCATCGGGCTCCCTTACTCCGTGGGAAGCCGGCTTCTCCCTCTCCCACTCCCCCTGCTTGTGTTCCTGGTCTCACTATCTCTCTCTGTCAAATAAATAAAATCTTTAAAAAAAAAAAAAGGAAAGGAATCATAAAATTAAAAAAAAATTACAAATAAGTAGAGAGGTAGGTGTCAAAATTAAAGCACTCAAAGATTACCATAGGGCCCAGAAGGAGGGTAAAATTCTTGATTGGGAATTCATTGAGTTAAATGTGCATGTTAAAATTTCAGTAACAAAGATAAAATAATGGAATAAAGCATATAACTTCAAAACCAAGATGAAAAAATTTCAATATGGAGAAGTAAAAACCTCTCCCAACCCAAAAGGTGACAAGAAAGAGAAAAAACAAAAAAACAAAACCAAAAAAAAAAAAACAGAAAAAGTGGAATGAATAAAATGTCCAAAATAAAATGGTCGAAAAACGCAGTTATACCAAGCATAACAATAAAAGAATATAAAGTTAAAAGCTCTTATTAAAAAACAAAACTGGATTCTTTTCCACTCCAACTCCATTTTATTTACACTCAATGTATGAGGCACAGAAAGACTGGAAGGAGAGGGATAGAAGTAGATACCAGGCAAACAGCAACTAAAGAAAGTCAGTGTTGCAGCCGCCTGGGTGGCTCAGTTGGTTGAGCGACTGCCTTCGGCTCACGTCATGATCCTGGAGTCCGGGGATCGAGTCCCGCATCGGGCTCCCTGCTCAGCGGGAAGTCTGCTTCTCCCTCTGACCCTCTTCCCTCTCGTGCTCTCTGTTTCTCATTCTCTCTCTCTCAAATAAATAAATAAAATCTTAAAAAAAAAAAGAAAGTTAGTGTTGCTTTATTAATACCAAACACAATAGAGTTCAATGAAGATAATCTTCCTGGAAATATACAGGCTTAGGGTGTATTAATACAAGAAGAGAAAAATATTCTAAATTTGTATGCTTCTACACCAAAGCTTCAAAATGGGCGTGCTTGTGGTGCATTTTTATGCCATTAACCAAAAGAGCAACCTTAATAACACAACTCAGTGGGACTTTTCCTCCTTAACGCTCCCCTCCCCCACCCTCCTCCCCAAGTCCTGCTTCGCAGGAACATCTCCAAAATAAGCCACCCGCACCCCAGTGTATTCAGGTTCCACTTCAGGGAAGCAGGGCAGGCAGAATCAGCATGGGTGAGTGTTTCAGGAAGTGTTCCTGAGGAGGTAGGACACAACCCAGAGAAGTTTGGATGGGGTCTGGGAAGGGGAACGAGGAGGATCAGAGCATGCACCAGAGCCTCAGCTCTGGGAACAGGCCTCGGGCAGCTGGGGAAACAGAGCTGGAGGATGTTTGGGGAAAAGGCGGTGGGGGGGGCAGTGCCCAGAAAAGGAGAAGGGCCACAGAGACTGCCCTTGGCATCCTCCCCTCCTGTCAACTCTGGTCTCCCTGAGGCCCTGGCAGAAATTGCACCCTGCTCTCTCTCTCTGGCTCCCACCCCCAACCTCGCATTCCAGCAAAAGCTCAGTCTGGTGCAGAAATGCAACCCTCGCTTTTGGGCCCAGGTATCGCAAAATCAGAGGCCTCTTCCAAAAACCTGCCATTGTGTTTCGATTTGTTGACAAAGATCCCTGGAGTCCCTGAGCAGCCAACTGTCCCAGGCGGAAGCCCCAGCCCCCCCGTCTCTCTGGTTCTCAAGCAGCCTCCATGTGAGGAAGGTGTCCAGATGGCCTCCTGCCTTGGCGACCTCGGGATCGTCACTGACCCCCCTCTTGGCCACGATTTCCCAGCTGTGTAGCGGGAACAGGAGGACTCAGTCCTCTCCCTATCCCACAGGGTTTGTTTGCGTGAAGGCACACGATGCTGGCATTTGAAGTGAAGGCAAAAGGCTCTGTCGGGAACCTCAATTTATATCCTGAGGTTCCTTTTTCCCTTCAAAAACCATTGATAGATGCTCACTTGATGTCTCATTGTATGCTCAGCATGGTGGGAAATTCCAAATGCCATGGCCACCCAACCAAGAGCCTGTAGATGCCCCTCTTGTCACCTTAACAATTAGCTGGATGCCTGCCCCACCTCTGTCCTTCCATCCTTTCCTCAAGCTCTCACGTGCAACCTTGACTCCACCGTGCCCCTCCCCCAGGATGCTGACTCACCGTCCTTCCTGTCAGGGTCTCCAGCTCTACTGGTTCTTCCCTCTCCTTCCCTCCGGGCCCTCCTGTTTTTCTTATTCTAAAGAAATGTCTGTCTTTACTGTGTCTTTGTCACGTCTGTCCGCAGCATTGTCAACCAAGCCATACTCTCAGCCCTCAGCTCGGTCCAGACCGGGAGACGGCAAGCTTTGTCTGCCAGGGGTCAGAGAGTAAATATTTCAGGCTTTGCAAGCTATGTGGTCTCTGTCACAACTACCCAACTCTGGCATTGTCACGCACAGGCGGCCGTAGATGATAACATCAACGTGGAGGCATGTCTGTGTCTCAATAAAACTTTGTTTATAAAGACAGGTTGGACTTGGCCCCCAGGCTGTAGTTTGTGGACTCCTGATCTTCTCAGCTGTTAATGTTCCCATGAATCACCTGCGCATCTTGTTAAAATGCAGCCTCGGATTCAGTAGGTCTGAGGGGGTGGGGGGCGGGTCTGCGTTTCTTATGAGCTCCCAGGTGAGGCTGATGCAGTTGGTCTCAGGAGCGATGCTCTTGATGACTTCTGTGACAGGTCTAGTTGACTCCACTGCCATCCCAAGCCCCTTCTCCCTTGTTGCCTTCCAAGAGAGGGGCTGGAAAAGCCAAACAAGCACTTTTTCATCTTCCCTTGTGGCCGGGGTGTCCATGTGGACCAGCTCTGACCCACACGAGGAAAGCAAAAATGTGGAGGTCTTTCAGGAGGTTCATGGATCACACTCTTCCCCCTGTCCTGAGTTCCCAGTAACTTGAGAATTAGGACAAAGGAGTGGCACGTGAAGGCTGGAACTAACACCCTCATTACTTAGAAAGGCTGTTGGTGTGGAAGGCACAGTTTACTGTAAAATGGGCCTGATAGCTGAATTGTGGAAAAAAGCAGATTTACCTAGCCCACATGGACGGGGACCGACCTCCCCATCTGGGTGGAAGGATGGGGGTAAGACTTATGGCCCAAAGGAGCAGAAGAGAACTGGTACCTGCAGAGAGGCTCCCTCCCTAGCAGAACACTGGAGTTTACTCTTCCCAAATTTAGCCACGAGCCACATTCCGCTTCCCCTGGGATAGGGGTAAATAAAGGGCAGAGGGAAGCTGGAAGCCGATCACAAGGAATGAAACGATTTCAAGTGAAACAACCCCACCACTCCCTCCCCAGTGATTGCTACCCTTTTGTTCTCTTAAGATATTGGGCTTAACTATTAAATGTTTAGTCAGGAGGAGGTGTGTAGTCTGATAGGGAAAGCCCACACCCACCTTCGTGAGACTGTACCAACCACTTTTCTCAGGAGACTATAACAACCACTTCTTTGCCTTGGTATTATTTTCTTGTGAACACCAGTGAGGAATTTCCATTTTCCCCCACAAGGGTCTGAAATGTGTCAGCAGACTACATTAATTAAACCCCAAGTTTATTCTGGACACAGGGCCAGAATTCATCCTGTATTCTCTTTATTGCCCAAATTGTATCCAGTCATGTTGTCCACATAACTAATCAGAGTTTGTGAATTCATTCATCCAATAAATATTTAATGAGCTCTTTGTTCCAGGCTGTGTTCTAAGTGCTAAAAATACAATAGTGAACAAAGAGGAACATGCCTGTCCTCATGCAGCTCAGGTTCCAGCAAGGGGTATAGACAAGAAATAATCAGCATGTAAATAAGTTTTATTACATGTTTGATGGCGGAAAGCATCATGGAAAAAAGAAAAATTAGAGCAGGGAAGGGGGACCAGGAAAGCTGGGAATGCTACAGTATGAAAGATAGGGTATATACTGGAATTTTTAAAATTAAATTAAATTAAAATTTTTTTATGGGCGCCTGGGTGGCTCAGTTGGTTAAGCAACTGCCCTCAGCTCAGGTCATGATCCTGGAGTCCCGGGATCGAGTCCCGCATCGGGCTCCCTGCTCGGCAGGGAGTCTGCCTCTCCCTCTGACCTTCTTCCCTCTCATGCTCTCTCTCTACCATTCTCTCTCTCTCAATAAATAAATAAAAATCTTAAAAAAAAATTTTTTTTTTAAGGTAGCCAGCATGGGTCTCCTCAGGAAGATTACACTGAGCAATTACTTGGCATGAGGAATTAACAATGTAGATAATTAGAAAAATGCATCCTGTACAGAGGGACAGTGGTTGCAAAGGCCCTGGGGTACAATTAGGTTTGGCCTGTTCAGCGAGGAGCAGATTGGCTGGGGTGGAGTGACCAGAAGAAAGAGGAGATGAGAGAGATAATACAGGGTCACATCATTGGGAAATGACCCCAAAGAGGAGGCTCTTGCAGGGTGAGAGAAGATGATGGCTTGGACCACGATGATAGCAGTCAAGGAGGGGAGAAGAGTTTGGATAAAATTTCAAGGTAGAACCAGTAGGATTTCTTGGGAGGCTGGGTCTGTGAAAGAAGCAGCAAGAACTCCATGGTCATTCTTGCACTGAGATTAGATGATAATATTAAGATACATCAGAAATAGCAGAGTGAGGAGTCTGGCTGACTCTTTTCACAGAAAAACAATGATCTGAGTGGGAAAAAATATTTTTAAAAAAATACTTACAGTCTCTAGAATCATCTTAAGGGCGTAAAGCAAGTGGAGAGACATTCACTGAAGAAAATCTATGAAATCTCAGGAAGGACAGCAAGAGTCTGTGGTACCTGAGCCATGACCTGCTCCCTCTTCCTCCCCCAGTTTTGTGTGATGGAAACTCCCGCAGGTGAGTATGGCCAAGCAGACGGGGACTCCCTTTTCCCTCAGTTCCCAGCCTCGGGCTACAGTTTCACTCTGAGAAGGGCAAGTCTCCCATATTCCTCCAGCCCCCTGTTGCAGAACCGCTAATCTGGGTGGGTGTAGATGAAGGAGCTGAGGCCTCCTTTCTCTGTTTGTGTGGTGGAAGCTCTGTTCCAGGTAGGGCAGGCTGAACATCGGGAGGCCCCAACCGTCCCTGCCCCAGCTCGTTCACGGGGAGGTTCCATGCTGTTCGGGGAAAGGTAAGAAGAGAGAACCTACCACCCCTCCCATGGTCCGCTTGCAGAGCAAGAGTGTCACTCCCGGGGAAGCGGGCCGTGGTCTTCCCTGGGGAAGAGACAGGCCGGAAGGAGGAAGAGCTCCACCGTACTGCCCGGAGGGGGCTGACTTTATTTGGAAGAGAATGTGGAGAATTCCTTGCTTAGGGCTGTTGTTGAAAACCAGGAGATCTTGGTGAAGGCAGATTGAGAGTGTGCGGGGAGCTCCATAATACTGGTAGCAACAGTGAAGTGGCAGAGGGGCCGAAAGTTGAACAAAAAGAAACAGGGTAAAAGACAGCTAAGAACACTCCTGGGGTCACGGCTGACCCAGGGGTCTGCATGTACCTGGGAGCATTGGAAGCTGGGGTCAGACATGCAAGCATGCCCCACGTCACACACAGATTAATCAACAAGGGGCAGAAGCCTCTCAGCACAGGAGTTCAAGCACAGCCTCTATGAAACGCTGGCGAACCAATGAGCTCCTCAAACCCTGGGGAACCCTCCAGAAGCCAGGAGTAAAAAGAGAGCCACATGCATCCCTGGAAGTCTTGATAAATGCATGCAAGCACGGGAGTGGTGGAGGAGGTCTTCCAAGTTAGCCCCTGGCTGAAGGTAGGCCCAAAACATAAAGTCCCTGAGCTGGGATAGCTGCGCGCGCGCGCACACACACACACACACACACACACACACACACACACACAATCTAACTGGCTAAGGAAGCCTGAGCCCAATCTTTGACCACTGAGTAGCTTCTGTGGATTCAAGGATGACCCCTAGGTAGCCAGAAGAACAAATCTGAGCAGGGACATCAGAGGCTGCCCACTGCCAGGGAAATAGACTTCACAGAATTAGTTCAGCCAAGTCACTAAACAAATAAACAAACATCAAGCAAACAAAAGTAATCACCCCAGAGGAGCAGTGGGGTGGGGTGGGGCGAGAACGGTCAGTAGCCAGAGTTGCTACAATGTATTACCTAAAATGTTTGGAAGCTAGTGACCCTAAATCGTAATTCAAATCCATACTGAAAAATAAAAAGTACCAGTAAAGATAATTGTGGAGATAAATTATAAAAGATGGCATAATGGCATATTTCTTCTCCTGTCTTTAGCTGATATAAAGAGTGATTGTATAAAACAATATGATTACAATTATATTATTGGACCTGCGAAGTATAGAATGTAATGTATTTGAGGGGCGCCTGGGTGGCTCAGTCTGTTAAGTGTCTGCCTTCAGCTCGGGTCATGATCCCAGGGTCCTGGGATGGAGTCCCACATCAGGCTCCCTGCTCAGCGGGGAGCCTGCTTCCCCCTCTCCCTCCTCTCTCTCTGCCCCCCCCCACTCCTGCACTTTCTTTTTCTCTCTCTCTCAAATAAACAAAATCTTTAAAAAAAAAACCAGAAATGTAATGTATTTGGTAGTAACAGCAAAAAGAAGGCAGATGGGAGCAAAGACACGCTGAAGTAAAGAAATTAATCAAACCAGATGTTAACTGGCATCCATAGGAATAAATGAAGAAAACTGGAAATGGAAAATAAGATTAATTTAATAAACTTAGCTTCTATAAAAGACATGCAGTTATGTAAATTAATAATTATAGCAATGTGTTTTGGGTTTGTAACATATATAGATGTAATATTTGTAGCAATAATAGAATAAAAGGGGGAAGGGTATGGAGTTATACAGGAGAAAAGTTTTGGAATTCATTGGAATTATGCTGGTAAAATCTGAAGTAAATCTGATAACGAAGCTGTATATTGTAAGCCTTAGAGTCATCACTGTGACAATAACTTTCAAAATAGAACGTGGGGCACCTGGGTGACTCAGTCAGTTAAGCATCTGACTCTTGATTTTGGCTCAGGTCATGATCAGGTCATGAGATTGAGCCCTGTGATGGTTGGACTCCATGCTGGGCATAGGGAGTGCTTAAGATTCTCTCTCCCTCGGGTGCCTGGGTGGCTCAGTTGGTTAAGCGACTGCCTTCGGCTCAGGTCATGATCCTGGAGTCCCGGAATCGAGTCCCACATCGGGCTCCCTGCTCAGCAGGGAGTCAGCTTCTCCCTCTGACCCTCTTCCCTCTCCTGCTCTCTCTATCTCATTCTCTCTCTCTCTCAAATAAATAAATAAAATCTTTAAAAAAAAAAAAAGATTCTCTCTCCCTCTCCTTCTGTCCCTCCCTGCCTCCCCAACCCATTCCCCCATTTGCATGCTCTCTCGAAAGAAAGAAAGAAAGAAAGAAAGAAAGAAAGAAA
>NW_027397091.1:1865080-2036243 GCF_003265705.2 Callorhinus ursinus | reverse complement strand
AAAAAAAAAAAGAAAGAAAGAGAGAAAGAGTGAGAGAGAGAGAGAAAGAAAGAAAGAAAGAAAGAAAGAAAGAAAGAAAGGAAAGAAAGAAAGAAAGAAAGAAAGAAAGAAAGAAAGAAAGAAAGAAAGAAAGAAAGGAAAGAAAGAAAGAGAGAGAAAGAAAAAGAAAGAAAGAAAGAACGAAAGAAAGAAAGAAAAAAAATAGAGTTAAACAGCCGTTAAAAGAATTAAATACTAGTCTAGAAAATATCCACTTAATACAGAAGAAGACAGTAAAGGAGGAACAGAGGGGGACAAAAGAGAATGAAGCATAGAAAGCAAAAAGCTAAGTTGCAGTTGTAAATCTAAGCGTGTCAATAATAACACCAAATATAAGTGAATTAAACTATCCAATCAAAAGGAAGAGATTGTGGAAAAAAGCCAGATCCAACTATGTACTGGCTCCAAGAGACACACTTTATTTTTTTAACTGACTTTGTTTACATTTTATACACATAAGAAAATGTTATCATTTTAATGACTTTGAGGTGTACAATTCAGTGGCATTAAATATATTTATATTATTGGGCAATCATCCATCTCCAAAATATTCTCATCATTTCAAACACAAACTCTAAACCTATTAAATAATAACTCTCCATTCCTCCCTCTCCCCAACCCCTGGCAACCACCACTCTACTTTCTGTCTCTGTGGATTTGACTCGTCTAGGTCCCTCATATAAGGGGAATTGTACAGTATTTGTCCTTCGGTCTGGCTTATTTCACTAAGCATAATATTTTCAAGGTTCATCCATGTTGTAGCAAATACCAGAATTACACTCCATTTTACAGCCAAATAGTATTCCATTCCTTGGGGGGAGAGTGGTACTTAGCTATTGATTTACTTATCCCACTTTATTGAGGTATAATGGACAAATAAAATGGTATATATTTAAAATGCACAATATGACAATTTGAATTATGTATACTTTAGGAAATTATTACCATAATCTTGTTAATTAACACATCCATTACCAAAACATTCTTATGCTTTGTTTTTGTTTTTGTTTTGTGTGTATGTTGGTGAGAATCCTTAAGATCTTCTCTCAGCAAGTTTCAAGCACACAGCACAGTGTTATTAACCATAGTCATCATGTTGTACATTAGATCCCCAGAGCTTATTCCTCTTATAACAGAAAGCTGATTCCTTTTAGCCAGCATCTCCCCATCTCCCCCAACCCCTAGCCCCTGGTAACCACCTTTCTACTTTCTATTTCTGATTTCAACCTTTTTTTTTTTTTTGAGATTTTACGTATAAATGAGATCATACAGTATTTGTCTTTGTCAGGGTACTTTCACCATGGGGAAAGAATAGTCCTTTCAACAAATGGTACTGAGATCATTAGAATCCACATGGAGAAAAATGTATTACACAAAAATTAACTTGAATCTAAGCAGTCATAGCCCTACATGTAAGAACTGAAGTTGTAAAAACCTTAGAAGAAATCATAGTCGTAAACCTCATGAACTCGGGTTATGATTTCATAGATGTGACGCCAAAAACACAAGTAATGACAGAAAAAAAAATACCTAAATTGGACTACATCAATTTTGTGCTGCAAATAGATACAGCTGCCAAATAAGTGAAAAGATAACCCATGGGATGGGGAAAAATATTAGCCAATCGTATATCTCAAAAGAAATATATCGAGAATAAATAAGAAAACAACTCAATACCAAAAAGACAACCCAATTTAAAAATGGGTGGAGGATTTGAAGATAGATGTCTCCAAAGAAGATATAAACGCCAATAAGCACTTGAAAAGATGTTCAACATCATTAGTCGTTAGAGAAATGCAAATCAAAACTACAGTGAGGCACCACTTCATACCCACCACGGTGGCTACAATAAAAAAGGCAATAACAAGTGTTGGCAAAGATGTGGAGAATTTGGAACCCTTGTGCCTCGTTGATGGGAATTTTAAATGGGTCAGTCAATTTGGAAACAGTTTGTCCCTCAAAATGTTGAACAGAGAGTTACCATATCCCCCAGTAATTCCACTTCAGGTTTATACTCAAGAGAAATGAAAACATACATCCACACAAAAACTTGTACGTGAATGTTCACAGCAGCATTATTCGGAATAGTCAAAAAGTGGAAACAACCGGGGGTGCCTGGGTGGCTCAGTCGTTAAGCGTCTGCCTTCGGCTCAGGTCATGATCCCAGGGTCCTGGGATCGAGCCCCGCATCGGGCTCCCTGCTCGGCGGGAAGCCTGCTTCTCCCTCTCCCACTCCCCCTGCTTGTGTTCCTTCTCTCGCTGTGTCTCTCTCTCTCTGACAAATACATAAATAAAATCTTTAAAAAAAAAAGATTAAAAAAAAGTGGGAACAACCCAACAACTAATGAATAGGAAAAGAAAATATAGTATATCCAAACAATGGAATGTTATTCAGCAATTAAAAGAAATTAAATACGATCTGTATTACAAAAACGGATGAACTTTGAAAACACGCTAAGTGAAAGAAGCCAGTCACAAAAATACCATCTATTACATGATTCTATTTATTTAAAATGCCCAGAATAGGAAAATCTATAGAACCAGAAGATAAATTAGTGGCTGCCTTGGGCTGGGAGGAGGGTGTGGGGAATTGGGGAGTGACTGCTAACGGGCATGGAGTGTCTTTCCGAGGTGATGAATGCAATCTAAACTGACATGGCACAACCCTGTGAATAAACTAAAATTCACTAAATTGTACACTTTAAGTGGGTGATATCTGTAGTACATGTATTTATATCTCATTAAAGATGTTTTTAAATATTCATATGAAGATGCTCCAATAATTAAATGCATAGACATTCCAATTGTAAAATGCTAACATAGAGTGATGCTCTGAATTTGAGAATATTTCTTCAAATACTCATTATATCCAGCCCTGCACCTTACCTGAATTCCAGTCCACATTTCCTACTGCCTGCAGCTCCTGCCTGGATTTCCTGTTGGGCCCTCATGCTCACAAGTTCCCCTCAAATCTGGTCTTCCTCCTAGGCACCCCTCACTGATGAGAGCCTTGCCGTTTCTGCAGGCTTCTAGACTGAAAATCTCAGTACCACCTTTGACTCCTGCAGCTCCTTCATTCATAAGTCCAGGTGATTTCACTTCTGCCCACGTTAACCCATTCCCTGCCGCCCCCCCATACCAGCTGGTGCTGCCTTAGTTCAGACCCTCAGTTTTGGTCCTGCATTAGTGATGACCTCTAGCTTCTCCCACCAATATGCACCAATGCCTGGCTAATAGTCGCAGGAAGAATCTTTGCTGAACTCCAAAGCTCAGCAGCTCCCAGAGGCTCCCTGTGCTTAGTGAATCAAGCCCGAATTTCTTCTTCTGGAAATTCGGGACTCTCTAGGTGCTTTTTCCCCCAAACTGTCTACATCTGTCCCTGGTGATTCCCTTCACAAATACTCTATATTAAAAACCATCTGCTATCCCCTTTGAGAGTCACTAAACTTCTCCCTCTTCCTTACTTTTGCCCATGCTGTTCCCCTGCACCTTACACATCACTTCTCCTTGTCTATGAATGTCCAGATGCCCGGTCAGACTCCTCCAAGAAGCCCCTCCCAAGCTGGTGGCAGCATCCCCTTCTTTTAAAAGGTCCTCACATTCTATCACACGCCCGTCATGCTGCAGTTAACTGTCTATCAGATCCTGTAACTCTCTAGGTGCTTTACCTCTTGCATTCCCATCTTTAACCTTGTTCTTTACCTCCTCTCTTCTCTTCCTTCAATACTGCAACCAGTCTTTGCATAGGATCCTTAAGGGTCTAATCTGTGCTCAACTTAACCATTCTCAGAGCTTCTAGCACAGGGCCAGGCACTTGGCAGGGACTCGGTAAGTATCCATGGACACAAAGCAGGGAGAAAACACAGAAAGTGTACTTCCTGGCTTTATGGAACTTATGATCTCGCGTGGAAGCTAGACATAAATTATTTTGATGCAAGGCAGGATGAGGGAAGTATATGATCAATGTGTCCCCAAGTGCTGTGGAGCACAAAGGTGACATTTTTTTAAAATGATTTTATTTATTTATTTGACAGAGAGAGACACAGCAAGAGAGGGAACACAAGCAGGGGGAGTGAGAGAGGGAGAAGCAGGCTTCCCGCAGAGCAGGGAGCCCGATGCGGGGCTCGATCCCAGGACCCCAGGATCATGACCTGAGCTGAAGGCAGACGCTTAACGACTGAGCCACCCAGGCGCCCCACAAAGGTGACATTTAACACAACAGAGAGGAATGAGAAGGGGCTACTGATTGGGGTGAGTGAGATTCTAATAGATGGATTTGGGATGGAGAGCATTAGAGATTAAGGGAAGAGCAGCAACAGATACCCAAGGAGAAAAGTGTCAAACACATTTGCAAGTGGTGAACTGGGGAATATGATTGTTGAGTAGGGTGCATGTCCAGCTGAAAGGGGAAAGGGTGCTATAGCTGAAGATGAGCCTTGAAAATTACGTTGGAGACAGATCATAGAGAGTGATGGACTCTGGACTAGAGAATTTGGACTTTATTCCGCCAGCAGTGAGCAGCCCTGAGGATATTTAGTTGAGCAATGAAAGAGCTTGGGGGCTAAAGGGGGCTGAAAGGCCACTTCCTAAAAAGTCGACTGTGTCTCAGTGAATAATCAGCGGCTGACTTACCTGATCTGTAAATCTGACTGTTCAGCTACGATGCCTTGAAAAAATAGGAGCAGTTAGTGATTAATTTTTAAAGGGACAACAAAGAGTTTAGCTCACTTTTTTCTAAAATAAAAAAAAAATTGTTAAAACCTCTATTTTCTTAAAGTATATGTAAGTCAACGAAAGACTCCAGGATAAGTTTCTGTTTGGATAATGTTTATTTTGGTACCTTGAAAGCTTGGCAGTTGTTTAGAAATTCAATTACAACTCTCCTTTAAACAAAACCACCCTTGGGAATGGTGGGTTTGAGCCGATCTCAATATATTAAGTTGACATTATGAGGCAGTTACTTTGCAGGTTCAGAGGGTTGATTAAATCTCAAAATGAGCGCAGAACAGGCGCCAAGAGCACACGCTTTGTTTCAATAGGCGAGACAAGGGGAAACAAACGGCAGTATAAATGGAGGCTATTTTTATTATTGTTTAAAAGGAGGCCTCCTCTGTGTCAGATGGGAAATCTAGCATCAGCTCCCATGGCTCTTCTTCAAGACTGAGGACACCAAAATAAAGCACAAATTGACAGGCAGGGCTAGGAGGAAACTGAGGCTCCAAGCCACATGCAAGCCAGCTGGGAGGAGGAAAGGAATTGCAAATACTGACCAAGTGTTCAATCAAAACTCCCATTTGCTCTAGCAATTAATCATTGTGTATGCATATACTCACATATGTTTTTATACACTTGATCTTAGCCAAAAGGCCAAGAAGAAATACATATATATATTTTTTTAACTGAATTCAACAGTTTTAACCCATGGCAGAGATATCTACATATTGATTGTTCACCGATAATAATCCAATATCTGCTCCTCATTTCCCAGCCTCCCTGTTAGGTATGTGGAGGCCAGGTGACAAGTTCTGGCAAAGGCACTGAGGAAATGGGTTCTGTCACTAGTGAACTGAGGCATTTAGGAGCCAGTGTCCCCCCTCCATGCCTTCTCTTCCCTTGTTAGAGTTGTCCTGGGTTCTGGGTGAATCAGCTGGGTGATGGTAGAGTGTCTGTCAACCTAGATTCCTGAGTGAGAAGTAAAGCTTAGTTATGTCAAGTCATCGAGGTATTAGGGTTTATTTGAACCACGGCATCGCATAGCCTATTCTGACTAACCCATTCCCAGTATCCATCCTTTCTTTTATTGTGTCAGATCCCCTAATTTTTTTAGCTGGAAACGTGGCTATCCAAAACGAAGACTATATTTCTCGACCTCCCTCGTGGCTGAGAGGAGCGCTATGTTTAAAATCCAGCCAATGGAATGCAACCTGCCACATTATCTCTTCCTTAAGCAGCAGTGCTATCCCCTTTTCTCTTCTTCTTTGGCCTGTTCTTTCTCCTGCTACCTGGAATGTAGATGCTGCCATCTTGGACAAGATGCTGCTATCAAGACCCCAAGTGGAGCAGCAACAGTGGAGGAAGCCAGAGTCCCTGAGAGCGTGGAGCACCATACCACCTGTGGACAGCCTGCCCACATTTTCATGTGAGTGAGAAATAAATTTAGACCTTCTTCAAGCCTTTGCTGTTTCCAGAATCTTCCATATATTTAAATGTTTGAGTATGTCACCAAATTATCTTTTTCACTTCTTCTACAAATGTCTTAGAAATAAGGGGCAAAGAAGACCAGAACCAGCACCAGGACTGCCCAATGCAGTGGATATTTTAGATCACTCAGGTTGCCTAGGAGAGCTTGACAACTCTTCAAGCAAAAAGATCTTGACAGAAGCAGGGGACACGTGACAATGTATGTATGGTTAGCAACAGTCTCTGATTTCCTTACCTAGGAGGTTGAGGCCATAACTGTTAATAACAACTTAGAGTCCATTTCTCTTCCTCTTCTTGACCCTGAGGTAAACTCCTGGCAAGAAAAAAGCCACTTCCTCTCTCTGATTTGACTTTATTTTTATATTTTTAGGTTTCCCACTTGGGAGATGGACTTCTTCCCCTGTTTTGAGTGAAACTCATTACTACTTAATTCCCAAGCTTTCATCCATTCCTTACTTTTTCCCTTCATGGTATGGTTCCTTCCACATATTGAAGTCTCAATGGGTGTGAACTTGCTTATTCTTTCTATTTCCCTCCCATAATCCATGGTTTGATACTGAGACCCCTGTTCTGCTATGGAATGGAATAACTTCTCTATCCAGTAAGCATCCACTAGAAGGAAAGTTCCATGAAGGCAGGGATTTTTATCTGTGTATCTCTAGCACCTAGAAAAGTACCTTGCATATAGTAGGAATTCTAGAAATATTTGCTGAATTTAATATCTAATAGTCTACTGTATTTACCTCACTACCACACCACTATTTGCCTCTGAGTTACATCAGCGTATGTGTATTCAATGCACAAAAATATCCTGAGTGACCAACTGCCAGAGTCTAGAAAAACAAATAAATACCAAACTTAAATAAACTAATAGGCATCTTTTTTAGAGGAAATTTTGTATATAGTATTTAAAGCCATGGATAAATTAAGATGTGAGTTTATTATAAACCATAAAGCCTTGAGAATACATTTCTAGGTGTACTAGCTCTACCTAGAATCATGCTGCAATAAAAACCGTCTCCCAAATTCAGTGGCATACAGCAAAAAGCACTCAGTTCTCATTCCTCCACAGCTGCAAGTCGGCTGATGTAAGGCAGGCTCAGCTGGGCTTGGTTCCAAGCTACAGGCCAGGTCCAGATATGCTCTATGTGTCTCCATATTTTCCATGTCCAGGGAATCCAGGGAATATCCAGGGAATGCTCTTCCCATGACCAAAGGCATGGAGCACAGAAGGCAAGGCCAAGTGCTCAGGCACTCTGCTTGTGCCCTATCTGCTAACATCCCATTGGCCAAAACAAGTCATGTGATCCAGTGGTCAGGGAGTAACTCTGGCCCCCCTAAAGTGCTAGCAAGGGGGTGAATGCATAAAACAGGAAGTGAGGAATCGAGATCAATGATTCACTCTACCATACTAGGTTTGATAAATATCAAACATGAAATCTGGATATTTCTGATATAAGTACAACTCTGTTAAACACTATAAACTGTCACAAGAAGGGACAGTGGAGCATGAAGTCCCCAGAACTTAAGAGTCCCTAAAGCTGGGAAACATTCTTCTGTTTCTGAAAGAACAACACATGCTGGGTAAAGGTGGTAAAGATGTACTTTGGGTTTGCACCCTCTCCCAAGCTTACCATGTTTCAGATCTCAGTCCTAACTCCATCCTTGTCCAAAGCTTTTAACTCTTCCACTTGGTAAACCCTCCCGGTGGAAGAGTTCTTCAGGCCAATCATAGTAGTAAATGGCAGAAGAAGTTAAACCAAGAAATGTTATTTACTACCTTCTTCCTCATTGGGATGATGGTTCCATGTCCCATTAAAAACAAAGTACTTTGAATGCCAGGAAGAAGGATTATAGAGTTATGGAGGTAGGAAATATCAGGGACTCACCAGACTCCCATCTATAGTATGGTTCCTTTGACATCTGACCCAACAAGTGTTCCCCAGCCTTGTTGACTGCTGACTCCAGACTGTGGTCACCACAGGGATCCTTAACCTGGGGTCCTCAGACTGAATGTGGACAGAATTTTGGGGATCCCTGAACTTGGGTGGGAAAAAAAGTTAACTGATGTTTAACTAAACTAATATTTAATTAATACAATAACACATTTAGCACTTCCTTCAATTATGAATGTAGGTCACAAACCACAGTAGTATTAGCAATACCTGTGCCTTTGTCACCAAATCACACATTTTTTCTTATCACATGATGCTTGTACATATCTTTTGTAGGTATCTTTAAATAAAGATATTTATGTTTAGCACTATTCAAAAATGCAAGAGTTATTAAATCCATTGCTAGAACGGTTCTTTAATGTGTCATACTGCATCACAAATTTGTTTTTCTAATATTTTGATGACTGTGTTTATAATCTGAGTATTTTGTTTCATGAATGTAAAAACTCATTAGCTTCCCCAGACTACCACTGAACAAATAAGATTAAGAACTTCTCGCTAAGGTTTCTTTCCGAAGCTGATGTCTTTAGACCCTCGGGAGATGCATCATGCGTTCACCAGGTGCTTATATGCAACAGCAGGTGCTATGCGCAAAATATCTCGAATGTAAGGGTTCAGTTCATTCCCTATTATCTGTATTTCAAACCCTTCCCCTTTTGATCCCTGTGACTGTCCTCTGCAGAAACTCTCCCAACCCCACTCCAGTTTCTTCTTATAGTTTCCAGAAAAATCTGTAAAAATCTCTTCTTTGTCATTCTTTTATCATATCTTTAGTCCCCAACTACAAGGTGAGGTGAAGGTGAGTTTAACTTAGCAATATCTCTGTATTTAATTTTTAAATTTTCCTCCTGATCGTGTTGCATCTCTTAAGTTGTCAGCAGGGAAGTGAAGTTCACCCCACCCCCTTGTCTAGCAATTCTTACTTTAGAAACTATTGCCTGATACTGATACAAAGTCTTCCTTCCATTAAGGTTGGTTCTGCCTTCTTCCCCAGATCCACTATGAGACAGTTTCCATGACCCCTCCATAGAGTCTTTTCTCCTCTATTCCAAGCAGCCATTGACTCCTCAGCCATAGCAAAGACCTGCTTGGTCTCCAGAACTTTCCTCATCCTTGTCCCTTCTACAGGCCACTGTTGGTATATGGGGCCCAGATGGGAGAGTGATCCATCAGGCATCTGCCACTTGCTACCCAAGTCAAGACTTTGCTCATTTCACTGTGGATATGTCATGTGTGTCTGGGCAGTCAAAGATGAGTTTGTTTCATAGATGCTTCATTGATGACCAGTAGGGATGATCCAGTCAACTAACCATTTATTGATTCACTTCACCTTCAGGATCTTGTACAGAATGTCCCTATCCAGCCATATTTTTTTTATCACTACCTGCTATGGTCTGAATGTTTGTGTAGCCCCCTCCCCAAATTGCATGTGTTGAATTCTTAACCCCAAGGTGAAGGCTACTAGAGATGGGGCCCTTGGAAGGTGATTAGTTTCTAAAAGTGGAGTCCAGGGCGCCTGGGTGGCTCAGTTGGTTAAGTGACTGCCTTCGGCTCAGGTCATGATCCTGGAGTCCCGGGATCGAGTCCCACATCGGGCTCCCTGCTCAGCAGGGAGTCTGCTTCTCCCTCTGACCCTCTTCCCTCTCGTGCTCTCTGTGTCTCATTCTCTCTCTCTCAAATAAATAAATAAAATCTTTAAAAAAAAAATAAAAAAAATAAAAGTGGAGTCCAAATGAATAGGATTAATGCCCTTATAAAAGAAGCCCCAGAAAGATCTCTCACTCCCTTCCACCATGTGAGGACACAATGAGAAATCAGCAGTCACAACCCATAAGAGGGCCTTCACCAGAACCCTACCATGTTAGCACCATGATCTTGGACTTCCAGCCTCCAGAACCATGAGAAACAAATTTCTGTTGTTTATAAGCTTCCCAGGCTGTGATAATTTGTTAGAGCAGCCTAAACAAACTAAGATACTACACCTGTAATGGACATTATGATGTAACACCAGATTCCCCATCAGAACTTATTGTCCCAGCTGCTGAGAGTGCTTCTGGCTGATTGCCCTGACCTGTTTTCTCTCCCTGGAAACTACCCTTAGCTGGAGACAGCTACCTCACCCAAGAGGACAGTCACATCCAATGACTGGTCACTGGGAAGCCATAGAGGCTCAGAACTCTCCTTGTGACATTAGACAACTGTGAAGGGCCATTCCAGCTTCAGAGCTCTGCATAGGTCAGCTGAGGCCTTTGTTGAGACTGCATTGCAGCTCAGCTTCTCCCAGTACCTGATCTTGCTTCCTTCCTTTTCACAGAGTTTGATCCCCGGAACTCCAATAGATCCATATGCTAACACCTCATCTCAGAGTCTGCTTCTGGGGACCCCAACCTGCAGCACTCCGCCACCCCATTCTAGGGCCCTAACTCCACCAGACCTTCAATATACCACTCTGATGTCCTCTTTACAGCCATATCCCTAGTACCCTCTACAGAGCTTGGCACAGAGAAGGAATTTAATAAATGTTTAATAAATTGAATTTAATCTGCAAATTTGACCAGCCTGCCAGCAGTGCCCTCCTCCAAGTCTCTAGTAAGAATTTTGGCAGTCAATAGGCTATTTGCCAGTGGATCAGACTAAACAACTTGCTACCTAAATAGCCATCCACCGGTGCTCTCTGAGGGAGTCCTGACAGGTGTCTCGGGCCACACAGCCAACCACCGGAAGGCCAATGGCAAGAGCCTGCTTCCCTGGGGTCCCTGTCACCCCAGATCCCAGGACTCAGTGAGATCAGCTTAGAATAGACAAGTGGGCACCCAGCCCAAAGCACTGCTCTTGTCCTTCACAGAGGGATTTCTCTCTGAGGCTGATTCTTAACCTCTGATCTTGTTTTGCTTTATCATTAAATCTTCTGGTTTTTAAGCCAGAATTTTTTTTGAGCCATATGAATTTGTGAGCCATATTTTTGAGCCATATGAATTTGTTATTGTTGTAAGTTCCACATGATCAAGTAATGGGTATTTCACATACTCAACCTGAGTATTATCTCAGCCTAATTTTTAATTACAAACATTTATTCTTATTGTATCTAATTTGTCATAAAATTTGCTTTTTTGCATATTCATTTATACTTTTTTTTACCACTTTACCATTTTGTTCTTTTATTCTTTTTATTTTAGCTCAATTTGCCATTTTATTGATTATCATATCCTTTTAAATTGGCTTCGGATGACAAGGCCATTTTCTGTTACCACCACAATCAAAGAGCTGAGTTCCTACACGATTTTCCTTAGGACCTGTGAGGACTGCTGGGAATGTGACAATTGGCCTCTCCTTTAGGGAAAGACTGTGTCTTCCTCCTGCCTACTCATGTCAAGTATTGCAATTAAGAAAAAATAAAATATTAATCCATGTGCTTGATGCTCTACTTTAGAGCTCTGGTTCTCAACCTTAGCTATACATTAGAACCACGTGAGTTTTTTTTTTAATTCCAGTGTACTTAGCATACAGTGTTATATTTTTCAGGTGTACAATCTAGTGATTCAACAATTCCATATATTACTCAGTGTTCATCAAGGTAAGTGTCTTCTTAATCCCCTTCACCTATTTCACCCATGCCCCCACCCACCGCCCCTCTGGTAACCATCAGTTTGTTCTCTACAGTTAAGAGTCCGTTTCTTGGTTTGTTTCTTTTCCCCCCTTTGTTCACTTGTTTTGTTTCTTAAATTCCACATATGAGTGATATCACATGGTATTTGTCTTTTTCTAACTGACTTATTTCCCTTAACATTATACTCTCTAGATCCATACATGTTGTGGCAAATGGCAAGATTTCATTTTTTTATAGCTGAAAAATATTCCATTGTGTATATATACCATGCCTTCTTTGTCCATTATCTATCAATGGACACTTGGGCTTCCATAATTTGGCTATGGTAAATAATGCTGCAGTAAACATAAGGGTGCTTATATCCTTTTGAATTAGTATTTTTGTATTCTTTGGGTAAATACCCAGTAGTGCAATTACTAGATCATAAGGTAGTTCTATTTCTAATTTTTTGAGGAAGATCTACACCATTTACCACAGTGATTGCACCAGTTTGCATTCCCACCAACAGTGCACGAGGGTTCTTTTTTCTCCACATCTTCACCAACACTCTTTTTTTGTGTTTTTGATTTTAGCCATTCTGATAAGTGTGAGGTGATATCTCATTGTGGTTTTGATTTGTATTTCCCTGATGATGAGTGATGTTGAACATCTTTTCATGGTCTGTCAGCCATCTATTATGTCTTCTTCGGGGAAATGTCTATCATGGCCTTTCCCCGTTTTTTAATTGGATTGTTTTTTGGGTGTTGAGTTGTGTAAGTTCTTTATATATTTTTGGATACTAACCCTTTATTGGATATGTCATTTGCAAATATCTTCTCCCCTTTCAGTAAATTACCTTTTAATTTTGTTTATTGTTTCCTTCACTGGGCAGAAGCTTTTTATTTTGATGTTGTTCTGATAGTTTAGTTTTGCTTTTTTTTCCCTTGCTTTAGGGGACTTATCTAGAAAAAAAGTTGTTACGGCCGATGTCAGAGAAGTTATTGCCTGTGCTCTCTTCTAGGATTGTTATGGTTTCAGGTCCTACATTTAGGTCTTTAGTTCATTTTGAGTTTATTTTTGTGTACAGTGTAAGAAAGTGGTTCAGTTTCATTCTTTTTTGTGTAGCTGTCCAGTTTTCCCAATACCATTTATTGAGGATGAAATTCTTTTTAATACCAATGTTCAGCCACTTTCAGTTACATGAGAATCTTGGAGTAGAGTCCAGGCATTAATATTTTCTAAGCTCCCCCAAGTAATTCCAATAGCAGTAACTTTGAAAACCACTGGTCTACGACTGCTATTCAAAATGTGGTCCATGGCCCTGCAGCACCAGCATCACCTGGGATGCTTATTAAAATACAGAACCCTAGGCCCCACTGCAAACTTGCTGAACCGGAATATGCATTTAGCAAGATCCCCAGGGGATCTGGGTGCCTACTAAAGCTTGAGAAGCATTGGTTTAAAACACACATTGATGGGGTTTCCATTTTAACCCTTTGTGTTTTGAAAAAAAAATCTTTGATCTGAAGATTTGAGAATTCTGCATCTCAAATATTTGCAAGGTTAATCATCTATATTCTCTTCTCAATTCACCCTATCCTATAGGAGATAGTAATTTGGCCAATTGATGATAAAATGTCTCTTTCCCAGTTTGGCTAAGTTGTTTCTAATTAAAGAGATGGAGAAAGTTGAATTTATCAGAAATCCTCTTGGGGAGAGCATCATGTTTCTTTGAAAGGTTTGCCTGGAGAAGCCTGTTGGGGTAGAACAGAACAGCCATGGGCAGGACCATCAGCAGGTGCCAAAACTTGAGTGGAGGAAGAAGAGCACTCGCTCAGATGGTTGAGCGTCTGCCTTTGGCTCAGGTCATGATCCCGGGATCCTGGGATCGAGTCCCGCATTGGGCTCCCTGCTAGGCGGGGAGCCTGCTTCTCCCTCTGCCTCTGCCTCTGCCTCTGCCTCTCTCTCTCTCTCTCTCTCTCTGACTCTCATGAATAAATAAATAAAACATTTTTAAAAAGAGAGAGAAAGAGAGCATGAAAGAGAAGGAAGGGGGAGAGAGACACACAGGCAGAGAGGAGAACTTTCAAGATCAGTAGAAGATGGTACGTGATCCCTCAAACCTCCCATAAGGGTAATAAACCTATGGATAGGGCAGTAATTTGGGGGAAAACAGTGAAAGTTCTCAGTGTGCCCAGGTTGTAACATGGGAACAGAGTAGAGATTTGATGTTTGGATGCAGAAATTAGGACCAGAAGGACCATGAAGAAGGTGGCCCTCTAAGGGCCACAGAGATCCCCCAGTGAATGTTTTGGGCCATCAGAGGCCATGACACTAGGGGGTTGAGTCCAGTTTATTTCGATCTATAGAAGTGGGAAGGCCTTAGCTGAGGAATGGGTTCAATGTCTTACTTCCCCCTAGATTGCTGGAGACAGGATAGGTTCCCTCCACTGACAGAAGCTGCCTGGAAACTGTTTTGGGAAAGCAAGCAATTGCTGTCTTCCCACAGAAGCTCCTATCCCCGAATGGTATTTCCAGACACATTTCTACTTCCTAGAGGGCCCTGAGGACAGCAAGAGCTCTTCCCCATCTGACTCCAGGCTTCCTAAAAGTAGGTGCCGTGTTTACTCTTAAAGCCTTGGCTGAGGGGGGCCAAGGCTTCCAGCTATGGACAAGATGCTGTGCTAGGGAGGATTGCATTCCTTCTTCCAGCTAGGAGGACCCGAGACTGTTTCCTCCCTTGGGGAGAAAGCTGGACCATCTCTGCAACATTGTCCCTCCTCCAGTCTTTCTCACTCAACCAAACTGATCATTCCCTTGCTTCAGGATTTGGTAGGAAGCAAGAAAGCTTTTCCCCTCCTCCCCTACTCAGTGGGACTCAGGACAAGCCTGGCCTTCATACCCAGAATGCTTCTCTTTCAGACTGCTCATATACTGGCCAAAACACATCAGCAGCAAGCACACCATCCTGGTGCCAAGGGGGTGTTTATAAAAATTGTCCAGATGCTTATTTCTCTCTTCCAGAAATTGCCTTCTGTCTGATCCAGTTTACAGATTTGTGCCAGAACACTGGGTCTTGAAAAACTGTAAAGAATATTTATCAACGTCCTACCCAGAAGTTTTCCCCTTCAACCACCCACTCTTCAAACCCTCAACAAGTACATTATTCTAAATTGTTGGGGGTGGGAATTTTAATACATAGATATTTCCTTTCTTTTCTTTTTCTTTTTTTTTTGAATCTCTTAATTGTGGTAAAAATATACCTAACATAAAATTTACCATTTTTAAGTGTACAATTCCATGGCATTAACATTTTATTTCGATGTGGAGTCAATTTGGAATTGTTGGCCATTTTCCAAGAATTGCCGGCTTTGTTGCATCCCTCTAATTTCCAGCCTTATTTTTGCTTATAGGACAATGACCACAATGGTGCTTTCTAATGGAAAGTTTGTCTTCTAATCTGGCTTAGGCTCCCTGCTCTTATGTTGGTGTGTCCAGCCAGACAAGGCTGACTGGCAGGCCCTCAGGAAATCTGTGCCCCTCCGTGAAGTGCTCATTTGTCTTTGATGTGTTCTCTTTCCCTCTCCTTCTCTCCACCCCACCTGCTTTTGGGTCCTGCCTTCACCTGTGACTCATAATAAGTGAGGACTTAGTGTGGGCTCCTGTGAGTTCTGATTCCATCTTGGTAGGCCTCTGAAGGATGTAGGATTGCTTAGGTAGAGAAGGAAGGTAAGGGGTCCCTCGTGGGATGTGGCAGAACACAGAGATGGCTAACTACAAATTTAGTGCTCAGGACACACTGACTGAAATAGGACCTAGAGCTCTGAAACATAAATCTGAAGAGGGGAATTGGAGTTAAGATGAAGGTGCCAGAATAAGAGAAGTAAGTTTTGTCCTGAAGAAAACAGGGAGCCATGAAAGGTGGCTGAGCTATCTAAATCCGTCTGGGTGGGGAAGAGCTTGTTCATAAAGAAGACTGGCTGCAGTATGAGGTGCAGGCCTCCTGGGTCTAGATTCTGCCATTAAAGCTGGAGAGGAGGGACCTAGGGAGTTGGTGACTGGCAGTGGGGGAGGAGAAAGGTCCCTAAGGGGAGCAGGACTGAGAGAATAGAGGAGAAAGTCACAGAAAGGGACAGCATGCTGAAAACCTAACTTGAGCAATGGAACAGATATCTGTCAGTCCTTGCTCGTCTCTCTTCCACAGTCACCTCTCCACATTGAAGCGTGCGCCTCGGGAACCCCTGCCACTCATTGGCTGTGGGCTTTTCTCACTGTGGGAGCCCACTCAGCCCACACAGAGGAGTGGTCCGAAGTGCTCAGAAGTTAATTACTCCAGCAGCAGCCCTCTATCCATAATGAACAGGAGTGGTGGACAAATAACCCAGCTCCCTCATCACGCAGGTGGGAAGACTCCAAAGTGCCCTGTCTCCCGTAATTCTCCAGCAGGACCAAGCCCCAGTTGCCCAC
Organism: Callorhinus ursinus; assembly: GCF_003265705.2. Taxonomy (NCBI): domain Eukaryota; kingdom Metazoa; phylum Chordata; class Mammalia; order Carnivora; family Otariidae; genus Callorhinus; species Callorhinus ursinus. Next base: position 2,019,995 of record NW_027397091.1, on the reverse strand, counting down.
TTGGGAACTGACTCAGTGGCTCATCCTTCATTGGCTGTCGTCCCTTTCCTGCCAGAGTTTCTTTCACCTCCCAAATAAATTATTCACACCCTCATCCTTGACTCTGGCCTCCTGCCAGGGGAGCCCAACGCAAGGAAAGCTTCCCTCTTCATGTGTAACCAAAGTCTCTAGGTGTCCATTCAAGGTGTGCAACCCTGAGCCTTGGGGTCTCCTCTCCCCTCTGCCAGCCCTTTACTGTGGCCTTCCTGGTCTGGTTAACCCAGCCAGGGGAGGAAACGGGCACAGGGACTCCACCATGGTGGGGTACCTTGACACGTGCCCCATCTCCAAACCACGGTCATGGAAGGATGCAAAGCTTGGAAAGGGCTCTGGGGGCCTGGAGCCCGCTTGACCATGCTCCAGGGAAGACAATATTAATGTGGACATCAAGGGGCTCCCACTGGCAGCAGCCGGCGGGGTTCTCTTACTAACTTGTCATGACACTGAGATTGCTTTGTTTCTCTTCAGCAGACTGGAGTCTTGGGGATTCTGTGGGTCACCTGTCTACCACCTCAGCCGTGCTCCCCACTCCCAACTCTAAGGCAGAGAAGAAAGAACTTATTACTTTGATCAGAGAGGAAAAGGAGAGCAATACTGGGACCTCCCATGACAGCACAGGAGCCGACCACTCCCCAGCTGGCCCTTGGGCGACGGATGGCCAAGTTTCACCCATTAAATTGCCTTGGTGCTGAGGGAAGAACTGACCGGCTCTCAGGTTGCTCTCCATATCAGCCATTACTGGGAACTGGTGCTGACCCCACTGGCTTACTAAAAATGAGTGTGGGGAGGAGAGGTCATCTGCATGCAAATAAGAGATGCCAGACCAGTGACTGGGATGCCGCCACTAAGCCCAATCTCAGTCCCTCCTGGGCTGAGCCGGGCCCTGCCACTGGGGGGGCTGAGCGGCCATCTGAGCAGTCATGGGGGCTGCAGACCCTTGGAAGAGGTTCAACCATTCTCTCAACCTGGCCCCTGACACCGCGCTGCCCACTCCTCAGCTCTTGACTGGGATGATGTCAAGGAGTCCCCTTCCCTGCCATCACGGTGATGCCCTGGCCAGCATGTTGCCTCTCAGTCCCCTCCCTGCCACTCTCCAGGGGCCACAAGCATGTTCTTGGATCTCCTCCAAGCCCTACAGGGCCCGTGGGAAATCTCAGGGCCTTTCAGCACAGCTGAGCCTCACCATTATTTCTACTTTATCATGACCTCTCCCTGCTGGTACAGGCCACTCTCCAAAGAGGGTTCTGCCTCCTCTCCCAGGGGGCAGCAACGAGCTCCCATCTGCTCTGGAGTTTCCAAACCTGTCCCATCAGGTATATATAGCCCCGACCTCTAGGATTTTGACCAAGAGGGAAATCAGGTAGCAGTCCTGAACTCTTCAGTGCCCCTTTTCCCACCCATAGCTCCTTTTCCGGAGCCCAGAAAGGGTTCTGCCTCTGCTTTCCCCACCGTGTGATGTAACCCTCACACCCCACACCATGGCTTCGAGTGGGACACCACTGAGCCTTCCCAGTACTGAAAGAGAAACTTTGGGAAATTTAGAAAGCCCTTTCATGTCTCAACAAAACTCAGCTCTGGCAAAAGCACAAATCCATGTCTTCCTAATTCTTGTCATGAAGAGGCTTCCTCAACAGCTCCTACTGAGTACCAAAAGCTAAACGCTGACTCCTTTGTCTTCCTCTGGGTTCTGCCTTCACCCATGAATCACAATGAGTAGAGGCTCAGGAACCACAAGAACTGTCAGCAACAAGGATTGCATCCTTGCGTGTAAAGGGTTAACATCAGATCTGGGCCTGCCTAGAAGTGACCTAGGCCTCCCTCTTCCCACCGCCTTGTTTCCTAGAACGACAGAATAAATGTGAAACATTACGTGTTGGCTTGCAGGCCTTGTGCCTACCCGACTCACAGAGTGTGAAAAGCTGGTGAGGAGCAAAAGCTGTGGGTTCTGTGTCAAGGTGACCCGCGAGCACCTTGGCTCCCGCTGCGGCAGCCATACACACCCAATGTGATCAAGGAGACCAAAGAAGCTGTGAACTTGGGGAGCTGCTGGCTGTCCTGATATGGGGATCTTGGGTAGCCTGTGTCTCCATTCCTCTAGCCTTCTACGAAGACAAGTATATTGGTCAGCGTTGTCCAGAGAAACAGAACCAACGGGATGTGTGTATACGTAATAGAGAGAGATTTATTTGAAGGAATTGGCTCATGTGATTGTGGAGGAATGATGAGTCCAAAATCTGATGGGGGAGGCTGACAGGCTGGAGACTCGGGGAAGAGTTATAGTTCAACTCCAAAGGCAGCCTGCTGGCAGAATTCCTTCTTGCTCAGCGGAGGTCAGTCTTTGTCCTATTAAGGCCTTCAAGTGATTGGATGAGGCCCACCCACATGGAGGGCAATGTACTTTCCTCAGACTTCACTGACTTAAATGTTAATCTCATCCAAAAAAACACCTTCACAGAAAGATTCAGAATGTTTGACCAAATATCCGAGCTCCATGGCCCAGCCAAGTTGACACAAAAATTTGACCATCATACTAAGTAACCATGGTAAACATAAGGCAATTGATTGCATCCCATGAATTTGACTGTCAACTTCAATTACGACCATCATCATGACCCGTAACTCCTGTCGAAGAGCGATCACTGCTGGTTCTCTAAGTGCTCCAAGGGTCTGTAGGAGGCACACTGGCCCAGGACGGGACTATTTCTTCCCCACCTGACCACTGGCATCTACAGCCCTGCCTGCAACTCTGCAGGGAGACTTTCCCCTACTCTTTCCTGGCTCTCGTTTTCCTTGCAGACCACACAAGCAGCCAAGCTTGGGGATGGATGCCCAGCATCTTGCTGACTGTCCAGGAGTCGCCCCTGGCTGGTCTGGGCCTTGAAAGGCCATAAAAGAAGGTCTGCCCCTCCCTGAAAAGACAACAAATCCTCAACTGTGGTCTTAAAAATGAATACCCCTCTCACAAGGCACAGCACTTTGCAGTTTACAAAGAACTTTCACATCCAATATCAATTCGAGCCTTCCCAAAGAAGGTGAGAAAAGTCTCGGTTCTGGTCTCTACTGCTGCCTGAGGCAGCCAAAGATGGAGTGTTCCAGATGGCCCCCACCCGAACGCACGGCACTTGCTCATGCGGGCATGGCCATGGCCGTGTGCGAGATCAGGGTGAGGCTCAGAGATGGCGGCCTTGGAGGCCCCCTGCAGCTCCCAGGCCCCAACCCCAAAGAGAGCCCGGGCTGCCAGCCCCATCCTCAGGACAGAGAAGCCACCTGTGCCCTGGCACTCATTCAGCCATTGTGTCCCGAAAGGTCAGGATGTCTGGTCTGGCTCACAGCCTTGAGAAATGAACTTCGCTTCTGTCATCAAGAAAGCCGGCATATGGTCCCTGGAAGCCACAGCAGCTCTTCAGTCCCTCAGCCAGCAAGACAGCATCTGGGAGCCCTGGATTCTCCATCCGCTAAGCGCCATCTGAGCCAAATGGACAGACAGTGGGGTAGCACGACACAGCTGTGGTTGTGTGTGTGCGTATGTGTGAGTGTGTATGCAGCTATGCACACGCATATGTGTATTTGAGTGTGAATAAGCATAAGCGTGTATATAAGTATGTGCGGATAAGTAGGTAGCAGGTGCGTATGTGCATGTGCGTGCACCCCCTGAGACCAACGTCAAGCATACCTGAGACTTGAAAACGCAGCTGGAATTACTGCTAAAGAAAGTAGTAAGCCAAGCCCTTGGCAAGACCTGTAGGTCCCAGAGAACCCTGTGGTCCCTGCCCTCGGAGAGCATCTGCCCCGTGGGGCAAGTGGACACACACCAAATACTCAGATCCTAGGACGCTGTGGGGACTGTTCTAGTTCAGAACCAGAGTCAAGGCAATGAAAGATCTTCCACGGGCAAGACTGTGCATGTGGCCCCAGAGCTGGAGGGACATGGGACAAACTGGAAGGCACAATTACTGCTGGGTTGGCCCCTGGGACAGCAAACAGAACAGCGATCAGGGGCACCAAAGGGTCCCAACCAGGTGCTCCATGAGAGAGGGTACAAGCTTGAGGGCTGGAGAAGGGGGGACACGGCTGGCCGTCCACAGGCTCAGTGCCACAGAGGGTGGGTGCTCAGGGCACAGAGAGCTGCTGACTAAGAGCCCAGGCGCTCGGCCCCCACCTCTCTGCTTCCCATCAGTCACAACCTGGCAGGAAACACCACAGGCCCAGAGGCGGGTCCGCCCCCTGACATTTGTGGGGTGGTCAGACAAGAGGACAAAGGGAGGCCCCCAATTTGCAGCCCCCGTCCTCACACCAACCCTGCACCACACAGGGCTGTGCCTGCTCGTGTGTGGACAACTGAGCCTTTAAGTCCAAGCTCTGTCCATAACTCCGCCTCCCCGGGGGAGCTTGCCCATGGCCCTGGCTAACCTTGAGAGGACAGACGCAGAGAAGATGCCCACACAGGGGACAGCAGCAAGAGGAGGCTGTGTAAATAGAGAATTCCAAAATCCTGCTTACCCTGAGTGTGGCCCGAAAGTAAGGGAGGTGACAGGGTGTCACGAACTCCTGGTGGGCAGGTGTCCTTGGCACAGTGCAGGGGAAGAACGAGAAGGTCCTCTAAAGCAAGACCACTCAAAAGGTGGTCCTCAAGCAGCGCCAGCCCCGGAGCTGCTGGTTACGGGCCGGGGACGAGGTTAGCACAGAAACTGAGTAAGCATTTAGCAACTTTGTAGCCATCTGACCACATAATTTTGTCTTTCGAACCTAATTAAACAAAAATTGGTGCTTTGTTTCATGCATTTTTCTTTTACATTTTGTCTCTCTAGTAATTCATTTTTATTGTATTTGACAAAAGCTTCGGTCCACAGCAGACTGGGAAATGTAAAATCTGGTCCTTCAGCACAGATAACTTGAAAAGTTCTGCTCTGCAGCACCGAACAAGGTCAGAGACCCCAGCTGCCCAGGTCTGAGGACAGCACTTCCCAGAAGCATGTCTGGGGAACAGGCAGCCCAGTCTCCCCGCTGCATATTCAGAGGTTTGCCCCAGTCAGCCAGTGCTTCCTAGTGAGAGCAGCAGAGCCTTCCAGAAAAGAGCGCCAGGAATAAAGGGCTCACAGTTGGGTTTGCAGAAACTGCTGCGGAAGGCATCTATGCTCTACACAGGAGCCCCAGGACGTGAGTCTCTGCAAAGCCACTTGCCCTCTGGGCAACCCTGGCCAAGGCACCTTCCTTCTTGGAGCCTGGTTCCTCATCTGCAAAATGGTCTGAGTATTAAATAGGATACGGCCTAGGAAGCGTTCAGCCCACCCAGCATCATGAGGTCTTAAGAAGCCATGAACTCAGAAGCAGCTTCTCCTGCTGTGCTCACACCCAAGATGGCAGGATAGATGCTGCATGGGGGAGCAGACATCAATAGGCCAGACCCCGACCCATATGCCCTCTACCTAGGAACCTGATCTCCCGTGGCCCTCCACCCACCACCCCCGCACCCCCCAGCCTCCTGGATCCCTACAGTCACAGGGCCTGCTAGCAACTCTGTAGGGAACACTCCCACCTGGTGGGGAGGTGCTGAGGCATTGCTCCTGTGAGCCCTCCAGAGAGGCAGGAGGGTTAGCAGGAACCTAGGATCCCACTAGGAAGGTGGACATTTAATGTTTCCCATATGGTGAGCCCCAGAGCAACAGATACTAGAAATATTACTAAGGCCCCATACCCACAGTTGGAGTGAAGGGGCAGGGCTGAACTGGTGAGGGCAGTAAACTTGGATGTCAGGAGATCTGGGGTCCAGTTCTGATCACCTGGCTCACAAGCTGTGTGACTTCAAGCTAATGCTATGGAAGATTCATCTTGGGTCAGGTTTCCCAGAAGCAGAGCCTGAGACAGGGATATAGGTGTATACCGGTTACTGGGTGGAGGGAGAAGTTCTCAGGTGTGAGAAGTCAGGGACACAGGGGAGAGCAGGGGAGGGAGCTGAGCTGGGCTGTGGTCTTAGCTGGAAATTAGCTTCAGCCTGACCCCACGTGGAGCTCTGGAGCATGAATGGCACCACAGAGTTGCCCCTCCCAGAGGCAAGGAGGCCCAGCTATTCTATCCCCCCAAATCAGTAAGTCATTGACCAAAGAATGCCCACAGGTGTGGTCATACTCTCCCAGGCTTCTTCCACAGGGCAGCTCCCATCAGCCAAGATTAGTCTCCCAGAGAAGATTCAAGGGATGAGCTCTCAGTAGCCAATGCCAGCAGCTACTGGGGGTGGGTCCTATGGCCTGAGCCCCAGTAATACCCACTACAGAGTTGTTGTAGGAATTCGTGAGATGCTTGATATGAGCACAACAGTGCCTACACACACGTGGCACTCAATATATGTCAGTCACATGGTGTCACAAGATGAGAATCCTAATATTGGCTGTGCGATAGGGTTAATGTTCAGTATTGCTAATACTGGCAAACATACTCTTCCAGTACCTTTGCCAAGTCCTTTTCCCACCCCATCCCCCTTGGCCTAAAGCACCCTATAAGAGGGGTAGGGCCTCATGGTTGTGCTCTAAGTTTCCTTCCAACTCTCAAGTTCAGAATTCAAGGTTCTACACGCTTCTGGATTGAAGACCCTGTTTTAGGACCTCGTACTCACCCAGACTTTAGCATACCAAGAAATACAGTGAAAACTTTCTGATAAACACAGATGTAGTGAAAAGAAGAGCCATATGCACCCCAACGCTCATAGCAGCGATGTCCGCAATAGCCAAACTGTGGAAAGAGCCGAGATGCCCTTCAACAGATGAATGGATAAAGAAGATGTGGCCCCTATATACAATGGAATATTACTCAGCCATCAGAAAGGTTGAATAGCCAGCTTTTACATCAACATGGATGGGACTGGAGGAGATTACGCTAAGTGAAATAAGTCAAGCAGAGAAAGTCAATTATCATATGGTTTCACTTATTTGTGGAACATAAGGAATATCATGGAGGACATTAGGAGAAGGAAGGGAAAAATGAAGGGCGGCGGAAATTGGAGGGAGAGATGAACCATGAGAGACTATGGACTCTGGGAATCAAACTGAGGATTTTAGAGGGGAGAGGGGTGCGGGGCTGGGTTAGCCCGGTGATGGGTATTAAGGAGGGCACGTACTGCATGGAGCACTGGGTGTTATACAAAAACAACGAATCACCACATCAAAAATTAATGATGTATTGTGTGGTGACTAACATAACATAATAAAATAAAATTTAAAAAAAAGAAAACTTTCTGATAATACAGGAGGTCTCATAGAATGCCACCCACCCCGACCTACTTGCCCCAAATTACCTACAGCCCCCCTGGCCACCCATGTTGTGTAATTCCCCAACATTCCAAAGAGTTTCACTCTTTTTGTAAGGCCTGCCCCCTCCATGTTTAGTTATATTTCAAATGCCCTTGAGAGGGGTAGTATATTTAGTATGTGATGGCTCAGTGATTTAAAAAAATAAGTTAAAAGGTGGGATCAACAGGCTCCTCCACAACTGGAGGGTCCTGGGAACTAGCTGAGAGGGAATCAAAGAGGGATGGAAGGCCCGTTGACAGTGGGGCCCAGGACAAGGGTCTGCAGCAGAATATAAGTTGTGGAGCATTCTCAACCTGATTTCCCACTTACACCCAGCCCACAACAGTGCTGCTCTGCTGGACCCCGGGCAGTGCCCTAGCCTCTGATCCTTTCCTTCCATCCTTTCCCACACACCAACACTTACCTCTCCCATGTCCCCTCTCCCAACCACGCAAGTGTCTTTGCTCTCTGCCAGGGACTGGAGGTGAATGGGCAGATGGGTTAACCCAGAACATTGCCTGATCAGCGGCAGAGGGCAGTAATAGGACCCTGGGCACTGAACTGGGGGTCACACTCAGATTCTATTCCCTCCCCACAGGTGGCCCGGTGGGCCACTGCACTGTTTGTATCCAGGGTCGGTTGCAGAAATGAATGGAAGTTTCTACCCTCCCTGTACTTACACCCTTACAAAGTGTGCTCCTCCCATCGAGAGGTGAGGTCTTCCTCCAGTCCTGGTATCCGAGTTTGGCCATGTGACTTGCTCTGACTAATGAGACCAAGGTGTTGTGAGCAGTGACTTGAAAAGAGGTATGAGGTGGGATTGCTCCTCCTACTGCTCTCAGGGAAACTACAGCAACCACCCTATAAGCAAGCCTGGGCCAGCCTTCTAGAGGAAGAGAGACCATGAGGTTCAGTTATCCCATCGTCACACCAGCCAATGGCCAGCCAATCACCAGTCACGTGAGCTAGGCCACCTACCCTCAGCTGACTGCAGACTCACAAGTAAGCTAAGCCAGATCAACAGAGCAGCCCAGCTGAGCCCTGCCAGAATTAGCAACTCATAGAGATCATGAACTAGGTACATGGGGTTGTTTTAATCCACTCAGTTTGGGGGCAGTTTGTTATGTGGCAGTAGCTAACTGACACAATAGCGAACTTACGTGGTCAGTCAGAGAGGCAGAGAAGCATGGGGCTGAGTCCTTGGACTGGGTAGACATTTCTCTCTTGGTTGTACCACAGTCTTGGATGAGTCATCTCTCTCTCTCTCTCTCTCACACACACACACACACACACACACACACTGAGGCTCAGTTTCCTCATCTTTAAAATGGAGACAGGGTAACTGCCCCTCTTAGAGTTGTGTTGCCTGTTCTTACATGGCCCCAGAGTATTGCCCAACCTCAACCTTTCAGGTTTCGTGTACTCGTCACAGGGGAATGAATCTAGAAACCCCTCCCTCCCTCACCCCCACTGAACCCCAGGGGACTCCAAAAGAATGTGTGACTTCTACCACAGCCCAAGCACCCACCCTTCATGGTCGATCTAAGAAGGGTCAGAGGGGCTTGGTATCTGGTGGGTGTGAGTGTGGGAACGGTTTCTAGAAAAATTTACAAAAAGCAAAACACAAGCTTCTCCCCTGGGAAAGTAACAAGGAAACACTCAACTCCAGTTGAAAGAGAAATTTTTGAAGAAGGAAAGTTTATTTAGAGAATAACCAAGCCCCTAAATCAACAAACTGTGGTCTTATCTCTGAGTATGTGGGTCATTCCGATTCTCTCTGCTCTGCTGACCACTCTTGGCCAGGCTGGACCTTGGGGCAGAGCCCTTGGGCCTAAGGTGACTGAGGAGGCAGGGCCCTGGGGACCGAGCCTTGGGTCCTGCCATGTGCTGAGAGCCAGGGGTGGGGAGGACGAGGTGCCAGCAAGTGGGAGGCTGCAGGCTGCTCTGCTGTCTTTTATTTTTAAATCCCCTTATCATTTCTCTGGAGATTTTCTTTTTTATTGCCTGGGGCTGAGAGCTGAAGGAAGTCCAGGCTGTGTGTCCCCTGGGGCCCCCACCCCACACATCAATGCTCTGTGAAGCCAGAGAGATCATAGGCACTGGGCCTCGTTTTCAGGAGGTTTTTAGGACTGGCCGAATGCAGGTGGGACTCTTTTAAGCAAACCTTATGTTTGACAAGTTGATAGACCAAAAACAGTAGATTCAAGGTAATTATTCCATTTTCTAAAGAATTTGTAGTTTGACCAAAGGACCAGATATTTATCCTCTTTCATGGGATGTAAACAAGAGCATCTTATTTAACACTAGAGATCTTACCAAAACTAATCTACTTTTTGGAGCCTACCTTGGGGTGGAAAGCAAGGCTCTCAGTGGGCAGAAGCATGGAAGGATGGCACCTTCAGGAAACCTGGGGTCCACCTGTGGGCCACCTCCAGGGACAAGTATAGTGGGCTCTGGCAAGGACCTTCTGGCTCTAAATCTCTTGCCAGTCTGGTCCCCAAACTACCCTCTCCAGGGCCTGTAGTCTTTCCTGAGACTTGCCATCTTACTGAGGGAAGAATTCCTCTTATTTGGATCCCCTCAGAGGCAAACTCTAAGACAAGGATTCTAGAGCAAGGTGGGATCCCACCTGTTAAAGGAAAAGATTCTTTCTAAAGTACAAGGCAGGGAAGGGTGAGGCAGTGAAAGTAGAAATGTCACTTTGGCGCAGAGAAATATCACTAGACTAGGGGACAAGGGCCCCGGTTCCAGGCCTGGCTGTACCATTGGCTTGTTGGATTCTTTTTCTGCACCTCACTGTCCTCATCAGTGAAATGAACTCACTCGATGAGAACCATTTGATCTCTCAATATTCTGCAAACATACTATATTAATCAGGGGGCAGTTGCAGAGAACGGAAACTACTTGAACTGAATTAAGCAAAAGTGGATTTATTGCAAGAAACTAGGTACTTAGAAAACTTTGGGGAGGATGGAAAGAAATGTGACACTCAAAACAACATGGCTGAACTAGCTCAGTAGAGGAGCTGCTTCTCAGGCTGCACACATAGGAACACAAGACCCCACCGATAATCAGGGGTCACAAGTTCCCCGTGCAATGCTTGTTCTAGAATAAGGGTATGCTCTCTAGACCTCCACCAACAAAACATGGATGCCCTGAGCCCTGCCTCTCAACACCCATGAAATTAGTGACTAGCCACTGGAATACACTGTGGAAAACCCCAGCGTCTCAATGGCCAAAGCCTGCTGGTCAGCAGAACCAATGGAAGCAGCAGAAATTTGGCCTCTGTTTCAATCTCGTTCAGAACCCTACCTTCATGGGAGTCTGGCAGACGTGGACTTCGGTTTTCCAGCCCCTCTGTATAAAAAGGGCACTAGAAGGAAGTTGATGTGGACGGCGAGTCCAGGGCACTCTATCCCTCGCAGGTGCCTTGTGCCAGGCCCTGTGCAACGCACCTGAGATCCAAAGAGGTAATGGACACAGTCCTGTCCAACTCTGTGGCCTAGAAGGGCAATACAAGGGTGCTGTTCCCAGTTAAAAGTCAGCACAGAATGGTGTGGGGAAAATAGGCAAGAAGGGGCCCAAGGCTGGGGGCTGGTCAGTTGCCTCCAGGATGACAAGAAAAAGTTCAGAGAGGAAAAGTAGCTTGTATCACTCTCAGAAGGTCAATTAGGGAGAGGGGGGATCTAAGGGGAGGGAGCAGCAGAAGAAAGGGCATGGATGGATGAGTAGTCATTTGAGAAACAGAACTGTGTGATACACAGGGCCAAGGCAGGAAATGCATGGGGTGGGGTGGGGGAGGGACTGGCTGCAGAGGTGGGGAAATGTAGACCAAGCAAGGTGTTGCAAACCATGGAGAAGACCTTAGAGGACATGGAACACAGTGAAAGATTTTTTCTTTTTTTTTTTTTTTTAAGATTTTATTTATTTGAGAGAGAGCATGAGTGAGAGAGGGAGAGAGAAGGAGCGGGGGGGGGAGGGCAGAGGGAGAAGCAGACTCCCCACCGAGCAGGGAGCCTGACACAGGGCTCGATCCAGGGACTCCAGGATCATGACCGGAGCCAAGGGCAGACGCTTAACCAACGGAGCCACCCAGGCGCTCCACCAGTGAAAGATTTTTAAGCAGAAAAGAAAGAGAGGCACAACAAGCCTGGTATCAGGATCCCCGTAAAGAGAGACCAGAATTCCAGAAATCCAAAAGACTGGACCAGGAGATTCCAGAGTTAGACTAAGAGGGATAAGAACGAGGAGTGGGCAGGACCGCGGGGAACTGGGGCCATGCAGAGCTCCTCTGGTCCAAGGGGGGGTTTCTGCAAGCACAGCTGTACTTAGTGCCTCATGTAGCTGGGGCAGGGTGAGAGGCCACAGGTCAAAGTCAGTGCCCAGTGCAGTTTCACTAAGCAAGAATACCCTCGGTGACTTGTCCCTTCATGGAACCCCTGCCTCACCCAAAATGGATGGAAAGTTCTAGAGGTGAGGAGTGAATTGGGGAAGAGAGAGAAGGGAAAGGGGACAAAGAGAAGGGAATAAAAACAAAGACCTGCGACTCGATGTATTTCCAAACCACGCTGACTTGTACTGGGACATAGTCCCAGCTCAGACCCCAGCCCACGTGTCTTCTTCCAGAGCTGACCTTGGCCCCTCAAATCCTGAATGGTTTTCTGCAGTCCCCTGGGACCTGCACAGAGACCCTTTCAGTGATTTTCACCGCCCCCCCCCCCAGTCTTTGGGAAGCTTATTTCCATCCAAGAAGAAAGAGAACTGTGCCTCCTTTCCCCACCCCCACCCCCACCCCTCACCCCCACTGCCTGGGAGCCTTTGTCCTTTCTTCACCAAACACTTCTCCAAGCGCACAAGGAGGCTGCTCCCTGGGAGCAGCATCTCAGATGGAGATTGGGTGCACGTAATCTAGTGGAGGAGGGATCTCGGGAGAATGAGAATGAGAGAAGCAAACACAGCAGAGGACAGAGCCAGGCAAGGATGTGATCTCAGCTGGAGTCTAGCGGGGAGCTCTGGGCATGAATGGCACCACCGAGCAGACGGACCTTGAGATAAGAGGGCCAGTCTTTAGGACCATGTCAGGTGCTGGCTGAAAACTGCTCTTCCCCAGCAGGAGACATATAACCTCCAAGAGGAGGTAGTTCCCACTCAGCAGAGGGCAATTCTTGAGAGAAGGAGCCCCCTGTGAGCCTTTAGCAGCCAACACAACAGCTCCATAGCAATGGAGCTTCCTGGTAAAGGGAATCTGGGCAGGATACCAACAGCATCCAGTGCAGGTGAAATGCACATTTTGTCAAGCTCACTGCACAGGATCCTTTTCTCCTCACCAGACCTCTGTCTTACAGGAGACTCCTTGTAAAAGCCAAAGAAGCCCCAACCTTGAGGTGAACAAGTCAAGAGCGCAGCTGGTCCCACGGGCCTCATTCACGTGGCCGTGAAACCAGTTCCCCGCGGTCCTGCCCCCTGATCTCAGGGTTGTGAAATCAAGCCCCACATCAGGCTCCACACTCAGTGCGGAGTCTGCTTGAGATTCTCTCTATCTCCCTCTGCCCCTCCCACCACCTCTCACGTGCTTGCTCTCTCTCTCTCCCCCCCATAAATAAGCAAATGAATGAATGAATGAATGAATGAATGAATGAATAATACAAGCATGGAGCCCTTCTGAGCCTGGAGCCCTGTACACAGTTTACACGCCCACATAGCTGGCTTCACATACCACTTGTGAGTTGGAGCATTTCATTACCTACGTGAAACACTCCAGAGATCTTTCTTCTCCTCCAAAAGACCAGCAACATTTAAGATTGTGGCTACTCCAACAACCTGGGTCCCTGACAGCTACAAGGAGCAGTGCCCCTCCCTCTCCCCAAACCACGATAGACAAGTAGCATAGCAATCAATAAGCCTTTGCTGGTGGAGTTGTTTGCTATTGCAACATAAGTACCCCATCCTGACCCAAGTAGGTTTCTGTTTGCCATATATTTACCCCAATAACACAGCCACTCGTTTACCCTTTCTAAGACCAAAAAGACAACTGTCTGTCCCATCCTGTCAATCTAGTGAACAGCTAATTCCTTCACTGGATACAAATCCGTACCTGGTTATGAACCACTTGCATCACTCTAGTGGGGTGCCTGACCCAGGGTAAGCCCTCAATAATTGGTATTCTAGACATTCTAAATATTTTAAAGCTTTCCACCAAAAATCCTCGGACCCTTGTTGTACCCCACATTATAAATGCCAACACAAAGTGTCCTACACAAAAAGTTTGAACTCACATAACTGGAAGTTCAGATGTAGAGTAAGCTCTGGTTCCTTTTTGTAGAGATACTCTCAGCTCTGCCTTCCTCTCTGGGGGCTTTGTTCTCAGGCTAACTTCTCAAGGTGCAAAATGGTGCCCGCAAGCAACAGGGGCAATGCACTTCTTTGTTCAAAGTCATGGAAAACACAAAAAACCCTTCATATAACCTTAAAAGACCTTCTCTTCAGCCCCCTTTGACTGAGCTAGGTCATGTATCCATTCCTGGACTAAGAACAATTACTAGGGGAATGCCAAGTGCTGATTGTTTCATTCATCAACATTTATTGAGCATCTCTTGAGTGTAGGGCATTACTCTAAGTTCTGTGATTGCAGGAGCTTAAATCTGGCTTCTGGAAATATGTATTGAGAAAGGTAGGATGGACTTTCCATCAGTGGCTTAGACCAGTCAGAACCATCCCACCTCCTTCCCATCTCCAGCTGGGGCTGAGATGTGCTCTCTTGACTGACATGGACTGGGAGTAGGGGCAGGCCACCAGCATAATGTTGGGGTTCCGCCAGGGAATGGAAGAGTGAGCGGATATTGGGTAGACAACCAACTGCAACTACACTCCTTTTTCTGAAAAAGATGTATTTTGTGAAGCATGTTAAGACCTAACTTTGCAGTAAGACAGCCTTTTGCATAAACTGCAAACAGGAATGTCAATAGTGTGAACTCTTTTGCAACATTTTCACAATATGTAGGAAAAGCTATAAAAATTTTACATCTACATGAGTTTGTATCTAGTGATTCCAAATCCCCAAATTTGCTAACCAGTTGCCATAGCTCTCTCCCAGATCAAAGCCAAATTCCCCTCCTTAATAGGCAGTCACCCTTCACTGTCATGCTACCCTCACTTCCACCAGCCAAGCCCTCGAGAATCCTGCACCCCTCCTCCCTTCCTTTCTGCCTTGTCCCTAAATAATCTCCTATTTCTTTCAAGGTTTGGCCATGACACCAACCTCAAGATCCAGGGCTCTTGCCCTCCATTTCTAAAGGGACCACTTACTGATCTTAATTACTTCATTGTGGAACTAATACCCACTCATTATAGAAAATACGAAAAGATAGAACAGTCAAATGAATAAAAATAATCATCCACGCCCAGCAAATATTTTGGTCTACATCCTCTCTGTCAGTCTTATTCCTGTGTATTTTTACACAGTCAAAATCATGGTGCACATGTAAAGTTATGTCGTGACTTTTACTCTTATATAATATTTATGCAATATAACATTCCCCATACTTTGACAGAATCTTTATAAAGATTTTATGGCTTAATGGTAATCTGTCCTCAGACGGTCTGCAGTTCATTCAGTCTTTCCCTTTCTGTTGAACATTTAATTTGTTTCCAGTTTGTTGCTCCTGTAAAGATGATGAGCCTTTCATGCAAGAGACTTTTACCAAATTGTCTCTTTGAAATAGAATCTCAGATATGGAATGACTAAATCATTAGATATAAAACTTTTATAGTTTTTCCCACATATTGTGAAAATGTTGCAAAAGAGGTCACACTGTTGACATTCCTGTTTACAACTAATGTGAAAAAGCTATTTTACTGCATGCATTGGTTGCCCACGGCTTCTCTAACAAATTAGCATGCATTTAGGGGCTTAAAGCAACCCAAATGTGTCCCCTTAAAGTTCTAGAGGTCAGAAGTCCAAAATCAGTATCAATGGGATAAAGCCTAACGTCAGCCAGGCTGGAAGCTCTAGGGGAAAATCCATTTCTTCGCCTTTTCTAGCTTTTGGAGGTCACTTACATTCCTTGGCG
Source organism: Callorhinus ursinus (assembly GCF_003265705.2). NCBI lineage: Eukaryota > Metazoa > Chordata > Mammalia > Carnivora > Otariidae > Callorhinus > Callorhinus ursinus. The sequence continues at coordinate 2,004,604 of NW_027397091.1, read as the reverse complement.
TGTGACCCCTTCCTTGAATTACTCCAGCCCCTTGCCCCCATTGGCACATCTCCTGCTTCTCTTCTGCAGACAAATCTCTCTCTGCTTCCCTCTTGTAAGGACACCTGTAATTACACTTAAGGCCAACCTGGATAATCCAGGGTAACCTCAAAATCCTCAGTTTAATCACATTTGCAACACCCCCTTTGCCCTAGAAGATAACATTCAAAGGTTCCGGGGCTTAGGACATGAATCTCTTTGGAGGTCATTACTCAGCCTACCACACTACACTCTCACCCACGTTGGGTATTCCTATTTTTCCTTTACTTTGGACTAATTTGATAGGTGGGACATTAAAATACCAGTGATGAGTGAATTTGTATTTTATTATTTTAGCTGTTTAAATTTCCTCTCTTATGACTTGTCTGCTCACTCCTGCACCTGTTGAGATATTAATATTATGCTTACCAAATTCAAAATTCTTGTTACATATTAAGAACATCAGGAGCACCTGAGTGGCTCAGTTGGTTAAGTGTCTGCCTTCGGCTCATGTCATGATCCCAGGGTCCTGGGATCGAGCCCCGCATTGGGCTCCCAGCTCAGCGGGGAGCCTGCTTCTCCCTCTCCCTCTGCTGCTCCCCCTTCTTGTGCTCTCTCGCTGTCTCTGTCAAATAAATAAAATCTTTAAAAGAAAAAAAAGAACAATCTTTGGTTTGGTGTGTGTATTGCCAATATTTTAATGTTTGTGTGTTTTCAGCAGCTATTTTTATTTTTCCTTTATATCTCTTTTGCAATTTGTGTTTTGATTTACATAGAGGAAGGTTTTCTCTGTTGGGGGTACAGTTCTGAGTTTCAACAAATGCACAGAGTTAATTGAACTGCCCTCTCTCTTGATATTGGTGATGCGTACACTCCTCTGTTACTATCTTGATTTTTGTTTGATTATGATGGGGTGGGGGCAGGAGGAACTACAGGCAGAAATTTTTAATGTTATATAATGAAATTTGTAACTTTTATGACTTCTTCCAACTTTTTTAACCTTATGAAATATTCCCCATCTAGAGAGTCCTTCATGCTTTTATAGTCTTTTTTGTATTACATTTGGTTCTTTAATCCATTGAAATTTATTTTCGTGTGCAGTAAGATGAGACTCTAAATTGATTTTTTTCCCCCAAGTTGTAAAGCTATTGTAAAGCACCATTTATTGAATAATCCATTTCTTCCCTACTGTTCTATGAGTCCTCCCCAGGGAGACATTTAAAGGTACAATTTCAGGAGGCTAAATAAACTTTTAGAGCTTTTTTTATTTTTTTATTTTTTTTTAAAGATTTTATTTATTTATTTGAGAGAGAGAGAGAACGAGAGATAGAAAGCACGAGAGGGAAGAGGGTCAGAGGGAGAAGCAGACTCCCTGCTGAGCAGGAAGCCCGATGTGGGACTCGATCCCAGGACTCCAGGATCATGACCTGAGCCGAAGGCAGTCGCTTAACCAACTGAGCCACCCAGGCGCCCTAGAGCTTTTTTTAAAAAACGGAATTTTCTTGTCCTAAAACACAAAGACCCTAAGCTAAGTTAAAGAACATTTATTATTAATTTTTAACATATCTTGGATTCCCATGCCAAAAATAAATTAAAAGTAGTTGGTTGTTTTAAATCATCAGTTTTTTCTTCAGCTTTATAGCAGAGCTAAGTGAAAAGTGACAAGTTTAGACAACAAACTAGAGGTTACCTGTGGGGTCTCAAATAACTTCTGTGTAAAATTTTGTAATTGGTCATGGATGGTGTGTGTGTTTGCATACATGCGTTTGTGTGTGCATGTGCGTGCGTGTGTGTGTGTGTGTGTTGTTTGCTTAAGCTCTTGCTCCTCAAACGGTGATCCCCCAACCTGCAGCATCAAACTCATCTGACAGCTCCTAGGAAGTTAGGATCTCGGGGGCCACCCCAACTTAATGAATGGTGATGTACATTTTAACAAGATCTCCGGGTGACCCACGGGCGTGTGAAAGTCTGAGAAGGTTTCGCATAGCTTCAGCATGGCCTTCTTGCTTGATTTGGCTAGGGCTTCCATTTTGTTATCACATTCAATCTGCAAAGCAAATTCTTTTAACCACAGCAAAGAAACAGAGACCCACCCAGGTTAACTCCATTCAAGAAGCATCGAGGCAACTCCAGGGACTGAGTTGTGTGTGCTCCTCTCAACCCGAAGAGGTTCATCACTCTTGTTCTTCACCATCAGTGCGTCTTGGCCACTGGCCTATCTTCTTCTTTTTCCCCCTTAATACATATTGGCTGGTTCTTTCCGTAGCTTCCTGGTAAAATTCCATAAAAGGATTGTCTGATTGTCCTAATTATTCACTTTACTCTATTAAACCAAACTTTCATGCCAGGCTTTCTCATGGCCAGTCTGTGTATTGTCTACCTTTGGGTCCCTTCCTTGTCACCAAGGGTGATACAATTTCCCTTAGAAGGGCCGGTGGGTGTGGAATACCTAAGTGTTGTCACACATGCTCTTCTCACACTTTAAAGAAGATAGCACTGTGGTCTATCACAGTCTGAGATCTGAGCTCTGTGCCCAAAGATGAATTGAATTTGTCGAAACATTCAAAACCTCTCCCAAAAGCACTTTTGTGTGTGATTGGTAGGGACTGAGCTGTCCCTAGAGGGAGGGGTTGCTGAGTACTCCAGAAACACAGTAAATCTGCTAGCCTACTGGTATTATTTTTGTGTCTGAGTATAATTGACACACAATGTTACATTAGTTTCAGGTGTACAACATAGTGATTTCACAAGTTTATACATTGTGCTATGCTCACCACCAAGTGTAGCTACCATCTGTCTCAGTACGTGGCTATTACAATATCATTGACTATATTCCTTGGGCTGTGTCTTTTATTCCCATGACTTATTCATTCCATAATTGGAAGGCCACATCTCCCACTGCCCTTCACCCATTTTGCCCAGCCCCCAGCCCCCTCCCCTCTGGTAACCATCAGTTTATCTGTAAATCAAAATCACAGTCTTGTCCACAACCATTCATCATTTGAGCACTAAAACAAACCAGATATAAACTTTTCATCTACTTCTTTTGCCCTGGTGTTTCTCTCCGGGCCCTGTGCATTTGGTTCTTAAGCCCAGTCCCTGGGCACTCTTGTCTTCACTCTACAAGTAAGTTGATATCTCAGCTACTGAGTTGCTTCCGTACCAAGGACACAAGAGCGAGCTTTCCAGGTGGCTGGGGAGGGCAGAAGCCAGTACTTCCAAGGGCTCATCTCAGGCCTGGCTTCTGCCCTCCCCATGCCAGCATTCAGGAGTCCTTTTGGCCAAATAGGACACAAAGGCTAGTGACCATTTACTGAGCATCTGCCAAGTTGAGGGAGAGACAGGAGATCTAGTCTCCACCCTTGGAGAGTTCACCATCTGCTATGAAGATAAACCAACTTACAGCAAAGAGAAAAGCAATTATAGACAAATAGGAGCTTTTACTTACAAGTAGTTAGAGAGGAGAGACCAGGAAGTCTGGCCAGAGAATTTACCTTAACATTACAATGCTCACAAGTAAAGTGACAAAGTCCAACCCATCAGCTAGTTCATTCATTTTGCCCATTAGTTTATTCATTCAGCAATCATGTGCTGAGCACTCAGTGTCATTTAATCTTCGTGATACTGAGAGGCAGATATGATTATTCCCATTTTACAGATGAGAAAACTGAAGCCTAACGAGGCAAGATGACTTGCCCATGGCCACACGTTTTAACAAACCTCAGCTCAAGTCTCAGCAGGGTAAGTGGTCACCAGCACAGGGACAGAGATGCCAGAGGGCCATAGAAATCCCAGTGATAGGGCTGGAATTCAGACTTAGGGCTGCAGCCTGATTCCCAAGCTCCCACTCTCAGCTGTTGTACCCTTGGCTCCTTATCCAGGGCTGGGACTCAAAATTGTGGGGAAGGAGGGCACTCCTGGAAGGGGGTGGGTTAAGAAAGCTTGCTGTTGGAAAAACAGGAGATACTTTCTCCAGATTACTGACTCCTATACAAGAATCTGGGAGGTGATAGATATTGGGGCTATTTGTAGAGATCTGAAGTCCAAGTAAAAATGGTAGAACTTGCTTCTGAGTTCTACTAGCTTGGGGTGGGTAAGGGGGGGGCACAAACTCCTTTAGGCTTCCTTGGGGAAGCAGGGGGGCAGAGAGGGGCCCAGGGACCCAGCCAGCACAGATGAGCTTTGGCAGGGATGAGGGTGCCCCCACACTGAGTCCAGTCCCTTAGCCAAGGACACAGAGCCGAATGAAAGAGGCAAGACTGAGCTGTCCTGTAACAAACCTCAGCCCAATCTCAGCAAGGGAAGTGATAACCAGAATGGGGACAGAGGAGCCACATGGACTCAGAATCCTCATCTTCTCCAAGATTACAAAGGCTCATAAGCCCCTTGCCCGTGCACCCCAATCCATCTAAGAGAGAAGAGGTGGGGGTGGCTAAGGGTGGAAGTGATTTTATCCTGAAGATCCCAGTTAAAGGGGACTGGCTAAAATATTGTATCGTAGTAAGTTCTAAAACGGGGGTGGGGGGAATCAGTCCCCTTCAACCATTCCTGGGTGGGTGGGGGTTTATATACAACAACAGCTGAGTGATTACAGACAAACCACATTTTCCCTGATAAGTGAGTTGCTGGAGAGTGTTTTATAAACCCGCCACGCACACAGTGGGGTCACATCTAAAGCAGAGGTTGGTCTCTAAAGTAAGGTGAAATCATACCCAGTGTTTGCAAATACCGTTAAAAGTCCCTTCACACTGGCAACAAGCCTAGTCAAACTCTGGACTAGGAAGCTGATTCTACAATTGAGCACTGGAATGAAACATGCACGTCTTTAAACCTTGCACTCGCTGTCGAGCAGCTGAACCCTGGGAGAGGTCGTGAGGATCTGAAGGTCACTGCAGGCCAGCAAAGCAAGTGTTCCCATTGTGACAGGGAACGCTGTCATGGGAGAAGGAGGAAGTGATATTGCAGTCATGGGGGTGACGTCCTCATAGACGATGAACCCAGAGGTTCCTGGAACTTACACAGCATCCCACAGGCTGAGAAGAAATTGTCCTTGCAAGGAAGTTTCTTCTCCTACAGACATTTATAAATAAGTTCAACAGCCATCTGCCTTGACTGCTTTGACCAACCAGCTGCCTAATCAAGAAGGCATGAAACAAGAGGTCCAGCCTACGCTTCTCCCAGCCCACACATCACAACTATCTTCTACCCCCACACACACACTGCAGCGTCTGGGCTCCCTGCAGCGCCCATCCCAGCAGTAGACATCACCTACTCTTCTTCTCTTGGAATTAATGTGCTGGAGCCACACATTTGACACTGGAGAAGAAAGGAAAGCCAACCGTGATTACCATCTTCCACGATATAAGAGTCTGTCTTCCGCCTTCATCCGTGTTTCTCTCCAACAAAGTCTTGCGGCAGGAAGAGTGAATCGTTGAGGGCATCAGGAAAAAGGAATTGCCAGTGATTAATCAGATTCCTCAATTCTATCTGTAGGGATTCTAGAAGCCGGAGGGGCTCCATTGGACTATGTAAATTTCTGGGGCTCAGGTGTAATTCAGCCCAAAAAAGATTCTAGATTACCATTAATCTGGGTAGGTAAAGACAAAGACTTAATTTAAATACTAAAGAGACATGGTCTCACTTGTGTTTTTCTCAGACCAAGCAATGAGTCTTAACCATCATCATCCCCATTATAATATTATTGTGTTATTTCTGTAGATCAAAGCTCAGGAACAACCCTGGGAGCTCCACACTTTCTCAATGTTGAAATCCATTCATTCATTCAACGAATATTCTGTGTTTGGCACCAAGATTACGGTATTCAACAATGACAAATTCCTCAATCTCAAGAATTTTGTATACTGATAGAGACAAACAATAAACCAATTATTTTAAGTTTATATATAATTAATATATCAAGTGGATGAATAAAACAGAATAAGGCACTAGAGAGTGCCAATAGGGGGTGATATTTTATATGAATGGTCAAGGAAGGTCACTCTGAGTAAGGATTCCAAATAAGTGAGGAATGAGTCATGCTGAAATCTAAGGAAAGACATTCCAGACAGAGGGAACAGCAAGTGCAAAAGACCTGAGGTGTGACCTTCCCTGGCAGGTTCAGAAAACAGCAGGAGGGGAGTGTGGCTGGATCAGAGTGAGCAAAGAGAAGAACAGTAGAAGCTCAGGCCAAAGTAGCAATGAAGGCCAACACCCTCCCTTGTGTATCATGAAAAGGCTCCATATTTTACTCTGAATGAGATGAGGAGCCTTTGGTGGGTTTTGAGCAAAGAGTTTATATACTGATGTGACCTACAATTTTAGAAAGATAAATCTGCTTCTAGTAAGGAAAACGAGTTTGCAATCATGAGACCTGTGGGGAAGCTAATGCACTCATTGAGAAAAGAGAAGACAGTGGCTCAAGCCAGGGTAAGAGGTGCTCAGATTTGGGATGTACCATGAAAGTTGAGCCAATAACTTTTTCCATCATATTGGATTTGAAGGATGAGAGAGAGGGGGTCAAAGATAACTTCCAGATCAAACTAGATTTCAGTTTTCTAAAGGGCAAATATTTACTCCAATTTCCAAAGAGCCCTGGAGAAGGTTGGCCAGCCCAGCAGGCTTTCCACCAGGAAGGAAACAATCAGGACCAAGCTTGGGCCAATTGGCTTGGGGGCAACACCCGATGAGAAGGGTCTTCTGGAAGGAGATAGAGCTCAAGGAGATAAGGCCTCAGCAGCATGGGAGATGACTGTGAGGCAAGAGACATGATTACTTTCATAGGTTTCCAAACCTTCCCTAAAACTGCCAAACTATCAAAACGCTGTGTGTGATCAGATTTCTGTGGCTATGGGCTTTGTGCCCAGTCTGTTGTTGGGAATTTGAAGAAATTGGTAGGAAGTCTCTGGACTCTCAGGAGCCATAAAATTGGGGACTCTAGACAAATTTAGCCAGATAACCCCAGAGCAGGGCCCTTGCCTGCCAACATCAGAGTTCTGAGATACATTTATTCAAGTGTTTTATCTGGGAGTCTTATCTTCTCACCAAATTGGTAGGTCTCTTGAAGGCAGAGATGACTTCACACTTATTTAGATCCTCAGGGACCTACTCAAGCTCTATACAGAGCCTTCAAACTGAACCTGATGGCATTAGATTAATTTGGATTCCATAATGCTCATGGAAATGTTGGCTAAGAGTACAGTTCCTTCATTATCTTTGTTTGGAATCTCCCAAAAGCAGACTCTGAGACAAGGACTGCCATGCAAGTTGTTTATTTAGGAGGTGATCTCAGGCAGCCACCAGAGAGGAGTGGGAAAGTGAGACAAGGCAAGAAGGCAGCCCATGAAGGGACCATCAGTGAGCAGGTCACCACAGTGAAAAGCTGGGAGCTCACTTCTGCTGGAGAATTTTTAGGGAGTATATAGAATACACCAAGGTGTCCCACATAAGGGAGAGGAAGCTAGAGTGTTCATCCACCAACTCCCATCTGTCATTAGTTCAGGGTTACTCCCAGGATTCGTAAGCCCCAGCATTCCAGCTTGCCCTATACAAGGAGATTCCAAAGACTGGGAGATATCCTCAGTCTCAAGTGTTTGTAGCAGAAATCTTTAGGTGGGAAAGGGAATAGTGAGCACCGAAGAGATAACATAGGCAGGGCATCAATAGCAATCTCAAAACTAATTTTCTTCCTTTTAAGTGATAAAGAAAATGCTGGCTCACAGAAAAACCAAAAAGAATGGTTGCATCAATTTCCACCACCACCCCCATTCTCTCTCTCTTTCCATTCTCTGCCCTCCTTGGTGTTGGCTTCACTCTGAGCAGCTCTTCATGTCTTCATGGGTCAATGGCAACAAGACCACAAGAGCAACTTCAGCCTAACATCATCTGACAGCATCCTTACATCCAGAAATCCCAGAAGAAAGAATTTTGCCTTACCAAAGTCTTCAACAAATGTCTCATTGGACCAGCCTGAGTCATGCCTATGCCTCAGAGGGGCCATGGAGATGAAATAAGCTCACTTGAAAGTCCAGGATTGTGTGCTCACTCCAGAGCCTTAGAGGTTGGAGTTAACTCCACAATAACAACATAAATAACGTGAGGAATCAAAGGTCTATAAAGGGTTGGAGGTTTGCTCAAAATCACACAGCCACTGTGGGCAATCAATAAGAGAATGATGGACCACCCAACAGAAAAATGGGCAAAAGTTTTGAACAAGCTTGTTTTGAACAAGCACTTCACTAGAGAGATTATCCAAATGGTCAATAAACATATGAGTATAAGGTGCCCAACCTGATTAGCCACAAGGAAAATGCAAATTAAAACCATAATGTGATATCATTACACAACCACCAGAATGGTGAAGATGAAAAATTCAAAAGGTATCAAGTATTGGCAAGAATACAGAGCAATTGGAAATCTCATACATTGCTGGTGAGAGTGAGGTTGCTGAAAACGTTTTGGAAAACTACTTTGTAGTATCTACAAATGCTAAATAGATGCCTACTCTACAGCCCAGCAATCCTACTCCTTGGGGCATGTGCAATGGAAATGCAAACATATATCTATCAAGACACGCACAAGAATGCCAGAGCCGCTTTATTCATAATAGCTAAAAACTGGAAACAATTCACACATCCATCCAAACCGGAATGAACAAATAGACCATGGTATAGTCATAAAATGAAATACTGTACAGCAATGAAAAAGAATGGCCTATTGTTACACACAATGTGGATAAATTTCACATACGTAATGTTAAAGGGAAAATGACAGACGCAAAGGTATAGGCACTAAATATTTCCACTGATCTGACTTTCAAGAACTGGCAAAATTAAGCTATGCTACTAGAAGTCAGGATAGTGGCTACCCTTGAGGAGGTAGTGGCCGGGAAGAGAGCACAGGGTGGGGGTTTTGGAGGTACAAATCATCTTCCAGTTCTCTAACCAAGTGCCAGTTACATGGGTGAGTTCAGTTCATGAAAATTCATCAAGGAGCAGTACACTTTTGTTCACTTTTCAGAATGAATGAGAGTTCAAATTTTTTTTTTAATTTCATAAAGGACAAAAAATTATCCATCCTGTTAATGAAAGAACTGGAATTAATAAAACCAAAGCCTTTCTCTCCCAATCAGAAGGTTTTCTACCAAACAAATTCCCCAGCACACCTTCAGGGTCCCCTTCAGCCAGACCCAACAAAGCTGATTGCTCCTGTGTTATACTTTATTGGAGAATGGAGTCCCCTTTCCTCTCTCATCCTTACCCATGTATGAAGGCAGCTTCCCAGCCTGGCCTGGATCTTTCCTTTGGCAGCTTGTATTACCCTCCCTACTCTGGGTGGGAGGTAGCTGCCAGGATTCCAGCCTCCCTTTTCACCAGCTCTTTCTCTTCTGGAATTTCCTTGAGCCAAATGTTCTTTGAGTCTTTGGCTGGTCCTGCTGAGCTCTTTCCAACTCCTGTTTAATTCCTTCAATGGGTAAAAGTGTTCCAGATTCAGGATGAACAGATGGATGCATGAGGAATGAAATTCACATAGTCATGAAGGCCTTTGGTCCTCATTGCCAAGGTCACATTATAGAATCTCCTAGAATTCAGGCCACAGGAGACCCTCTACCCCATAGGAGATCTGTGCCTTCAGAGCTCCAGCTATGGGTGGGCTGCACTCAGGGACCCACTCTCTCTTTGCTGGTCTCCTTGAGGTGATAGCATCTGTTTCTGGAACAATATTTAAAATTGGACTCATAGGTTAATCTAATGGCAGGGGTGGGAAAAATCAGTCTATGGCAAGTGTGAAGTGTTCTTTGAAGCCAGGACTGGAGGTGAGTCTGAGATGGGGTCAGAGGGTCCATCCATGACACCAAAGTGTAGGTCATAACCACTTACTCAAGTTTCCCTCAGTGGGGAACAGATCAAGTACTGTGTTAGGATAAAGGTATGCAGATGCCCTGGCAAAGGGTACCCGGGCAGCCACTCAGACTCAGAAAGATGTGGGTTTTGGCTGGCCAAAGTGGCACTTTCTCCCAATATCCAAATTACTTAGTAGTAAACTTTCCAGTCAAAGCACGTCTTTTGGCAATACTCAGGGCCTAACAAGCTTCAGGGTCACTCCAAGTTCATCAACCTTTCTCCTCTTTAGCAAAGAGCTTACACTGAGAAACCCTGCTTCACAGGCCCACCTGACTCTTCCCTTGACCTCAGACCTACCTCCGAGTGCAGCACCTCAGTTCCACCTGGCCCCTAACACTCATTGTCTCCCAGTCCTCATCATAGGTACAGCGAACCCCAACAATCTCAGAATGCTGCCGGGACCCTACACCCACTGGTTCTCATGTTGAGGCCACCCACATGGTTTGGGTGACCCTGAATGCACACTTTGAGATAAGGATTCGAGCGCAAGTTTAATCTGGGGAGAAGTGACAGCAGGAAACACTCATGGGAGAGTTGAGAGCTGAAAAAAGAAGAGAAGGCAGCCCCCAAAAGGGGGTATATTATCCAGCAAGTTACCACTGTGGGCTTCTGGAGCTACTCCTGTGAGCGAGGCTGGGAATGAGGCTAACTGTGTGTAGGTCCAACCTTGGGGGAGCACCCGCACACACTTCTGCCAACTGCCGAGGTGTCCTTCCCACTCTGTAGCTCATTGTGCGATGTCGTGTGTGTGTGTGTGTGTGTGTGTGTGTGTGTGTGTGTGTGTGTATATATACATACATACATCACCTCTTCTTGCCCTACGCTCAGGCCATACGCGACCCCCAGCCAGAAATGGAAGTCCTGGGGCAGAGTCACAGTGTTCACTGTGCAGAGTGAATGCTGCAAGGATGTGGGCAGGGCACCAACAGCATCCACTACGGTCCCCATAGTTGTGTCACCAGCACCCATCACGCCAGTGTTCATGGAAGACTGCTCAAGGACTCGGCCCTGTGCATGGTTGTGCCATGGGACAGAGAAGAGACTCAGGCCCAGCCTTGGGCAGACAGAGCTCACACCTGCAGCAAGAGCCAACACTCAACCAGATGCCAATATCCCCTGGCCTGATGAGTGACCCTCAAGAACACGCAATATGAAGGAGCAAGGGGAGGAAAAAGACCCAGCAGAGGTGCAACCATAACCGGGCCTTGAGTCATGCACAGGAACTGGGCAGGCAGAAGGAGAAGAGCAGGCTGGCAGGCCCAGAAGGAGTGGGATGGGGGTGAGCAAGGCAGGGCTGGTGAGGCGGGTCCAGAACAGTTTAATCCATCAGCCAAATGTGCATTAGCTCCCACTGCACACATGGTGTGGAAAACAGGAATGTCGGTTTGATTAATTATGCATTCTGTTGTGTTTATAATTATTTATGGATTGGAGGGTAAAGAATTATCAGGCAGCACTGGAATGGCAAGAATTCGGGAAGTTAGCTTGGATGAAATAAGTGACAGAGACCCATGGAAGCAGGTTGAGCAGGGGAGTGCCATGATGAAAGCATTATTCCCATTTGTGGCCGTGCCCCCACCAGGAAGAAATCAAGCAGCTTCGGGCGCCTGTGGATTCCTGGTTGAGGGTCTCCTTCCATCCTCCAGTGAGCTCCCACATCTGGTCTCCCTCAGCTCAGGCCTGCAGGTTTACCTGAGCTCACTCTCTGACTGGGGAGGGGCTCCTCTGTGCCCGGAGCTCGCGGGAAGTGCCCAGGAATTAGCTCCTGGGTGAGGGCGGGAGTTGTGGACGGTGCTCCAGCCTCCTCACCCCTCACCCCTCGAGGGACAGAAGCCCCAAGCAAGACAGAGTTTCCTGGGGGCCCCCACCAGCCCATTAACGTGCCCTCCACTGGTGTTTCCTCCCTTCCCTGTCTCACCTACCCACTCCTCAGAGTGACTCCTGGGACTATCTCCCAAATAACCCGCTTGGACCCAAATTGTTCTCAGGGTTACAACACATGGCACCAGACAGAGAAAACATGTGTGTGGTGCTCACATATGAAAATTGCCTGCGAGGAGAAATGTTTAATAATCTTTCTCTGGATCTGAGAGGAATTTAAGAGCAGGTGAATCGGGGTTGAAGGCAGAGAACCCTGGGGGATAGTCCAATATTTTCTTTTCTCTTTTTGATGAAGCAACAGTGGTAAAATCAACTCAAAGTTACCCATATATCACTAAGTTAAGGGAAGAGCATCTTAAACAGAACACGTGAACTGTCTAGGGCACCAAACCAGACTGCTCGTTGAGGCAGAGCACAAATGCTAGAGGGAGATACAGCGCCTGCCCCAGTTCTTTCTGTTCTCAGACTCCCTTCCCATCTCCCCAGCACCCATCCCCACTCATGCAGTCACTCAGTTCCCTAGCCACAAGACCATGGAAAGAGACTTTGATAGTGTCCTGTTGAAGGCACCTCCCCTTGGCCACCGCCACATCCCACACCCAGCTGCTAGCACCCACCTGCTCTCTGGCCACTAGAGTCTGCTGTGCTGCTTGCAACACAGGCTAGGCATGCCCAATGCCCGAGGATGAGCTCTCAGCCACGATAGGAGCTGGTGGATAACTATGCAGCATCCCCCATGGTGGGATAACCTTGAGGCATGCACTTTACACTGCCTCCCAAGGGTTTCCCGTGGAACTGAACCCCACTGCCCACAGTGGTAACTAGACTGAAAATGCCTCCTGCATGGGCTGACTTCCTTTCTCTGTCTCACTTTCGCCTCCCCAGCCAGTGTTTCCTAGGATCACCTCCCAAGTAAGGTGCTTGCACTCACATGCTCACCTGATGCCTGCTTGTTGGGGAACCCCACTTTAGGTAAGAGTGGGCAGGTCACCTCTTCTCTCTGAGTCTCTAGTCCAGGGTATAATATCTTCTGTCGTCTCAAAGGAGGGTACATGGGACAAGATGAGGTTCATTCGATACTTGAACACAGTAGGAGAACTGTCAACACTCATTTGATGATGATAAAAGTTAAAAGCTTGTTCTGGGAACATCATAGCTATAACTTCTCAAGTGCCTTGTACAAGTCAAGAATTTGTTCATCTCATTTGAACTGGATGACCATCCCGTGAGGTGGGATTTATTATCTTTTTTTTTTTTTAGAGGCGGGATTTATTATCTTAATTCACAGCTGAAGACGTTGAGGTTCAGAGAGTTTAAGGAGCTTGTTCAAGGTCACAAAGGAAGTGATGGTGCCAGGATTTAAATCCCCACTTGACCCCAAACTCTGTTCCCCTACTGCTAAGCAAAACTCTCTCCAAATTAAAAAAAAAATATCATCTTTATATCCAATGTTGGTTGTATACTGAATTTGGCAACCTCTTTCTGCCTTGGAAACTCCTATTCACCTTCAACATTCAGCTCATGCTTCATTTCATCATGGAAGCATTCTCTGATTCCCCTCCTCAGCAAGGCTGGGCTAAAAGCTCAAGGCCCCACTGGACTCCACCCACATGCCTCAAACCCTGCTGTTATTCTCTATTTACTTTACTGCCCACATTCACCTCCCTGCCCAGCTCTATAAGCTGAGAGCGTAGCTTGAAACATAAGACATGGGGTCTCCCCATGGAGAGCCTCAAAATGGCTTCAGGAAGGTTCCCAACCACCTGTGCCAAAGGCCTGGGGCCCCTCAGGATACCACAAAGCATTATTAATAATAATAATAACTCAATGAACAAAGAAATGACTATCATGAGGACACAGTGTCTCCCTGCACATCTTGGTCAGGAGAAAAAAAAGAAAGTATCATTTAGTCAACATGCCTCTTGGCTTTTCTGGGGCTTTGTTTCCTCATCTGGTCTCAATGACCCCCCACAGCCTTCCACCTCCGACAAAGGGTGATTCTAGGGATGTCCTAGTGCCTGCTGCGCATCTCAGGGGAGATAAGGAGTGTGAGATCCCCTCTAGGGACTTATCCTAAAGTCAGGAAGGCAAAGTTCTCAGACAAGACCCAAATGACAGTATGCGCCAGCTGCCCAATTGGTTCAGACTGGGGGAAGTTAGAAAAAGGAGAATGAGTCAGAGACATGGCTTTGTCTTCCCCTGTGATGAGAATTCCTATGAATGGTGAGGGAAGGGGTGAGTACTGGCAGGGCCTGAGGAAATGGGCGTAGGAAGAGGACCAGGCAAGGGTGTGAGATCAACCAAAATGCCAGGAGGGTAATTTTGGATCAGTACTGCAAAAGGTTACAGCAGGGACAGGGGAGCTGGAGTATTGATACCCCCACATCTGTCAGTCATTAGTTAAGAGCTGCCCCCAGGGTGTAAATTTCCAACTTACTCTTGCAAGGTGGGCTTCAGCACCAGGGAGCCTGGAAAATGTAGTTTTCTACAATCTAGAGCAGAGAAGGGAGGACGAGAAATGAATCTGTGAGCAAACCAATGATAGGCATGCCTGATGACTTAGGAGACTCAGTCTCAGAGTCACAGTGCTTGAGATGTTATTCCCAATTTCTATTTCATGATTTCAAAAGATAACTCAAAGTTACCCAGTGAGTTCTCAGAATTTCCTGAATTTAGAACCTGATTGCCTATGGTTATGAAATTCCAACATAAATGCCACCCTCTGCAACAGGACAGCTGGCTCAACCAGGTGGTATGCACCCAGGAACATCCAGACTCAGAAATTTCAGTTCCCTGAAGTCTCAAGCCCTGGCTTCTTGCCAAAGGGGACCAGGACAAGGTGTTTTGTGTGGAGACACAGCTAGAGAATGTGGCTGATTATTGAAGAAAAAGTTAGACTGCCTTTATGGTGACCAAAAAAAAGTGGGCCTTGCTAAAGCTCTTCTAAAAATTGTTAAAAACCAAGGAAATGTCTGGGTTTCCACTGAGTTTTGAGGGTTTTTGTTTTGTTTTGTTTTGTTTTGTTTTGTTTTGTTTTGTTTTGTTTTGTTTGGAGCATCAATCTCCTAGGATGCAAAGCAACCTAGTGTCTCCACACTAACAGCATGCTGGGAGAAGAAAAGCTGAGGGTAGGAGGTAGGGAGGCAGAGGAGCCTGAGTAAACCCAGGACTGCCTGAAGTCCCTACCGGGAGCAGGGATGAGAGGCCTTGCTCAACCTGCCATGCTGGCTGCCCCTAGCAGGCCATCTCTGTCCTGAATCATGTCATGAGATTTGGCCCCACATGTCAAAGAACTAGCTCTAGAAATTCACGGCAGGGCACAGGTGAAAGGCAGGGACACCCAGTACATTCACAGGGTCTCTGATCTTTCCCCCCGCAGGGTCTCCCAACTAATGCCTTCAAGCAAACAGAGACCCACTGCTTTCATTCACTTCTGAACCTTGCTCAACCCAAAGTCCCAGGCCAACTTTAGGGCATTTCCTCCACCTCCTATCATCTGCAGACCTCACCCTCAGGCCTCAGAGGTCTCAAAGCTGTCAGCCCTCTGCCACACATCTTCATCCAGTCCTGTTCATTGAGAAAGGGCCCAGACTCCCCACCATTAAATACAGTGGCCCAGGAGACAGGGTCCTATAAACTCTGTTCCTGGGATGTTTGAGAGTGATAACATCTTGATACGTTCCTCCTTGCCTGGAGATGCAAGACCTAGGCCAAAGGAAATGATGTGGTAATGGCAAGACTTCAAGCATGTGACAGGCTAATGAGAGAGATATTTTGAGGTAAGGAAGCCCCTCCGGAATTATCAGTCACCAAGGCCAGGGGTTCTAGAACTGGAATAGTGTAGGAAGTGCAGCTCCATTTTTAATCTTCCACAAGCTCTCTGGACACAGCACAGATGCTCCCTTGGCACCCAGGCACATGGAGCTATAGATGCTGAATCAGAGGGTTCTGCAATAGGGAGAGGCAGAATGGGGACCAGATGTCCAACATCATTGCCAGCTGGTCAACCAGTAATTAGTGCGAATATTCCCTTTCCTCAGTTCTTAGTGACTCTTTATTCAGATCAAAATCAAGCCTAGGCCAGTTGCAAGAATATCTCTTTATGATCCCAGAGCAGGCAAGTCCCTGTAAGTGAATAGCCAGCAAAAATGATTATCTTCATGTTCTGCTTGCAAGCCAAGTGGATGTCAGGGTTCTGAACGCTTCTGCATCCAAGAAGAAAAAGGCACAGATAAACTATACGTTGGGAATCACAAGTAATGACTGTGAGAGGGCACATGAAATCAGGCAATGAAGCTCTCTGGACTGGTTTGGGATGGCCTATATCAGTGCCCAAACTATTACCAGCAGAGGCACCAAGGTCGGGTGTCTCCCACAGCCTCATCACCTCCACCCATCCTGATGGAGTCTCCTTGTACATCATTATCACCTTGGTGAGCTTCACCATCTTCTTCCCCTTTATAATGACCAACATCATCACCAATGACATCAGTTATCTCCCTCATTCCACTTAACATTGAAGTTCAGCTCAGTGTCACCTCCCCTGGACAACTTTCCCAGCCATCTTTTCAGGCACAGTTGGTTGTTCCTTCCTCAGAGCCCCCAAAATGGCATACTCCTGTGGGGTTGATCTGTGGGTCTCTCTCCTATCAGGCTGTGAGCTTTTCAAACCCTGAGCTGATTTTCAATCTTTGTTTCGTTAACATCCAGCAAGCGCTTAGAATACAGTAGGTTCACAATATTCATGTACGCAGTCAAAGACTGAGAAGACATTTCAACAACATGGCGCATAGTTCTGCTTCCAACTTCCACTTGCCCTGTCTACACAGCTCTAAGTGAACCCACTACAGCTGCGGGCCTTAGACAAACCATCTCTCCTCTCTTCTGTATCATCCCACCCCCAGCAAGTGGCCGGTTCAAGGTATGGACTGTGTCGGTTCCTGGAGAAGAAAGGGCAGCCGTACGAAGTATTTGAGAATAAACACCAACAAGGCTTGATAGTGCAGACTGGGTATAGAAAATGATGATGAGGGAGGAGCCGGGTGATCAAGAAGGCTACTGCTGCTGGCCGACAGGACAATCTAAAGGAAAGCTGAGGACAGGTTGGGGGGAGGGGTGAATTCAGTTGAGGACAAGTCGACTTTAGGAGGTCAGCGGGAGATTCTGGCAAGTCAATGGAAATACATGACACACACCTAAGGGAAGTGGTATGCCTGAGACTGCGCATGAAGAATTTGGAGTCCCCCACATTGAGATGAAAATTGAGGGCATACAAGATCATCCATGTGAGAGTTCTAAGGACAAGAGAGATCAAAGAGAAAAGGAGAGCAGCAGGCCAACCGGGACTGGGCTTTGGAAGCACCATCGTGTATTGGGGCTAGGTCATGGGGATAGAGACCCCAGCAATAAGTTGACATAACAGTGCCGTATTCGAGCCTGAGGCAAAAGGAAAAATCAGTGATGCTGATCCTGCCTTTATTTAACATTTTAATATGTTATTCAGCATGGATTTGGGTATTTTCATTTTTTTTAAATAGTTCATTAAAATGTTATCGTGAGAGATAGGATCGAATGTAACAGTCCAGGAATGCCCTTCTTAAGAAAAGGAGACCTGAGGCAGCTGAGCCCTGTGGCCAGAGCCCAAGCGCCGGATCCCACCGGCCAGGATTCAAATCCTGGCTCTGACGTCTCTTCGATGTGTGATCTCATGCAAGTCACTTCCCTTCACTAAACTTGGCATCCTCACCTGAAAAATACCTTCTTAAGCAAAGCCATCACAGTGCCTGACTTACATGGTGATTCCTAAAGAGCTGTCGCCACGCCTCTGGGCACTTAAGATGGTGAGGAGGGAGATGAATTGGCTGGACAGGGAGGGGATGGTAGGAGTGAGGAGTTTGGGGAGGAGAGAGAGACAGTGCAGCCAGGAAACCAAGCTCCTTCTTCTCCACATCTGACGGACAGACAGAGCCAGACAGAATTGGAGCACTCCATCCACCGTCTCCACATTTTAGATTTTGCATTACACTCTTTTAATATCTGTGACTTCCTTCCATTTCTTTGCGTGGGGGATGGACACTCCAAACCTCCCCACAAGGCAGGAGAGGCCCAGTGCTCAGAGCGAGCTGGAGCCTGGCCACCGTCTGACCCAGTCCACACTCCCTCCTCTGTCCTCCAGAAGCACTGTCACGGACCCTTTGATCGGTACCCTCAAGGCGACGACGGACACCCGCTGCAGCATGCCTCCCGGAGGACGGGGTGGAGGCTGGGTTGGGGAGGGGGCTCTGCCGTCGTTTCCTTCCCAACCCTCTTTTCTCAGAAGCCTGCAACTCCCCAGCATGTTTTCCCCTGGTGGAAAATGTCCATGTTTGGTGTCTGCCCAAAGGAGAATCTCTATGGAAAGTTTGAGAAAGATTCCCTCTGGCTGGGAATGTGAAAAAAAAAAAAAAAAGAAAGAAAAAAAGCCCGTGCCTTTCCCATTTGGAAAAAAAGGAAAGAACATACTTGAGACGTGGTTATTTTTGTCTCAGATTCAGAAGGAACTGACTTGGACAGTGCTCACTTGGCCTGCATTCCCATCGCTTTGTTGGTAAAGGCAGATGGACCAAGCCACACGGAGGTGATGCCGACCCCAAAATACTCATGTCTCTTCTCACAAGTCTTTTTGTTTTACTCTTTTGTTAGATGTAGCCTACAAATAATAAAATGCACACATCTTAAGAATCTCATGTATACAGCTTGATGAATTTTTATGTAGGTGTAGAACCATATAACCCCGCCCACATCAAGATCTAAAACATTTCCAGGACCCCAGAAGACTCCCTTCTGCCACTTCCCAGTCAATACTCACACCCTGAAGTGAGCCAAGTAGTTTTGCCTCTTCTTAAATCCCACATAAGTGGAATCATACAGGATGTATGCTTGATGTCTCATTTCATTCATTCACCATAACACCTATGAGAGTCATTCATACAGTTGCGTATTTATTTATTACTTCCTTAAGGCAGCCATAATGAAGCACCACAGACCAGGGGAGCTTAAACAACAGAAATGTATTTTCTCACAGTTCCAAAGGCTGGAAGTCCAAGAGCAAGGTGTTGGCAGGATTGGTCTCATCTGAGGCTTCTCTCCTTGACTGGTAGACCCATCTTCTACCCATGTCTTCACATGGCCTTCCCTCTGTGCGTGTCTGTGTCCTAATGTCCTCTTCATATAAGGACACCAGTCATATCGGATTAGGGGCTGTCCTAACAACCTCATTGTAACTTAACTGCTTCTTTAAAGACCTTGTCTCCAAGGTACCGGAGTATAGGACTTCAACATGTGAATTTGGGGAGAGGAACACAAGTCAGCCCATAATACATATAATACTGAATGTTTGGGGGTTTTTTTTATTGCTGAATTGAATTCCACTGTGTGACTCTACCACAACTTAGGTATTCATTCTCTTATCAATAGACATTTGAATTACTTCTAGTTTGGGACTATTACAAACATTGCGGCCATCAATATCTCTACTACGCATCTTTTAGTGAACATAAGTACTCATTTCTGGTGCGCACGTACCCAGGTGTATCTACTGAAGCTGCTTCATAAGGTAGGGGGATGAGCAGCTTCAGTAGATACTGCCAGACGGTTTCCCAATGTAGTTGCACAAAGGCTCTACATCTTTGCCAACTCTTGTATTATCACACCCTTTTATTTTAGCCTTCTCAAAGAATCTTAAAAATGGTCTCAAAGCAAGTTCATCTGCAAAACCTATGCTCCTGGGAATTGTGGAGAGCATTTACCATATACATGTATGGATAACCCCAATTTCTTTTGGGCCAAGAACTCTGGTCTTCTGCCTCCACTCCACTCCTGCTCAGGAGTCTTGAGGTTTTTAGTGGGATGTGTCCCCAGTTGGGGCTGGCACAGCATAGGATCTGGGGAAGCCCTAAGGCCAGTGAGTAACTGACCAGGGGAAGAAAAGAATGAGAGAAAGTGAAGAGCAAAATACAGTTAAAAGAGTTGTCTCTGGCCCACCCGGGGAATGAAGGCTACATTTGTATCTCAGAGAGAGCTTCGAAGAGCCCCTGCGAGATCATCTGTTTCCTCACAGACAGTTCCGGCCAGCTTTTTGTGAAAAGGAAATTCTCAGAGTCCATCCAGGCCCCACTAGGAAGCTTCTTGAAGGAGACCCTTCAAAATAGTCTTCACCCTGAAGGTCGTGGATTCAGGACAGACCTTCCACTCCCCCATTTCCTCCCCCACCTTGCCTGCCCTAGTGCTGGAAACTCCCACAGAGTGCCATTCCCCTGCGTTACCACATTCTCTTTCCTGGTGTCTTCAAACCTCCGAAAACTGTCTAGTCAGAGAAAGACAGATACCATATGATTTCACTCATCTGTGGAATTTAAGAAACAAATGGGCAAAGGGAAAAAAGAGAGAGAGAGACAATCAAGAAACAGACTCTTAATTATAGAGAACAGATTGATGGGGGGATGGGGAAACAGGTGATGGGGATTAAGGAGGCCACTTGTTTTGATGAGCACGGGGTGATGTATGGAAGTGTTGAATCACTATATTATACACCCAAAACTAATACAACACTGTATGTTAACTAACTGGAATTAAAAAAAAAAAAAAACCCTCCGAAGACCATCTAGATCTGAAGGGAGCAGGAAGATCACCATGACTTACCCAGGTCCCCACATGCAAGTCTGGCTCTTGAGAACTAGCAGCACAGGGGCTTGTTTGGAAAAACATAAAGCAAATCCTTATCTTACGCCTGAGTCCAAAATAAAATCCAGTTGAGGTGAATATTTAAGTGTAGAAAAGAAACCATAAAAGTATTAGGAGGAAAAAAAAATTGGAAATGTACTTATAATCCTGGAGTGCAAGGTCCTTTCTATTTAAATAAGAGAAAAACCCAGAAGTTATTAAGGAAATGATTGATACATACAACTACATAAAAGTTAAAATTGTTAGAGGGATGAAAAATGCCATTAAGAAAGTCAAAAGATAAACAGCGAACTGGGGGGTAAAACTTGCAACACATTTGTCAAAGGCTCCTTTTCTGAAGTCACACCAAAAAATATTTGTATTAATTAGAAAGGGCCTCACAACCCCACAGAGGGGGAAAAAATGGAGGAATGGGTAAAAGCAGGAGGTCACAAAAAGAAGGAATGCAGATGTCCAATACACATAAGAAAAAATGCTCCACCTGAATCATAAATAAGTAAATGCATATTGAGACAGTAAGATGTCTTTTCAAAACTGATTGTAACTGTCAGGAATGCAAACATTGAACAGCAGATATCTGGTGAGAGTTTGGGGAAACAAGCATGCGTGTGCACTGTTAGTGGGTGTGTATATTGATGGAGTCCTTCTGCAGGATGATTTAGTAACACCAGCAAATTCTACAGCTCACATAGCACTCGATCCAGCAATTCCACTGTCAACAATTTAACCTCCAGATATACTGACAAAAGGGTCCAATACATATGTTCAAGATGTTCATTGCAGCTCTGCTCTGAAGAAGCAAAAACTGGAAGCAATCTAAACTTCAACCAACAGGCAATAAATTGTAGTATATTTATTGTAATGGAATATTATATGCTTGTAAAAAGAATTAGGCAGACCTGCGTGTAGTTATAAATAAATCACCAAGCTATATTTAGTGAAGAATGCAATTCATTGAATAATGAGTGAGCCTTTGTATAAATAAAAAACCTGAGAGTATAACAGGAATGTTTTTAGCTACAAAGACTCAGAAATATGAGTAACAGTGGCTTAAACAATGAAGACAGTTCATTATCTCACATAATAAGAAATCTGAAGTTTGGGAGTCCAGGCTTGGTAACAAAGTCATAAAAGACCGATCTTTCTGCTCCTCTATTCTCTGGCTACCTGATCTGTTATTGTCACTTGCTTTTTTGCAAGATGGCTGTCTCTGCTCTAGGTACCCTCCACATTTAAGGCAAGAAAGAGGCAAAAGACTTAATGCTACTGAAGGCTCTTCTCATGCATGTCTCTTATACTCTTGGGCCAGGACGGTGTCACATGAGACCCCTCCACCATCCAGTTGCAAGGGTTTCTGGGAAAGTGGGTATCTAGCAGAAAAGGAACCTGTTACCATGATTGCCTTAGCCCACCATGATTCGTCTTTACAGGCTGGGCACATTACCACCCTAAATTAACTCCTCAGCAGGGATTATTTTGGTAATAATCAATATTTTATTATAATAACAATAATTATCTTAAGCCTAATTATAAAAATGAATGGGTAACTAAATTATCAAACAAGCTAGAGATATGGCTAGCTGGCTGGCTTTATTGAGAGCCAAAGATAGATGGTAATACATATGTTAGTGACCCCAGGTGGGGGCGATTTAGAGCATCTGCCATGACAGAAAATGGAACAGTAATTCTCTAAAGGGCACAGGGTCTGCTTTAAGCTCCAAGATCACTCCCAAAGGGCTACTGACAGAACCCAGAATTTAGCAATATCTTGATTGTTTTTGAGAACATAAATTGGATTCATCTCTCTTCATTCGGGGGACTGGGGACTCCACGCAGGACCCAGGGAAGTTGCTTTGTCTAAGGTGCTGACAGACTGGTGAGGTCCACTTAACCCAAGGTACTCACTAGCACCCCTGCTGGAGAAAAGAGTGATCCTACCAAATGCCCTGAATCCCAGCAGGATCTGGGTTCTTGTAAGACGCTCCCATTTTCTGCCATGTCTCTTCACCTTAATGGTATTCAATTTCCTCACTAGTTAAAGGGGGCAAGTGGATGCATAATCTCAAAGACTCTTTCCCAGTCTGTAAGGCAGCAGTTCTAAACAAATCTTCTCCCTCCACCACAACCTCTATGGGTTTCGCTGTCACAGATCCTGGAGGTCCAACAACGGGGACTCAAATCCCAGCTCCCCCCTTACAAGCTCTGTAAGCCTTAAGCAAGTTATTTAACCTCTCTGAATTCATTTACTCATCTAAATTTTTTTTTAAAGATTTTATTTATTTATTCATGAGAGACAGAGAGAGAGAGGCGGAGGGAGAAGCAGGCTCCCAAGGAGCAGGGAGCCCGATGCGGGACTCGATCCCAGGACCCTGGGATCATGACCTGAGCCGAAGGCAGACGCTTAACCATCTGAGCCACCCAGGCACCCATCATCTAAATTTTTTTTAAAGGAAATACTTTGCAGGAAAGGAGGTTCACTGGGTTTCTACTCCAGCTAAACCTGCTGGGGTCCCTTCTGGGGTCCCAAGTGGTCCCTATGTTGCCAAACCCAATGGGCATTCTTTTGTCCTTATTTTTCCTTTTTGCAACATCCGATGGTGTCCCTTCCATACTCCTCCCATCCTTGCAGCTCCTCTCTCCCCTTCTGTGAGCCCAGTTTCTCCTGCTTTTCTTCTTCCCCAGTCCATGCTTCTCATTCTCCCTTATGGGATTTTCTTCTCTTCTCAATGCCAATGTTTTTACGCACATACAATGATGCTCTACCTCACTCACAGCAAAAGGAATGTAAATTAAAACAATGAGAGATTAGCAAAACATAAAGAGTTTGGCAACAGTCTGCGGGCAATGATATAGGGAAACAGGCACTCTTGCACGTTGTGGAGGTGCAATTGGTAAAAAAAAAAAAAAAAAAAAAAAACTTTTGGAGGGCACTTTGGCATAATCAAAATTTTAAATGCATAGGAGGATTTAATCCAGCAATTCCATTTATAAGAATTTGTACTAGAGATAAAATCTACCAGACATCTACCCAATGCCCTTCTTTACAACAGAACCTGATTTTGTTGGCAGAGCAATGAGCCAAACTAAAAGATATTTCCCAGCCTCCCTTGAGATAAGGATGGTTGCCTGACACAGGTCTGGCCAATGAGATGTAAGAAAAAAAATGTTTGGAAGGCTTCTAGAAAATTCCCTTAAAAGGATAACAGACTTAGCTGACCCTTCTCCCCTTTGTTGTCTTCCCTCCTACCTCCTGCCTGGAGAGAGGATTTGGTGGCTGGATCCAGAGCAGCCACCTTGTAACCACAGGAAACGAACATGGAGACTTTACTGTGATATCATTCCAGCATTTGTCTACTGCAGATTTCTCATGACACGAGAAAAAATACGTCCTTATATTGCTTAAATCTTTGTTGCTTGAGTTCACTCTTACATGCAGCCAAAATTAATCCCTAAATGATGTTTCTATGTTCAAGGATATTTTTGCTGTATTGTTTATAGAGCAACAGCCTGAAAACACACTGAACTCCCACTTAAAAGGAACTGGTTAAGTAAATCATGGGACGGGCACATGACGGAATAGTATGCAGCTGTAAAAAAGAATGAGATAGATTTGTAGTGCTGATAAGGAATAATTGCCAAGATATTTAGTTAAGTTTTCAAAGAAAGACTGAAAGTAAATATAATGTGCTAGCATTTATATAAAGTTGCATTATAGGCTTAGGACATTTCCAAAATACATTAAGGAACTGGTGTGTCTCCAGAGGTAGGATCTGAGTTGTTAAGGATCAAGAGTAAGAGGGGAACTCACCATTCACTGTATACCCTATTGCACTGTTTGAATGTTCACCACATACATATTTTAATCTTCCCAAAAAGTTAATTAAAATTGTATTGCTTGATCAAATGAGAGAGAGAGAGAGGGAAGAGGGAAAAGTCAATTATTTCCATGACTCCTTCTTTTTTATTCCTTCTTTTCATTGAATGACCCCTCATCCCATGGCCTCAACTGCCACATATATGTGAATGGACCCGAACCTGAATTATTCAGTCCTGAGCTCTCAGATGAATGCCACACTTCCTTATCGGACCACCCTCTAGACATCACCCCATGGAGGCCCCATAGGCACCCAAATTCAGCGAGTCCACACCCGCAATGCTGCTCCTCCACCAATGTTCTCAGTAAAGTGGCCAGTGGTACCCATTTAGTGGCCCTGCCATCTGGGAAAGGAGGAATGGCTCCAAGTCCTGCTTTCCCACCTCTGTCTCAAACCTCCCCCCTCTCCCACCTGGCTTTCTTGGTCTCCCTAGAAATGCTGCACTGGTCAGAACCTTCCAAGAGCATAGCCAGATACCCAAACCCCCTTCTTTGCCCCTTTTTGCATGAACCCCTCTGTTTACTTCTTCTTCACTGTCTTCCCCCCTGGACTGGCATTCCCATGAAAAGAGTCTGTGTCTTCCTTGGCTAAATTCCTCATATGGGCAGCAGGCCCTGACAGCAGGGGTCACACACTGATTGCCTGAGCCAAAAGATGTGGCCAATACCTCACCCTTCCCTTCCAATCCGGTCCAGGCCTCTCCACTTCTCGCCCTAGTCATGGCCACAACCCTCAAAGGGACTCCCTACGTCCATGTGGCCCCTCGGACACTGTCAGAATTGAGTATGTAAAAATGGCATTGTCATGTTGCCCACCAATAAATAATAATAATAATAATAAATAAATAAGTATTGCAAAGCCCACTGTTGTGTTCAGACCCTGTTACAGCCCCTGGACCTCCAAAAGGCCCTCCACCCCCGCTTCACACCTCTGAGCCCGTCTCAGAGCCTTGGCCTCAGTCACAGGGAACCATTTATACTTCCTTGAAAATGTCAGTGCTTCAAATCTCCATGCCGGCTCTCACATTCCTTCCTCCACATGGAACACCGCCACCATTTCCCACCACCACTCTTTAATTTTCCTTTTAGTTAAGTCCTTCAAACTCAGCTCAAAGATTACCTCCTCCAGGAAGCCATCCATGACTACCCAGCCTGACAGAAGGCCCCTCCCATCCAGACTGTGAGGTCTTGAGGGAGGGGCCCTGTCTCATTTGACTTCCATCTCCGGTGCCTAGAAAAGTGTCTAACATAGAGAAAGCTCTCTATTAGTGTTTGTTGAATTATGAAATAAATAAATAAGTGAATGAATCAACGGGTTTTGTTAGAATGAAATGAGGCATGTGTGAATTACCCGATAACCACGCCAGGTGCATAGCTGTCCAGCGAATGTAGTTTCCATTCCTTCCTTCCCCTCTCCTGTCACTCAGTTTTCCCTGGTCTTCCCAGCCCACGCACTCCAATGGGGTCCCCTTGGCAGGAAGGACGTCCTTGGCCCCACCTGCTAGTGAAGGACACCTCCCTCCCACCTTGCCTGCTCCGTGATTCCCAAAGGCCCCAGAGGATCTCGGAGATTAACCCATCTGCTACCTTCACTGCATCACACCTGCCATTGTGTGTTTTCCTTTGCCCCAGTCCCACCTCCCGGGCCCACAGAGCCAGTCTCCGGGGCCCCGTGCAGGCTGCGGGGTCCCTGCTCCTTAGTGTATACTCACAGCCCTTCACTCCACCAGGTTCAGAGGGCCACACTGCCCTCTCCAGCCTGCCTCCCCTGCTCCCTCTCATGCCCACTGCCGGGCTCCCTGACCACCCCCGGCCCTCCCCAGCAGAGGCAGCCCCCCTGCTTCCTCTCCAGATTCCAGGGGCCCGCTGGGGCCTCCCAGAGTTCACGCTTGCCTCTCCGGCCCGGCCTCGCTGCTGGCCCGGACTGCACGGCTGGGAGCTGGATCCCGACGGCCGCCGAGAGGCCAGAACGGACAGAGTTGATTCCCATCATTGCTTCTCTCTAAATCTGAACCATGACCAAAAGGAAAAAAAAAAAAAACAACAACAAGAGAGGGATGAAAAACCATAGGAACAGGACGTCCTTTTCAGTTGCCTCCCCAATTCTGTCAGGGGCTTAGTCCAACAGAGGCTTTAATTGGTCAAACTATGTGTTTTTCACTGAAAGAAAATGCCATAAATGAAATATGATTCACATTTGGCATGGGGGGCTAGGGGAAGAGAGACCTCGTCTTTGTCAGGCCCTTCAGAAGGAATTTGGGGTGGGGTGGGGTGGGGAGGGCCCAGAACACACCATGGTCCCCAGGGGCAAGGACACGTCCCCAGGGACAGTCTGTGTCCTGCATCAGGCCACAGGGGCCCGCACGGCCGGCCCTCACTTCCCGGCTGGGCGCCCAGCGCTGACCTCACACCGGCTGCCTGCGCCCTGAAGGTATGGGAGGGGAGGGGGTTGCAGCCTGAGAGCATGTGGCCCACCAGCAGAGGAGGCCGCGAGGGAGCTGCCGGCCCCCACGCAGGTGAGGCCCCAGAGGCCTGGGCTGCGTGCACAGTCTCCTCCGCCCACACCCGCTCCCTTCTCCCATGTCCACACTTGACCCCATCCCATTTAGACAGTCTCATGAAGACCCAGCAAGACAGGGGAGAGGCACCTGTCCACTTCGAGACAAGAGTTAGACCTAAGATACATCAAAATGACAAAAAAAAAAGGAGTCACTTCAGTGCAAGTCACAAACTCAGGGCCCACTCCCTCTGGTGAGTTTCAGGAGACCCCAGGTAAACTCACCACCTCACTCAAACCCTCCCCAACAGAGACCTGGAGTTCCATTAGGGCTCCCTTTTGCCAACTTGAGATCTGAAAAGCCTTGGAGAAGGGCATATCACGTCCCCGGAAGACTCTTCTTTCTTTCTTTCTTTCCTTCTTTCTTTCTTTCTTTCTTTCTTTCTTTCCTTCTTTCTTTCTTTCCTTCTTTCTTTCTTTCTTTCTTTTCTTTCTTTCTTTCTTTCTTTTCTTTCTTTCTTTCTTTTCTTTCTTTTTCTTTCTTTCTTTCTTTCTTTCTTTCCTTTCTTTCTTTCTTTCTTTCTTTTCTTTCTTTCCTTCTTTCTTTCTTTTCTTTTCTTTCTTTCTTTTCTTTCTTTCTTTCTTTCTTTCTTTTCTTTCTTTCTTTCTTTCTTTCCTTTCTTTCTTTTCTTTCTTTCTTTCTTTTTCTTTCTTTCTTTCTTTCTTCTTTCAAGTTTTTTCTGTTTTTTGTTTTTTTCTTTTTGACACAGAGAGACACAGCAAGAGAAGGAACACAAGCAGGGGGAGCGGGAGAGGGAGAAGCAGGCTTTCCGCGGAGCAGGGAGCCGGATGTAGGGCTCCATCCCAGGACCCCGGGTTCATAACCTGAGCCGAAGGCAGACGCTTAATGAACGACTGAGCCACCCAGGCGCACCAGCCCTGGCAGATTTCAGTGAGAAGAGTAGGAACTGATCACGAAGACACAGGAAATACACTGTGTGTGTGATGACAGGGACCGGAGCGGGGCAGAGGGAGGGCGGAAAGGGGGATGGAAGAAGGAGAGCTCCGAAGAAGAAGAAGAAGGGGGTGGTGCTGGGGGCTCGGCCAATCAACCCAGCTTCCCAGGTCTCAGCCGCCCAGGATCAGGGTGGACCGGAGCAGCCAAGAAAGCCTTCCCATAGTGAACCAGTGTCACTCTTGGCAGTTTGTTATAAAGACGAGCAAACAGAGCTGGATCCTAGAAAGGGGGAGGTGGGGCAGGGAACTCCCGGGGGGCGGAGGACAGAAAAATGGGGCCAGGGGGGGGGGGGGGGGGGGGGGGGGTGGCGGGAAATGTGCCCGGAGGCCAAAGGTTTGCATGGTAGAGCTGGGAGCCCAGCAGCGACCCTGAAGGCCAAGTATGCTCACCTCACATCTGTGCCTGGCACCAGCCCTAGGGGATGATCAGGCAAAGTGCCCTGCGGACTTGTTAATGTGTCCGGTGTCTTGGGTCCCCTGCAAGTCCTGGGACCAGCTCAAACCTCATCAGGGCCTGCCTCAAGCTGGTGTCCGGTGCCCTGATGTGGGTTTTCCTCTTCGGAACCTGATTCCCTGAATCCTAACTGGCCCTACTACCCAAGCGAACGTTCTGAAGAGGCCTTGCCCAGCCTCTTGTTATGTAGACCCCACCAGGCAGCTTCTCTCTCTCTCTCTCCCTCTGTCTCTCATTCCCCCCAACATAGAAAGAGTCCCAGACAAGGAATCCGGGTCTGGTCAGATCAGGGGATAAGCTGGCACCCACATCTGGGCCTCCATGTCCTCCATGAGGAAAATGGAAGCTGTAATATCAGCCCTGCCTGTGTCACAGGGCACATCAGGATGGAACGAGGTAAAGGCACGGGAAAGCTCTTTGGAAACTTTCAAATGTTGTGAAGGTTTATTATGATTATTATTCATGTCTGATTTCGCCGCCTCTGTGGAGCCCCAGCTCAAGTTTTTGCCTCCGCGATGCCAAAACAACCAGTCAAATCCATCAAAAAGTCACTCAATTGAGTGGGAAAAAATGCAGGCGGCTCTGGTGCGGGCTATCAAAAAATAAAGCCCCCGGCATATCACTGGTGTTTTTGGGAACGTGCAGTGGGTTGTTCTAGGCACTGTTTTTGAGTCTTTCTAAGGCTTTCACCTCCTGTGAACCAAAAAAAAAAAGGATGGGAAAAAAAAAAAATCTAGCCCCTCAATTGTTTCCCAGGAATGAGGATGGCTTTAAGACGCCAGGCTTAGAGGAGGGGGAGACAGAAATTCTCGCGGGGGAAGGACTGGTGTCACTTTTGACCCCCTCGGTCACAGCAGGTCTTAGGCCAGGGTGTTGTCTTTGATTGGCAAGGTCACCTTCTCCAGCGGAGAAGCGACTTTGGAAGGTCCCCGGGTGGGTTAGGGAGGAAGGAGGAGGTACCCAGATGGTTAGCCAAACCGGCAGAGCCTGAAGGAGCCCTGGCCCCGAGCACAAGGGCTGGCACCCAGGGGATAGAGACCAAGAGTAGGAAGGTTGGCGTTTGGGGGTAGAGGAGATTCGGAGATAAGATGTTTTTGAATCAGAACTGTCCCAAGAGGGTGGCTTCAGAGGGGCAAGTAACTCAAGCCAGTTTGTTTTGCTCCTTGTGAGCAGTTCCGCTAAGCATTTTGCTGGGGCGAAAGATGGAATCCAATTTTTAAGAGGTTTGGCTACCATCCGTGAGTTTTATTTATGCAGGCGTCTCCAGCACCCCATTCTCATCAGAAGGTCTCTAAAATGAAGTTTCTGGATGGCAAGGGGAATATATATGAGTTTAAAATCAAGTCGCATCCTGGATTTAATTCTATTGGTTAAGAAGTGCTTCCCAAGCATCTGTGCATTCCCACTCCCTCGCTAGAGGCCAGTGGGAGGGCGGGGGAGGGGAACGAGAGGAGGGTGTCAGGGAGGATGAGGCCCACAAGAAAGAAGGGCCATACCGTGGGGTGGTAGGAGTCCAGAGGCAAGTATAAGCTGGAGCTGTCCCCACAAAGTAGGTCTTGAGATAATATTTAGGAAAGAGATTTGGGGAAACCTATTTCCAAATATGTGTTTCGATCATTTTTAGCATACTGCTTGAAATGGAACTTGAAAGACAATTAATGTAGTAAACACTGTCAGAGATCCACCTGCACCCCCCCGGAACCATCCATTGCCATAACTTCACCTGCCAGCCCCTATGACTCTCTTCCTGGGGGCTCCCACAGACTGCTGGAGCATGAGTAGGGGGCAGGCTACAAGTGAGAGCAAATTAACCCCCACCCCCTGCAGCCACACCAACGACTGATGGAAATGGGTGTGTGGATGCCCCACCTCCCTCACCCCTGGGATAACTCTGAGGTCCTTGTTCTTCACAGATTGAGCCCCAGGTGCCGGCAGCAGAAACTGGCCTGAGAACTCATCTTTACGGGCTGCCTTCCCTTCTCTGTCTCACTTCCCCCTTCCTCAGCAAGTGCTTCCCAGGATCACCTCCCTGATAAATTACTTGTACATGAATCCTTATCTCAGAGTCTACTTCTTGGGGAACTCTAATTGAAATTACACATTTATTTTTATCACCCTTTCAAGTTTAATTTCATATTTTTTATCCTATTTAATCCTCCAGCAGCCTAAGAAAATGGAATTATTTTTTAGATGATGGATTAAGATCCCGAAAGTTAAGATAACCAGCTGAAGATTATATAATGAGTTAATGAGTAACTGACACACCTGGGACTGTGTTTAATACCCGATATGCTGACTCCTGGCCTGGTACTCTCTCCATCACACCCCACCACCAGCTCGTTCCCATCTCTAAATAAATCCTGCACAATAATGTAGCCCTAGAGTTCATGTTGGCAGTATCCTTACAGGAGGGGTGTGTGGAATGATACATTTTCTAAGACTTTGCATATCTAGGCTGTAAATAATATATTCCTGTTACCTTTACATAGGAACAACAACTTAGTGGAGCCAAGAATTCTTGGGTAGCAATCCTAGAACCCTACTGATAAATAATTCCCAAAGTAAAAGACCCTATTTATTTATTTGAGAGAGAGAGAGAATGTGAGCGAGAGAGAGAGAGAGAGAGCAGGAGCAGGGGGAAGGACAGAGGGAGAGGGAGAAGCAGACTCCCGGATGAGCAGGGAACCTGACATGGGGCTGGATCCCAGGACTCCAGGATCCTGACCTGAGCTGAAGGCAGAGGCTTAACTGACTGAGCCACCCACCCAGGTGCCTCAAGGCATAACATTTGTTATTGGTAAAGACTGGTAAACAAAGATAAATAAAGATAAACCTTTTTTTTTTTGCTAAATTAATGGGCTTTATAAATTTCAAAAAGTGTATAGTCCATAGCACTCCCTAAGCATGCATCTTTCAGAGTATACCCATCACAATCTCCCACAACAATGGTGGACATAACATCTGCTTAAGAAATGATTCCCTAGGGGCGCCTGGGAGGCTCAGATGGTTAAGCGTCTGCCTTCGGCTCAGGTCATGATCCCAGGGTCCTGGGCCCGAGTCCCACATGGGGCTCCCTGCTCCTTGGGAGCCTGCTTCTCCCTCTGCCTCTCTCTTTCTGTCTCTGTCTCTCATGAATAAATAAATAAAATTAAAAAAAAAAAGAAAGAAAAAGAAATGATTCCCTAGAGGCACCTGGGCGGCGCCGCCAGTTAAGCATCCATCTCTTGGTTTTGGCTCAGGTCCTGATCTCAGGGTCAGAGATTGAGCCCTGCTGCCCCTCCTGCTCCCTCTTACTCTCTTAAATAAATAAATAAATCTAAAAAAAAGAAAAGAAATGAAATGATTCTCTATCATTTACCCCACTTTCTTTAGCAGGGAGAAATCTGAGTCCAGACTGAATTACTTTTCTCAACATACCCAAAGTATGAAATCTTCACCAGGATGCACTGAAATACCAGGTTCTTTATTATTATTCTTTTATTGAAACACATTCAGCTCTTCTTTTTCACTGCAATTTTCTCACTTTACTTAAATTTTTATGGAAATTGTCTTCCAAAACTATATATCTCTAAGAAAATTATTCAATAATTAGAATATTTGATTTTATATCCCATACCATGCATGGTCTCTGGTCCCCAAGATTCTCCAGCTTCCTTATCTTTTATTCTCGGAAAGGTACATATTATTTTATTGTATGAAAATATTTACAAATATTTGACACTTTTGAAAGTGTCTCTGTTGGATAAAGACATGTCTGTATTCAGTCTAGTTATTTTATGGGACTTGGTGATATTGTCTAATCACAATTCTTAATAATAGTCAAAGAAATGAGGAGATAGATGACCTCTGATAGCAAAATTCTCACACTTTTTTTCTACTACTAGGTGAAAAATATTTTCTCTTGCATATTTGTACATTATTATTTGAGGGTGTGCAATTCGGTTTTTTGGTCTTCATCATTTCTGACCTCAGAAAAGCATCCTGTTGTGCCTATAATTCTTGCTTCTGTTCCATTTTTGTGGTGGGCTCTATGCTTTCTCTTCAGAGTTATCATCTCTCTCATCAATTTCATTTCTTGACCTGTTGCATGGCGTTCTAGATTTCCTTTAGTTTGCCTGATCCATCACTAATTTTATTTTCTGCAATGTCATTAGGTTCTCTCAATGCATATTTTATGCTACTGAGTTCTTCTCTCACTTGAACAAATAATGCATGCATAAGATGCAACACTGAAAACAAAAGGCAAACCGTGAAAACCTTTCCCCTGAGGCATTTCTCTCCACAAAGGTAAGCACCGCTACCAGTTTCACAGAATCCTTTGAGAAATAATCTATAGACACACACACACACACACACACACACCCCTATCTACATGTCTATCTCTTAGTATGTTTTTAGTGACAAACCCCTATACTGTTGGGAATAATAATATGTCTTGACAAATAAGCCCATTTCCCAACCTCTTCAAGCCTCATGTTATCAGTTGTGACACTTTGACATTTATGGGTGCAAAAAAAAAAAACATAAAAAGATAAATAGCCCAACTCAAAGTAGCAGTACTAAGCTTAAGGCATAAAGCTAATAGTTTCCGATGACAACATGGCAGCTTCCAGGCTGGTTGATTCAACAGCTCACAGAGTCATCAAGAACCCAGATTCCTTCCATCTTTTTGTTGTACCAGCCCCAGCATATCGCCTTGCTAATCTGAGTCTTCATGGTCCCAAGATGACTGCAGGATTTCCAAACATTGTACCAGAAAAAAATAACTTCTAGAAGCAGAAGAGTGCTTATCTTTTCCTTGTGTCTTTTATGAAGAATTAGGAAATAATTCCCAGAAGATTCCAGAAAACATCCTCTTGTTCCCATTTAACAGAATTTCATCCCTTGCCAATGCTAAACCAAACATTGGGTCTAAAAACAGGATTTTCAGAATGGCTTTAACCAATTAGGACCTACTCCCTGAGACTAGGGAAGGGACACCCACAAGGCTTGAGGATGGATAGCTAAACCACCACAAAGCTCTATTAGGAAGGAGGAACGGTGGGGAGGTACAGTGAGGGATGGATGTTGGGTGAGTAGTCAACTATGTCTCTACACCACGCATTCTTAATCATTTCAGTTACCGTCAGTCTTCCACCAGCTCCCAAATCCCCAGTTGAACAACTTCTTGAGCCTTGTTTTCAGTGGTGCAAACAACCACCTCTCCCTGCCCTTCCAAACACATCCAGTGTGTCCTCCCACTCCACGAGAAGCATCCTGTGCTGTGAAACTCCTCTCAGGGCATTCCACTCCCCTCCCGCTTAACAAATCTTAGCAGCCCCCTAGAATACTCTTTCCCTGATGCCCTCTCTAGTGGTTCCCGGCTTCATCTCTCACACCCCCCAGCATCTCAGGCTTGGGTAATTGCTATGGACTGAAGGTGTGTGTGGCCCACCCCCAAATTCCTATGTTAGAATCCTAATTCCCAATGGGATGGTATTAGGAGGTGGTAATTAGGTCATGAGGGTAGAGCCTTCATGAATGGGATTAGCACCCTTAAAAGAAAAAACAAGAGAGAGTTTCCTTCCCCTCTCTCTCTGCTGTCTAGTAGGAGGATACAACCAGAGGATGGCCATCTGCAGACCAGGAAGGGGTCTCTCCACAGACACCAGCTCTAGTGGCACCTTGATCTTAGGCTTCCCAGCCTCTGGAAGTGAGTGTGATAAATCAGTGTCTGTTGTTTAAGCCACCCAGTCTAGGGTGACTTGTTATTGTAGCCCAAACTGACAAAGACAGCTGTCCTCCTTGCTCCCTGACCCTGCTCTCCCCGCTAGCTAATTGAAACTCCAGATCCTTGGAGACTCTGGGTCATATGGCTTTGTCACCCTTCCCTGCACCTCACTGCTGCCATCCATCCACCTCTTAGTCACTCCTCTCATTTGCTAATAATCATAGCACCTAATGACAGCATTGCTCGCGTGTCTATCCCCACTCAAAACCCTACTCTTCACTGTGACACGTCCTCTCCCTTACTCCTCTTCAACCAACTATTTCTAAGGTCACACTCCGGACTTGGGCATCACACAAGTAATTTCTGATAGCTATCTATTTTTTTAAAAGCTCTTTCACTGACAATACCCAGGAAAATTCACATATGCGTTTACTTTTTGATGCAGATATCTCACTTCTGGGAATCTATCCCAATATAGCAAAAATATAAGAAGATGTTACATAGCTAGCAAAAAGATAACAAGATGTAGGAATAAAGCTAGTCAGAGCAGCATTATTTGTAACAGGGAAAGACTGGAAACAATCTAAATAGCCAACAATAGGGACGTGGTTAAACGAGTTACAGTTGACCTATGCAATGGGGTACTATGTCACTGTAAAAAGCAACAAGGAAGATCTGCATCTCCAATAAAAAGTGATTTTTTAATCTCCAAATATTTTATGTTTAAAAAAAAAGAAGCAAGCTACAAGATACTGTGTATCGTTTGCTATGCATGTATAAGAAAGGAAAGAAAGTGTCATGGTGGTAGAGTGTGTGTGTGTGTGTGTGTGTGCGCGCGCGCGTGTGCGTGTGCGTGCGTGGGGGGGGGTGGGGGGGGGTGGGTGTGTATTTTTATCCAAAAAAAAGGTACCTTAGTTCAGGCTCTTCTAACAAAAACATCATCCACTGGGTGGCTTAAGCAACAAGCATTTATTCTTCACAGTTCTGGAAGCTGGAAAGTCCAAAATCAAGATGTTGGTAGAGCCAGCGTCTAGTGAGAGCCCACTTCCTGGCTTGTAGACAGCTTCTTTCTTGATATGTCCTCACGTGGAGCAGAGAGGGAGGAAGCAAGACCTCTCCTGTCTCTTGTTATAAAGGCACTAATCTCATCATTAGAGCCCTACCTCATGACCTGATTACCTCCCAAAGACCCATCTTCAAATACCATCCCATTGCATTCATGTTAACCTATGAATTTTGGAGTAACCAAATATTCCATCCACCACAGAAGGTAAGCCAAAAACTAATTTTTAAAATGGCTAGCAAGAAGGGGGAAGAGAGAACTTGAGAGATGGAATGGAATTTTGGAATCACATAAATGTTTCATATAATTTTTTTAAAAAGGGGGGCGCCTGGGTGGCTCAATCAGTTAAGCCTCCAACTCTTGATTTCAGCTCAGGTCATGATCTCAGGGTCATGGGATCGAGCCCCATGTCAGCAGGGAGTCTGTTTGAGTTTCTCTCTCTCCCACTGCCCCTTCCCCTGCTTGCTCTCTCTCTTTCTCTCAAATAAATAAATAAAACTTTAAAAAATAAGTTAATTCAAAAAGGAAAAAAAGCATCTCTAAAAGTAAAAAAGAAGCTTCAACAAATGACCTTACTGTATATAAGGCTGGCAGAAAAATCATACAGAAAATAAATATTTCAAATCACTTAGAAACCTAGTATTTTGACCATGTGTCCCTAGTGGGCTATATTCTAAAGGCAAAATGAACAACAAAGAAATCTTAAACTGTGCACAGTAGTCTCATTTTTGGCAATAAAGTTGGAGTATTTGTTTCCTATCGCTTGCTGTAACAAATGACCACAAATTTAGTGGTCTAAAACAACACAAATTTCTCATCTTGTACTTGTACCTCTGGATACAATTCCTCTCCTCCATCTGTGAACTATGAAACTCAAGCAGCAAGTTATCTGCTCCTCAAGTATAATGCAAGGACAGGGATAACAATTATAGACATTTGGTTCAAAGAAGAAGAAAATAGAAGGGGAAAAAAAAGAGTCACATGTCCCTAGCAAGTTCAAAATCCAGCCAGAAAAACTCCACTTGGTTCCATGGTCTGGGAACACAATAACCCTCTCTTGTTCACGGCCCCACACCTTGGAATCATCTTTTATTTCTTTTATGAAAAATAGCACATGTTTGTAGTCCAGTAGTTTTATCAGCTTGTTTCTCCCCTGTAGAATTTGGGGGGTGGGGGGAGAGGGTCCAGCAGCCTTCTTTCATTTTGTCCTTTCTCTGTACCTTTCAGTCCAAACTGACTGTTTCTGCTGGCATAAATTTGCAAGAGCCTTGTGGATCTCCTGGGTCTATCTCAGGGATTTGCTTCATTAGACAAGAGCCTCCCTGACCAAGATTTCCTGGATAATCTCATCTCTATTCCTGGCTTCTGAGGCAGCTGAGGGGTCCATGAGTCACACACCTTCATGGAGCCCCCCCTGCCCCATATGACCGGATAGTCTGAACAGTGCGACCCCTCCAAGGCACTCACAAAACGTTGTCCATCCACACCCTTCAGTTTCTTCCCAGAGTGTGTTTCCTGATGGCTAATCTCCTAATTTTAGCTTCTTTTGCAATCTGGATAAACTGAAAATCGCCCAAGTCCTCAAGTTCTGGTTCCTTTTTGCTTACTCCTTTCTCAATCAAGCTCTTTCCTCTTACATCTCCCTATAAGAAGCAAGAAGAAAGCACACCACACGTTGAACCTCCTGCTTGGAAACCTCAGCTAAATATCTAAATTCATCATTTACGAGTTTTGCTTTCTGCATAACTGCACAACCCAATTTGGTGCGCTTTCAGCTGATTCCCTTTCCAGCAGCTTCCAAGAACGTGTTTCTCATTTCCATCTGAGCCTCGCTGACAGCTCTTTTAATATCCATGTTTCTATCAGTGGTCTGCTCACGATGGTTCAGGTACCCTCTGAGGCAATTACCCTGCTTCTCACTTCCTTCTGAGTCAGCACTAACAGAGTCCTTCACATCCGTATTTCTATTAACAACCTATTCAGGGAAATCTAGGGTTGGTTTTTTTTTTTTTTTTTTCTTATCATGCTCTAAAAACTCTCCCAGCTGCCGGCCATTGCCCAGGGGCAAAGCCACGTCCACGTTTTTAGGTATTTGTTTCAGCAGCAGCATGAGTCCAGGCACCAAAATCTGTATGATCTTCTTCGTGCCGCTATAATAAATTATCATGGCCTAAAACAATGCAAATTTAGTAGCTTACAGTTCCAGAGGTTAGAGGTCTGACATGGGCTGCATTCCCTTCTGGAGATTCTAGGGGAAACCTATTCTTTTGCATTTTCCAGCTTCTAGATGCTTGCCCCTTTTCCTTGACTCATGGCCCACTTCTGTCTTCAATGCTAGCAATGGCCAGTCTAATCTTTCTCATGAGGTATCTCTCTGGTTTGGATTCTTCTGCCTCCCTCCTCACCATTTAAGGACTCGTGGGACTACCTTGGGTCCACCCGGATAACCCAAAATACTCTCCTTGTTTTAAGGTCACCTGACTAGTAAACAATTCTATCTGCAACCTTAATTTTCCCATGCCATGAAACATAACAAATTCAGTTTCTAGGGATTGGGACACAGACAGCTTTGGGGAGTGGGGGGTGGATTATTCTGCCTACCATAGTCCGTATTGTTATCTTGAAATGTACACACAACTACATATATACACACATATGTATTAAAACAAATAAGTACTTTTGATAAGGTTATAAGGAATCAAACTGATTTTCAGCATACGATAAAAGAGATACAAATATAAACTCAAAGTTAAGTAAAAACCCTCTATGGCCAATAAGCATATGAAAAAAATGATCACATCAACATCAGAGAAATGCAAATCAAAACCACAATGAGATAGTCACATTACACCCATTAGGATGGCTACTATTTAAAAGAAAGAAAATAACAAGTGTTGGTGAGGATGTAGAAAGATGGGAGCCTTTGCACACTGTTGGTTGGATTGCAAGATGGTGCAGCCGCTATGGAAAATGGTATGAGAGTTTCTCAAAGAATTAAAAATAGAACTACCATATGATCCAGCAATCCCGCTTCTGGGCATATATCCAACAGAACTGAAAGCTGGATCTTGAAGAGATATTTGCACACCCATGTTTATAGCAGCACTATTCATAATAGCTAAGAGACAGAAGCAACCCAGTTATCTATCAACAGACGAGTGGATAAACCCGATGTGGTATATCCATACAATGGAGTAGTCTTCAGCTTTAAGAAAGAGGGCACCTGGGTGGCTCAGTCAGTTAAGCGTCTGCCTTCAGCTAAGATCATGATTTCAGGGTCCTGGGATTGAGCCCCGCATCAGGCTCCCTACTCAGTGGCGAGTCTGCTTCTCCCTCTGCCCCTCTCCCCTACTTGTGCTCTTGCATGCTCTCTTTCAAATAAATAAATAAAATCTTTAAAAACAATTTTTTTAAAAGAAGGAAATCCTGTCACATGCTAGAACATGGGTGAACCTTGAGGACATGTTAACTGAAATGAGGACATTATGTTAAGTGAAATGAGGCAGACAAAAAAAGACAAATACAGGATGAGTCCTCTTATGTGAGATGTCTTAAGCAGCCAATTCATAAGAAGTAGAATGGTGGTTACCAAGGCCTGAGGGAAGGGGGAGTGGGTAGTTGTTGTCAAATGGGTACAGAGTTTCAGATTTGCAAGATAAAAAACAGCTCTGGATCTCTGTTTCACAACAACATGAATGTACTTATCACTCCTGAACCATACACTTAAATGGGTAAGATGGTAAATATCGTGTCAGGTTCAAAAAAGGTTTATGTTATCTGTAAATATTATCACAATTAAAAAAAAGCAAAAGAATCAAGTTCTATCTTTTTTCCTTGTAAAGTGTATTTCAGAATAACCAAATAATTGATGAAAGTTCTTCTTCATAGAGGAATCACAGCTCATAAATGCAGAAGGAATGACAGATTTCGAAAAATCACAATTTCACAACCCCAGAAGAAATAATGAATCTAGGCAGCAAATGACTAT
This sequence comes from Callorhinus ursinus, assembly GCF_003265705.2. Lineage (NCBI taxonomy): Eukaryota > Metazoa > Chordata > Mammalia > Carnivora > Otariidae > Callorhinus > Callorhinus ursinus. The sequence goes on along the minus strand of NW_027397091.1, from coordinate 1,965,482 downwards.
ACAAATCTTCAAGTGAAGTTTGTGGGGAAATTGTACCAGACAGACCAGGCTGACAACTCCTGAACCCACAGTTGATTTTTAACATCCTAAGAATGTGACAACTGGCTATTACACAATCCCTACTGTGACGCAATAGGAAGTATACAACACAACCTGTGAAGTATCTAACACAACCTATAATGTGCACTCGCTAAAGAAAAAAAAAAGAAAAGCACAGAAAACAGAAACACAGAAAAAGAACATCGAAAAATGTCTAGATGAATACGTTGCAGAGTATCACAAGGAGGGGGCACCAGCAAAAATGGCAGAGTAAGGATCTCTGAAAATTCTCTCCTCTATAAAAGCAAAAATCATCAGAATCAACTTTTTCAGAACTCTGCAAATTAACCCGAGTTTATTATTAACAGAGCACGTATTCAAAGAAAACCAGCTGAATCTCATTAGGAACAGGGAGCTGTGTGGCATGGTAACTTGCCCTCATCCCATCCCCCACTCTCCGGCTCCAAATAGTCTTTAAAAAGTAACAGCCTGGGGCACCTGGGTGGCTCAGTCGTTGAGTCTCTGCCTTCGGCTCAGGTCATGATCCCAGGGTCCTGGGATCGAGCCCCACATGGGGCTCCCTGCTCCGCGGGAAGCCTGCTTCTCCCTCTCCCACTCCCCCTGCTTGTGTTCCCTCTCTCGCTGTGTTTCTCTCTATCAAATAAATAAAAATCTTAAAAAAAAAAAAAGTAACAGCCCACACTACAGCGAAAAGTAGCCGTCTGGCAGCCACCAGAAGGAACAGAACAGGGTTGGAGCCCTTTCAAAGCCATAGTCCTAAAGAATTATTATTTGACCTGTCTAATTTTAGAAGATCCCACCTACAAGGCTATAGCTGTCTTTGATCTAAATCAGTACTTTCCCAGTGAAAACGAGTGAAAAGATTTTTTCCCCTGGGGGCACACTGAAAACAATTAAAAGCAAATGTTTGACTTACCACTACTTAGGGTGGTGAATAACAGTTGGTTGGGCAAGGGCTCAGGAAAGTCCTGAGAAGGCCCTAAGCTCTCACCTCTGACTGATTCTAAGGATCTACACACACAAATGGAGGCTAAGAAGGGGTGTCAATGGTCTGACTGTTGAAAGTCTGCCCCAACATGTACCTAGAGCCCCTTGGCAAAGACCGCAAGACTCATTGTTTCCAGGCATTTAAAACGTTCTGGCCAGTCATTAGCTGACAACTAACCTAACCACACAGACTTCAGTGGCCACACATGACAAAGAATACAGACTTTCCCCGAATTAGTTCAGAAAGGTCATTAAGCAAACAACAGCATCTACAACAAACAGCAATAAAAACCAACCCTGGGGATGGGGATAGAATTCAACTTCCAGACCTGCCATATTGTATTATTTTAAATGTACAGCTTTCAACAAAAAAACTATGAGAGATGCAAAGAAACAGGAAAGTTGGACCCATACACAGGAAAAGAGGCAATCAATAGTGACTGCCCCAGAGGAACCCCAGATGATGAACTTATCGGAAAAGACTTTAAATCAGTGTCTTTAAATGGAGTGAAATGATGTTCGGCCACAAAAGGAGTGAAGTACTGAAACATACCAAAACACGGATGGATCTTTAAAATACTATGTTAAACGAAAGGAGTCAATCCCATGATTCCATTTTAATGAAATGTTCAGAAGAGACAAAATCTATAGAGATAAAAAGTAGATGACGGGCACCTGGGTGGCTCAGTCTGTTATGTGTCCAACTCGTGATTTCAGCTCAGGTCATGATCTCAGGGTCCTGGGATGGAGCCCTCTGGAGAAGACTCTGTGCTTAGTGGGAAGTCTGCTTGAGGATTCTCTCCCTCTGCCCCTCTGCTCCTCTCCCCACTCTCTCTCTCTCTCTCCCTCTCTCTCAAATAAATAAATAAATAAATAAATCTTAAGAAATAAAAAAGTAGGTGAGCAATTCCCCAGGATGGGGGAGGGTGATTGTGGGGGAATAGGGAGTGACTGCCTAGGAGTTAGGGGGGTTTTCACAGTCTAAATAGTGGCCTCTACCTTGGATGGTCAGTGGGTCAGTCATGACAAATGACCCAAGCCCAGAGTGGGGACCCAAGGGTGAACAGAACAGATATTGTCCCTGCCCTCAAACAGCCTCAAGTCTAGTGAAAGAGGCAAACATGAACCATGTCATCAGCCCAGGGGAGGACCCTAAGGAACAGTGACAATCCTGCAGGAGCTCCTGACCAAGAACCACACAAGGACCAGGCAGTTGGGAAGGTCCAGATGCCCACTGGCAGCCTCCCATGGGACAGGAGTAGGGGTAACATACTATTTCTTCATCTGGGTGATGGTTACACAAGTGTGTTTACTTTATGAAAATTTGGCAAGCCATTTACCCATGATTTATGCAGTTCTCTCTCCACACCTTATGCTTTAATAAGAATTTTCCTGGAAAATATTCCATTGACTCAAATATTCCATTGGGATTAAATGTAGACACCTCTCCGCATCTCTGTGGCCCCCAGCTTCCTCTGTAGCTGCAACTCATGCCCTCAATCCTCATTCTCTGTACTCTAAGCTCACCAAATTGGTGGCAGGCATGCCAAAATTGTCCTGGCCTGAGAAATTTCTACACGCTTTTCTTCTGCCTGAGGTACATTTGTCTATTCTTCATGAACTCGGTATTTCTAAAAATCCAGTCTCAGTTGAAATGGCATCCTCTTGGAGGCACTTGACCTCACCACTCCACCTACATTGCCCAGTGCCCTGCACTGTCCTTGCACAGTTCCCTGTGTGTGTTTCTCATTGCACTAGACTCATTGCATTTTTGTGTTTTATCACCTATCTCCCATGATAGACTACAGTATCCAGGGAAGTCAAGGCTATATCTTACTCAACATTTTACCCCCCTGCCCAGCAAAGTGCTTGATGTATAGTGCACACTTGTAATAAATATTTGTGAATGAATGAATGGGGAAATGGGAGGCAATGATCAACCCAAGAGTGGAGCCAGGACATGGCCTTTCAGGCACTGTGGCGAACCAGTAAGTGAGGTTTTGTTGGCAGAATCTTGTGGCCCCCATTCAGTCACCCTAGATTCGCAATAACTGGAGATTAGGAATTATAGTTACTCCTAGAGCCAGCCTTCAAGGGGAAGGAAATGCATTAAATAGCGCAAGAAAGGAACAAAGCCCCTATAATTCCCACCATCTCCTCACCCCTCCCCACCTGGGAAATCTTTGGCATCACAGCATCTTGATTCTTAACACAATGGCACTGGGCAGCTCTGGCTTGTCAGAGGATGTGACTGTCAAAGCATCTTTGTGTGCAGGTGTGACAATGCGTTTCCCACACAGCAGGGAGAGACTGCAGGCTGTAATTTCACCTTGGCCCCCTATTATCAAAACCATACCACTTCCTCCCCAACCTTAGAATATACCTAAAAGTACTCCCCCCAAAGGTACCAGGTACAGCTGGGGAAGATCTCTTAATGCCAAAGGAAATGTTTAAAAAGTAGGAAGAGCTTAAATCGGGGCTGGTCAGAGATAAGGCCAGTATCCTTGGGTCAGCCTTACACTGGTAACCTACTCTCAGAAGGAAGCCATTGGCCAACCCCGGCAGCCTGCTCTGACCAGCCACCTGCCCACAGCCCGACCCCTCCACCTGGCCTCAGAGGAACCCCCTGATTCCAGGCTCAAATAGTCTTATCCTTCAATGTACATCTGATTTCCTTACCCATGCTGTGAACTTGCTGGGGCAAGACACCAATATCTCCTGATAACCTGAATATACACATGGACAATGGCCAGACCATATATGATGGTAGAACTCTTACCCACAATCTATAGCAGCCAGCCCAGGAAGCCAAATGCTCACTGCAAGGGATCTGGAATGGCCAGGAATTGTTCAATGACTTCCAGCCTCTTGATTTCATGTACCTTCTTCCAACGCAGGACCCACCAGATAAAGGCAAAGATGCTGCCCCACTAATCACATAAGATGCTCCCTCTTGTAGTCAGTCTCCCTCCAGTGTCCCTGTGCCAACAACCTCCAATCACAGCACACCTGAAGCCTTCCTTTCTCTTTGTGCTGGAACACCTTCCCACTCCCTGCCTGCCTCTAAGTCCCTGACAAGTGCAAGTAATGTGGCGACTCCCTTGTTGCAACAGGCTCTGAGTAAACAGCCTCTGCTGGTTCTCATCTAGGAGGTCTTCACCTATGTCCACAGTATTCCTGGAGGGCCCAACAAGACACAGTCTTCACTGCCCATCCTGCAGACCCCAGCCTTCCGCCAGGTGCAGACAACATGTGAGCCCTCTGTGCCTTGCAAATCATGACTTGTCAAATCCACACCAGCGGGGTAAGCCAGCACTTAGTCCAAATTCCCCTCCCTTTGCAGTGAGTCCTTAGCTCCTTATTATCGGTTTAGTGCCCAGATTTTTTTGATTGGGTCTCCTTTGTTTGCATCCTTGGTGGAACGGGGCCATTCCTCTTCATCTTTTGTTCTCATTTATGCTTCCATTTGGTGCTGTTCTGTCAAAATTATTGGTCACCAGACAGAGAATCACAGGGCAGAACACAGGCAGAGGCCCCCTGTAGGCTGTAGATCAAGCCAGCCTCCTAGAGCAGTGAGTTTGTCATTCTCACTGCACTGGAATCCATTCAGACAACCTGCTGTGGGTCACCAGTGAAGCTGGATGAGGTTCTTCTTCCATCTCAATACCTCGTCCAGAGAGAGTCTTCTCTCTGATCTTCCATAGGGAGTGAGTGCAAATTGTCAGGTCTGCATTTGGAGACAGCCCCTGTCAGGCTGAGGTCCTAAAGACACAAGGTGTGTCAAAGCATCACCTTTCTACAGACCATTGCCAGTTCTCGCGGGTCATCCAAGTCCTCTCCTCCTCCAGGAAAAACTCCTGCCTCTGACAGATTATTCTCATTTGAATCCAAATTCTTGTGCCTGTCTTTCTAAATGGCCTAACTTCACCAAGGACCATTTGGACCTTCAGTGGCCACTCCAGGGAACACGTGACTTGCACAAAATTGTTCATTTGAGAGACACTTCAGAAAACAAAAGGAAGAAGGAAGATATTTTGATCAGTGTGCAGAGGTCCCCAAAGGAAATTCTGATTTAAAAATGGTTTCACTGAAAGATTCTTTGACCAAAGCTAATGAGCAATTGGAAAACTTAAGTAACAGCAAACTAAACTAGTTGCCCGTCATATTCCCCCTCCTTGTCCTCCAGTTACTTCCCTAGATGCAGCCCTGCCTCTTCCCCCTGAGCCTTCCACTGCTCCCCCTCCACGCCTCCAGTTACTCCTCCCTCCTCCTCCCCTGTCCAGACCCTATGCTTTCCCCAACCACTCCTAAGATCCTTGAATGCCAGTCACCTCTAAAGATTTCATGCCTGCATGAGCCAGGTATGCAAATAATTGGAGAATTAATTAATTAACCAGAACTTAATAACAACCAGTTATTAAGTAACCAGAACTGAATTAGTAACTATAATTAAAGATTTCCCTAAACCCAGAGAAGACCAGCAAGCTATTCGTAGAAGAATTGAGAATTCGTTTGGGTGCATGTGAGCCCTGGTTACCTGAGCTGTTACTAATTTCACACACATTGGTCAGAACCTCAGTGCTGAATCCTGGATGACAGAAGCTAATTAAACTGACCTGGTTCTCTCTAACCACAGTAAACCTGAGGGTCAAAAACAGGCCCCCAAAGTAGAGCAAGATCCCCTAAAAACCATACCTGAAACTTTCCTAATAAAAACCCATTGGGTCACAATTCAATCATGCAAAAGAAGAAAAGCGAGGCTCTGGTGCCCCGTTGGGTGCTAACTCCCACGGCTGAGTGGGGAAGATGTTGGCAGGGCCACACCCCTGCCAAGGGCTCGGGGGGGGGGGGGGAACCATTCCTTGCGTCTTCCAGCTTCTGATGGCAATCTTTGGCCTTCCCTGGCTTGTGGTCACATCGCTCTGTTCTCTGCCTCTGTCGTGTTCACATCACTTTCTCCTCTGTGTATGTGTGTCTCATCTCCCTCTGGCTATTTATCATGGGGTGTGGGGTCCACCTGGATAATCCGGGATGATCCCCTTGTCTCAAAGTCCTTCCCTCACAACTGCACAGTCTCTTGTTCTAAAGACGGTAACATTCACAGTTTCCAGGGATTAGGACGTGGACATATCCTCTGGGGAACCACCATTCAACCCACGACACAAGGTTAGGATCCTAACTAAATCACCAAAGAACAGATCTCTGGAGGGATTCAAAGAGGCCATTATAAAACACCGGCATTTAGCTTCTGATTTTCAAAAGGAAGAAGGGGGGGAAAAATCTGCTTGTAACCTTTCCTCACATAATCTCTGGTATTCTCTCGGTGGCCAGTCGGTGGGACCAGATGATTTCAAATGGGTATTAGCTGAACGAGTCATTGATGCTCCTCTGCTACGTAGGTACAGACCCAGAGCAGCCTTCTACCCAGATCAGAGAAGTCACTGGGTCTTGCAGTGTCCAGTGACCGCCTTCCTTCAAAGTCCTGAGGCCCTAGAGAAGAGTCCAATCCAAAAACTACAGGAACATGTCAGACACATTCCAACCCTGGGCCCTTTCTATTCCCTTTTGGGAGCAGGGGCATGTACCACTGTAATCCGGATCCAGCTGGTGCCTCCCAGAAGCATTCCTCCTGGGAGAAAGGTGCCCTCTCCTGCCATAAACAGACCAGGCTCCCCGGAATGTGTGAAGTCCCCCCTAGTTGCCTCTTGCAAAAGGTTGGCACCCATACATTCGAAACCTCAGTGACACTCAGTGGTATGCAGTCCTTCCTGTCTTCATTTGTTGATTCCCACGTTCATCCACCAACTGAACAAACTCCCAGGCCTGCACCGGCTGCTGGGCACGAAGAGACAGATATGTCACAGTCACTGAAAATCCCAAGAAGGCCCCTATCTCCAGGTACTACAGGTCAACAACGAAATTACAAAGCATTGCCGAGGAAGAAATCAAAGCCAATGGAGGACCCAAAGGAGGAGGTGAGTGGGATTTTTGCAGACACTTAATCCGCACGTGGCACAGTTATTATCACCATTTTACCTTTAATGGGGAAGTGGAGGATTCAAGAATCAGTGACTAACCTACAGAAGAGAGAGGAAGGGAGAATCGGTAGGAGCCCGAGGGATAAGGCGCGGAGAACACAAACGTGGGGAAGGCCAGTCTCACTTCCTAATATTTTTCCTGGGATCCTTGGGATTTTGTTGTTGGTGGTGTTGTTTCCTCCACCATCCATTCCTCCAGGGAATCATTATCAAGGGAAATCCTCCTTTCTTCACTGTCTTCTCCAGAGAATCTTGGCCCAGGAGAAAGGAAATGGAAAATGGCTCTGGGCCATCTTATTTGTGAGCTGGAAGGTTGACATCCCAGCAGGAGTTGTCTTAGCCTCCCTAATTGGGATTGGAGTCATGCAACCCCGCCTGGCCTCTCAAGTTGATTATAGGCCACTTCCTCCGAGTTGACTGGCCTATTTTAATTCTGTGTTAGGAAATCTCCCTCATTAGCATTTGCCGCTCTGTTTGAGGGTCAGAGAAATTGTCAGGTTAGCTAAGTTTATCCCTGGAACTTCTCATCTTTCTTTTCATTCCCACAGAATATACCTAGGGACCGTCTTCCCCGCTCCTCGCATTACCCACAATGGGTAATCTGATCTCAGGGGCCGGAGGAGGTAATAGGCTTGTATGTCACTTGTACTAGGAGGTACAAAGAAAATGTGATGTAATGAGAAATACTGGTTCTTGGAGTGAGGAGACCCAAATTATAGGACTAGACTTTTAGGTAAGGAAGGTGAGAGATTCCCTTAGCTGGGTGGGGTTCACAGCAGCCAATCTACCTGCTCTTGTCACAATCCACCCATGAGGCATTGCCTCACTAATGCCCAAATCAAGTCTTCCTGGGACTCTTGCTGTCCTGCAACACAGACAGGCTGGCTGGTCATCAAATCCGTTCTCTTTTCCTGGGCACTTGGCTGAATCACATCTCCCCCTTGCATCTAAGCGGGAGCACGGGCTCAGACAGAGGTATCGGGTATGGCTCCTAAAATGTCCACATAATCCTCCACGCTCACCCCTCTGTTCTTTGGGCAGCTGGATGTTGACAATTTAGAAGAGGTCTCCAGGATCCTGGAGAATTCCCAGGCTCTGGGAAAAAGTGGAGCCACTCATTGCAAGGAGCCTGGATCCCTGACTTGCCTCTTGGAGATCTGTCCGTGAGAGCTGCCAACCAGGTACATTCACACTGGATGTTGAGTAAATGAGAATTAAAGTTTCATTGCGCTAAGCCACTGACATTTGGGGGTTGTTTAGTACAGCTCTTAACCTACCGCAACCAATCTCTGCCCCACTTGGGGAGTTTTCCACCCTAGTGTGTCTTCCAACTCTGTCCAATATCCTGCTTCCCAGCTTATTTCCTCTCCTAAAAAAACATAAAAAGAAACAAAAGAATATCTCTTAGGAGCAGAAGCAAACACAGCTGCAAAGCAAACAGCCACTCCAAGGGTCCACAGAGCAGTGGGCTGCTTGCCAGGCTCTGAGTAGGATATCATTCTATTGGCTCCCAACCCCAACCTCTTCCATCTCCACAGTGATGGGGAGATATAATCACTAACCTCCAATTCCATTAATTTTAAGCAAAAATTAGCATAAATAATCAAATCATAACTGGCCTCAAGTCTCCTGCAGCTTCAATTGACAGAGGGTCGGGGCTAGGAGGATAAATTGCAAGTATCTCCTTCCTACAAACAACATCCTTTCCCCGCATACTCCCTGACCCAGGACCACCGAAAGGTGCCAGTCCTAAGCACCAAACTCTGCTGTCTTGAGGATGAGAGAAGGTAGCCCCGAGCCCTGACCACAGGATGTAACTGGACTGAATGACACAATTAGGGGCATCAGGAAGGCTGACGTTGTGGGTCAGTCGGGATTATGGGTCTGGTGGTAGCCAGGGGTAGGGTCAAGCCATAGTAAGCTTAAAGATCAGGCTAGGACAAGAGACCTATTTGCAGCTGAAGAATAGAATGGATGTCCATGTTCTTCATAGGGGACTGATCTGGCAAGTGGCAGCTTTAACCGTGTCTTCCAATGACATGCATGATTTTGTACTCTTTCAGATTCCATTGCTATTCAGAGGTGGGGCAGTAACGGGAAAGAGTTCCTCTGGATTTGGATTTTCTTTGAAGCCTTAATTGAAGAGAGTCTCCAGGACTCAGACATCAAAGCCAGAGAAAACTTCGGTCCATAGCAATGGGACAGCTCTCCTCCTAACGCTTAGCGACCCTTTCTGCCATTTGAACGTGAGCCCCAGGAGGGACTTTGCTTTATTCAACATCCTATCCCCAGTGCCCAGAACAGTTGCCAGCGTATAGCTGGTGTTTAATTTGTGTTGAATGAACAAATAAAGGTTGGTGGGGTGGGAGGGAACTGGGGGCCGCTGGTCCCCAACAACAGGATACCCATCAGGAATGCCTTCTCCATCAGCATTCCGTCCCATTCAGCGTTCTGACTCGGCAAGTGACAACCACCTGCACCATCTTCACAAGGGGGGCGGAGGTCCAGATCTCCTCAAACCGCTCATGACCTCTCACAGGAGTTGAAGTCCAGGTTTATCAGCCTAGGGGTTAACCTCTCTCTTGTGGGATGAACTTCTCCTTTTTTGTTATGCTCACTCTAAAGTGGTCTCATAAAGGAGCGGAGAGAAACACAGGTGCTACGGATCCATCTTAAATCAGGCCTCGCCACCGGATCACAAAGAACCTAAAGACCAGCAGGGTCACCATGGCCCCCCTGACCTTCATGCCTACTCTTCTATAGTAAATTTTCAAAGACCCAAGTAAAAGATGGAAGACATAATCAGGAAACTGAGGGCCTTGGAAGAACTGTTTCTAAGCTAGGACTCTAAGAGCTTTAGCTTCCGGGGCGGGGGGGGGGGGCACCCGTCTCTCAACATTTGCACCATTTTCTGCTTTTTCTCCAAAGCACCTTCTCATCTAAGTCTCTCCAACATCCTGCCCTCAGACATCCACAGCCAGTGGGCACCAAGGCCCTGAGTTCTCCACCTCTTCCTAGACACCTCTCCAAATGGACCCTCACCTCTCCCCCCCCAGCCCGCCCACCCCCACAGCCCCCCACCCCCACCCCCCACAGCCCTATCCTTCCTCATCTTGCACGTATAGGGTACTATTATCTTCCCTGCAATTCCCTTCCCCTGCCACCTAACCTGTCCAGCATGACGCCCTCGTTAGTAATGTTATGTCTTTCTGTCTCTCCCTACCCAGTCCTGCTAGTTAGCAAGAGGCTCCTCAAATCCAACCCTCCACCTGTGTCCCAGTTCAAAGCACCTCCACACACAGCCTGCCCTCTGTCCTCCCTGTCCCAATCCTGCCCTGCCAAGTCCCACGCAGCCAACAAACCCAGGCCCTGCTCCCGGGAGGTAACAACATACTAACTAATTTAATGTTCACATCATTAAATAGACACTACTCTTACCCTCCTTTTACAGACGAAGAACTGAGACACAAAGAAGTCAAAGAGCTCATATGGTACACAGCCAGATGTGGAGCCGGCCAGTCTGCCAACCCCCCACTCTTTAACCATCGGGCCAAGTGCCCTTTCCCACCCTCCAGCACTTAAACTCTCCCTCCCCAGAAGGCCACGTATTCAGTGTAACAAGGAAGGTTTATTCCGACATCTGACATGGAGGCGAGCAACAATGCAGAAGTTGGTATACGCAAACCCATGGGTGGTGGGCAGGGTCCGAGAGCCATAACCAAGTAGTCTCTTGTTCCTTTTCCATCACAGACCAGCGCTGGCATCTGATCCCTCCCGGGGCTCTCCCCACTGCACCGCACTGGACAGAGGTGTTTGAGACCCTCGCCTGCCCAGTGGCGGGAGAGGAGTGAGGAGGTGCGGCAGATCCCTCCAGGCAGTCCCAGGAGGCGACGGCCGCCGTATTGCGCGCTCCGGTCCGCAGTCCGCAGATCCCAGGTGCTTGCTGCTCTCTGGCGGCCGGAGCCGGGAGCCCGGGAGCCCCGGGACCCGGGAATCGCGCCGTCTCCGCTCCGCGCGCCCAAGGGCACCAACGAGTGACCGAGAGGCTGGGGAAAAGGGCGGGAGGAAGGGGGACGCGGCGGAGGGGCAAAGGGGAAGAGGCCCGGGAGCGGCGCGGGAAAGGGCGAGGAGCTGACGGCGAGAAGAGAGGGCGGTCGTGGGCACCCGCGGTCGGGCAGGGGTGGCTGCCGCGGGGTCGGAGCGAGCGCCAGCGCCGCGACCCCTCCGAACCCCGGAATTGCCGCTCGCCCGGCTCGCGCTGCCCCTTCTCCGGGCGCGTGGGGCGCCCCCTCCCTCGGCGCCGGCCGCCCCCTCCTCCTCCCCGGCGCTGCCCCTCCTCCGTCCCGCCCCCCGCGCCCGGTCGAGAGCGCCGCAGTGGCTTTGCCTGCACTGCCCGGCCGCTGAGCCGCCGCTCTGCCCGCTCGCCTGGGCACACTCAGAGAGCGGCGCGCGTCGCCGGCCCCGGGTCTCCGGCCCGACTCCGCCGCCAGCCTCGGGAGCCCCGGCCGCCGCCCCGCCGGCCCCGCTCCTCTCGCGGACCACCGCGCCCCGCGCTACAGGAACTCCGGCAGGACCCCGACGGGACCCGCGCGCCGCGCTGCAGCCGGAGCCCGGCGGCTATGCCCGGGGCCCCTCTCCTGGCCAGTCGCCCGTCCTGCGCCCGGGCCCGGCCCCCGACGGCCGCGCGTTGAGATGACTTTCCGCGACCTCCTGAGCGTCAGTTTCGAGGGACCCCGCCCTGACAGCAGCGCGGGGGGCTCTAGCGCGGGCGGCGGCGGGGGCGGAGCGGGCGGCGCGGCCGCCTCGGAGGGCCCGGCAGTGGGCGGCGTGCCGGGAGCCGCGGGCGGCGGCGGCGGCGGCGTGGTGGGCGCGGGCGGCGGCGAGGACAACCGGAGCTCCGCCGGGGAGCCGGGGGGCGCGGGCGCGGGCGGCGAGGTGAACGGCACGGCGGCCGTCGGGGGGCTGGTGGTGAGCGCGCAGGGCGTGGGCGTGGGCGTCTTCCTGGCCGCCTTCATCCTCACAGCGGTGGCGGGCAACCTGCTGGTGATCCTCTCCGTGGCCTGCAACCGCCACTTGCAGACGGTCACCAACTATTTTATTGTGAACCTGGCCGTGGCCGACCTGCTGCTGAGCGCCACGGTGCTGCCCTTTTCGGCCACCATGGAGGTTCTGGGCTTCTGGGCCTTCGGCCGGGCCTTCTGCGACGTGTGGGCCGCTGTGGACGTGCTGTGCTGCACGGCCTCCATCCTCAGCCTCTGCACCATCTCGGTGGACCGCTACGTGGGCGTGCGCCACTCGCTCAAATACCCCGCCATCATGACCGAGCGCAAGGCGGCAGCCATCCTGGCACTGCTCTGGGCCGTAGCCCTCGTGGTGTCCGTGGGTCCGCTGCTGGGCTGGAAGGAGCCGGTGCCCCCTGACGAGCGCTTCTGCGGCATCACGGAGGAGGCAGGCTACGCCGTCTTTTCCTCGGTGTGTTCCTTCTACCTGCCGATGGCCGTCATCGTGGTCATGTACTGCCGCGTGTACGTGGTAGCGCGAAGCACCACGCGCAGCCTCGAGGCGGGCGTCAAGCGGGAGCGCAGCAAGGCCTCGGAGGTGGTGCTGCGCATCCACTGTCGCGGAGCCAGCACAGGCGCCGCCGATGGGGTGCGCAGTGCCAAGGGCCACACCTTCCGCAGCTCCCTGTCCCTGCGCCTGCTCAAGTTCTCCCGCGAGAAGAAGGCGGCCAAGACGCTGGCCATCGTCGTGGGCGTCTTCGTGCTCTGCTGGTTCCCCTTCTTCTTCGTCCTGCCGCTTGGTGAGTGACCCGTCTCCCACCAGCCCCTTCCTTTCCTCCTTGAGTCTGTGGCTGTGCCTTCCCGGCACCCAGACTTGGATGGCCTTCCCAGGCAGAAGGTGACTCTCCATCTGGGCACAGAAGGTTGACTTAGTAACCTCCCTGGTCTCTTAGGCAGGTGCACTTTGTGGTCGACAAATGAGAGGCCCCTCGTGCTTGCAGGATTCATTTTGCAGGCTTCTGACTTCTGTTCTTATCCCCTCTGAATGGCCATAACAAGTCCCGGGCTTGTTTTAACACTCGCGAACCCCTAAGTTTAATAGGAGATCTGTGGCATCTGGGCAGGCGTCTGCCCCATAGTATGTGGTCAGCAGTGTATATGTTCCTCTAAATACCCCACCCCAACACACACACACACACACACACACACACACACACACACACAAATATAAATTTCAGCTCCCAGAGGTGAGTGCACAGTGGGTGGGCCTCCATTCATGCAGGTGCAGCATGTACAGGAGCAAGGACTAGAAGCCACCTGCTTTCTCCAGGAACTCGTTCAGTTTCAGATGGCTAGGAGATCCTCCTCACCTGGTATCTGTGAATGTGCTGGGCTCTGGCTTCTGAAATCTCCTCTCGGAGGTGCGGGGGGGAGCTGTGTGGGATGAGGATGGGGATAGGAACAAATTATCAAAGGGAAAGTTAATATCGTTCATCATTATTTCTGACATTGACTGAGTCCTTTAGTTCTTTTGAGAACTTTCCTGTTTCTTTCAGCAGCCTCCCTGCAGTCCTGTTCTCAGGGGCTTAGTCCAACCCCTTGAAGGCCCCTCCTGGAAGCCCTGGGGCCGGGTCAGCACAGGGAGGAGAAGGGGAGCATCATCTCTGGGGACGCATTTGCCCTGAGTCATTTTGCCCATGGCTGCAACCTCAGCCGGCCCAAGCCAGGCCTCCCCTGCCTTTCCCAGGCCTCACTCCTGCCACACTCTGCCGCGGGGTCAGGAAGGGGACAACGGCTTCCCTCCAGCTCCCCTGCAGGCCGTTGCCACATAGTGGCCACGGTGAACTTTATATATTAGAAATTAGAGTGTCACTCTCTGCTAAAACCCCTCCATGCTTTCCAGCTGCCCTGGGAACAAAATCCAGACTCTCCGCCGTGGCCTGTAGAGGGTGACCTTCAAATTTATTATTGTCCAAGCCGAAATGAGACATTATGAATATTTATGCTGGGATAACAGGCACAAAGCGGGACAGTGGGGGCAGAGGGGGCAAACCCGGACATGTGGTCCCCGTCCTGGAAGGAGGGCCCTGAGTGATGGCCTCGCGGCTTGGCTGCCCTGCCCCTTGCTCACTGCATCCTTTGGCTCCTCTGACCCTCTTCCAGTTCCTTGCCCCAGCCGAGCTCCTGCCCTTGCACTTGCTCTTCCCTCTCTCTCGCCTGCCCTCCCCACCCCCTCCTGGCTAACTTTAGGTCTCCGTTTAAATGTCCCCTCTTCAGAGAGGTCTTCCCAGGTGCCTCAGCCTCAGTGTGTCCTTCTCTGTATTCTCTCCCTTGGGGCACAAGGTTCTCTTCATTTCCTGTCTCCTTAGCGGTAATGACATCTGCATGCTGCTTGGTTGGTGTCTGACTTCCCCGCACCGGCCTGACGCGCTTCAAGGGCAGGGCCGTGTCGTTACCAAATGCACAGTGCCCAGTGCAGTGCCCGGCATGTGAGAAATAACGTGGCACAGCAACAAGGACCGCAGGCTCTGGCTGGGGTCACATCCCAGCTCCGTCCCTGATGGGCTCTGGAACTTCAGGCAAGTTCCTGAATGGCTCTGTGCCTCTGTGTCCTCATCTAGAAAATCGGAGTGGTGGTGATGGTAGCAGTGCCCGTCTGTGGGGCCGTCATGAGAGTTCAGTGAGCTCTTAGGTGTAAATCTAACCATTGCTTGTCATGAGCGCCCTGTGAGCTTTCGCTTTTGTTGTAGCTGCTCACTGAATAAATCACTGACTTGAAAATCAGCCAGCCAGAGGTATTGTGGGGGTACAGGGAGGCATGGACACTAAGCACCATACTTGGTGGGGGCAAGTAGGCAGGCAGGAGAAAGTCAGTGTGGCCCCCCCTTTAGAGACTTGCCCCAGATTTAGTATCTTCCCCGCCAAGCTCCCCACCCAGGCTCCTTTCTCCCACCAACCAACCCCTGCCCTGTCCCTGCCCAGCCGTACCCCGTCCCGGGTGCCCTCATTCCCCCCCGCCCCTCGCTTCACACTGCCCAACCCCCCCATAGGGAATGATCAAGCTGTGTACAGAATGCCACCTCCCATTATGTTCTTTTAACTTCTTTTAAAATTTCAAGTTACAGAATGATGCACAGATAAGGAGAGAATGTACACTGAGTGTCCTGGACCAATAATCACCCATACCGAACAGATGTTAACATTTTGCCATATTCACCTCAGATCCCTTTCTCTGTTTCTCTCTTCAAAGAAATAGAACACAGCCAAAAGTAAGTTTCCTCCTGCTGTCCCTCCCTCCTTTTCTCCCTCCCTCCCCAGAGCTAAATCTGGAGCCTGTCACTCCCATCCATATGTTTATACGCTTACCACAAACATCTGTATCCATAGTAATGTATAGTATTGTCTTGTGTGCCTTTAGGATTTATATAAATGGCATGATGCCGTGCACATCATTCTTCAGTTTGTCTTTTCCACGCACTGGTACGTCGCTGAGACCCACCCGTGCTAGTTCATCGTAGCAGCAGTAGGGCATTCCATTTGAGAGTATTCCACTGCGTGTTGATGCAGTCTTGTGCTGAACATTTGATTTTTCATATTTTTCACTGTTACAGTCAACACTGCAAAGGGCTACTGTTTTCGGTTTTTGTTTTTGTTTTGTTGAGGTTTAGAGCGCGTGCTCCTCTTCCAGGAAGTCATCCCTAAATTTCCATGGCCTTTGGCTCTTTTTCAATCCCTCCATCTCTGCTGCTCCTCACACTTGGCGTGGGGCCCCCGGCGTGTCCTTGTCTCCTTCCTTCCTACCAGTCTGGGCTGTGCCCAGCCTCCTGAGCCCCAGAGCAGAGCCCAGGGCTGCTGGTGGAGCCGAGTTGAGTGGAATCTGGCAATAGTGAGCAAGCAGGACGGAGGCCAAGCAGGGAAACAGAATATTCCGATCTGCCTCTGCCATGGTGCGGCTTGGAGGGCGCGGCCTTCAGTGCGGGCAGGAGTGGCTTAAGGGCTGTGCAGAAGGGAGAATGGGCCAGGAGGTCCTGACACCACCCAGCACTGGGCCCAGGCCTGGGAGAAGGGAGGTTCCTTTGAAGGACCAGGGACAATTCTGAGCAGCAACTTTGGGGAGGAATGTGGAATCCAAGGGGCTGGCATATCTTGGTATGGAAGTGCCAATATATGGTCGGCGGCGGGGGGATGTTGGGGACTTAGGTAAAGGGGACCAAGAAGGAGCGTGGAGTACAGCCTCCCAGAAAGAGGGTGGAGGGACAAAGAGAAGAGCGGGGCTGGGGTTAGAGCTTCGGGGAGCACCCACTTTGAAGGAGCCAGAAGGAGGCAGAGAAGGGGGCCGCCAGGGGCAGTGGTGTCTCCCTCCTCCCAGGCCTTGGTCCCCAGGCCAGGTGTGATGAGCACCAGAGGTGGAGGGATTGAGCAAGAGCACTGTGTGCCAGCCAGGACCATAGCCTGGGGAAATGAAGGCACCTAGTAGGGCCACAACCCAGGGATTGCCGAACAGACCCAGGGTGCCCCTCACCCACTCGTCCGCACTCAAAACAGTAGAAGCACAAGCCACAGCCACAGTCTGTCTGTCACCTGTCTGACCCCAAGATGCCAGTCAGCAAGGCCAGGAAGGGAGGTACTGGCTCCTTCCGGGGCACCCAAGGAGCTGTGTATGGACACAAGACACGTCACTGGCCCTCATGAGGGGATCCCCACCTGCTTGCGCCTTCCCTGCTGATGCCGTGCCGTCCACTCCACAGAGTGCCCATGCAGCCTGGTTTGGCCAGGACAGCCCCGGTTATGCCCGCCGACCGGCGTGATTACTAGCAACGCTGCCCTTCCGCTCTCAAAGTTGTTCCAGGCTGAAGGACAGAATATAGGGTCACCAATCCTTGGGGCCTTTGGAGGAGGGTCTCTTGGGGCAGCCCTGCCCTTGACAGATAGGCGCCCCCTGCTCTCACCTCCGCAAGCTGGCGTGGCACTGGGTGCCTTAGAAAATCACAGGACATTGTGTAAAGGTCCCTCCTGACGTCTAAAGGAACCCAAACTTACAGAATGCATGTGGAGAGCAGTTTGCGCCTGCAGACTTTTCGGGGGTGGGGGGCAGGGTAGGGGTGGGGTGGGCGGGAAGTGCCCCTGATAAAAGCCTCCACCCCAGGGCACTTAGTGCAGGAGGCCTCCCATCCCCAGAGGTCTGGGCCTGCCTTTGGGGATAGAAATCCCTGTGAGCAAGAGGGGAACAGAGGCACTGGGGAGACCTTGTCTCAGCAAGCACCCATCCACACAAGAGCTCCCTTCCTCTCCCAGGCACCCCCAGACATTCCCTTGCTGTTCTCATGGTAGCGGCGTTTCACGGCATCTGGCTTTGGTCTGCCTGGCAGGGGCCCCTTTAGCCATCCCCAGAGGTGGACCTGTCCCTTGGGACTTACACACACACACACACACACACACACACACACACACACACACGCAAGCGTGCGGCAGCCCCACCCCCTATTATTCCCAGCCACCACAGACAGGCCCCTGTGCTGCACACTCCAGGCTCCCTTTTGTCGGGCAGGTCACTGAGCCTCTCTGGCCTCTGAGTTGACCTCTGAATGTGTTCGGTCATCCAAAGCAGCCTCAGAGGCTCAGAGCCTACAGTGCCCTCCCAAATACGTGTCAAGGTACACAAGCTTTCTGGAGGCTCAACTATGAGAAGTCCCAGGACAGTCCAGCCACCGTCCCAGACCCCCTCCTCCCACTGTCTGTGAGCCATGCCTGGGCCTCCCTCCCGGACTGTCAGGCTTGGCCCTGTGATATCGCTGCCCCACCTGTCCCCCCTGGATTCAGTTAGGTACTCCTTCATGCTCCCCAAATACTCTGCACATGCTTTGATCACAGTACATTGTAATTGCTAGTATTGTTACACGTATCACACAGTGTGAGGACAGAGGAAACTATACATACGCAGACCTAGAAGAGCGGAGGTATTTGTGGGGGGCCCTGTGGCTTGGGAGACATGAATTGGAGAGTGCATGAGAAGAGGAGTCACAAGATGAGACAGGATGCCATCAACAGGAGAAGGGGTAAATAAATGATGCTGTTTTCATTGGCTGAACTACTATACAGCTAGGAAAAATAACAAATGTATTGCCCACAGCAATGTGGATGAATTTCGTGGACACTATGCTGGGCAAAGTAAGCCAGATCTGAAATTAAAAGCACACATACTCTATGATTCTGTGTGTACAAAGTTCAAAAACAGGCAAAACTAGTTGATGATAAAAGTCAGGATAGTGGGTATACGTGTTGACTGGAAGAGAGAGCAAAGAAACCTTCCGAAGGGCTGAGAATGTTCTAGATCTTGGTCTGGGCAGCGACTACATTGGCGTGTTGCATATGTAAAGTCATCAAGCTATACTCTTAAAATGCATGTGCTTTATAACTTGACTGTCATTATCCGATGCCTTAATTAGAAAGAGAGAAGGTGGGAGGAGGCAGAAGAGAGGCTTGAGCCATGCTGAGGAGTCGGTGTCCAGACTGGAAAGCACACGTGGGCAGCCAGCTATAGAGGGTAGATTCCTCATGTGCATCTGAGTGTTGGCCAAATGCCAAAGGACTCATCTCCACGCATTCCCTGAGGTCGCGCAGGGGCCTACGGTCGCAGGGGGAGTGGGAGGGGATGTTTGTGGCAGGTCCTCAGCAGTGACATCACTGTCCCTGGCCCGAAAACCTGAAGAAAGGACTGGCATGACATCTCCTAATTGTGCCTTTGCAGTACCTGGCGCAGAGTAGGTGCTCAGTAAGTGTGTGTAGAGGGAGGAAGTGGTGGACCCCATGGCCTCTTCACATCCCCCCATGCCCAGGGTCTGAGTGGTAAAGTACAGCACCCCCCCTTTTCTTTGGTTTTCTTTTATTAGGATAAGAACACTTAACATGATATCAACCCTCTTAACAAGTTTTGAAGTGTACAATACACTGTTGTTAACTGTAGACACAGCGTTGCACAGTAGATCTCTAGAATGTATTCATCTTGAGTGAAACTTTATTTATGCCTATTGATGAGCAGCTCACTACTCCCCGCCCCCCACCATTGCATTCTTTGATTCCCATGACCCAGCTTCAACAATGCCAACCCAAGGCCAGCCTTGGTGCATCCCAACCCCCACCCACTCTCCCAGCGCTGAGGATTATTTTGTTTCATTTTGTTTTCCAGGATTATTTTGAAGAACATCCACACGCCATATCAGTTCATCTGTAAATTCTTCAATAGACATTTCTAGAACACAAGAACTTTTTCTGAAAAATAACCACAATCCATTATAATACATAAAAATAATTGTTTAATATCAAATATGGTCTACTTAGTGTTCAAATCCTGCCAGTTGCCTCATAAATTTGTAGTTTGTTTGAATCAGGATCCGAGAAAGGTGCCTATGTTGCGTGTGGCTGATTTGCCTGCTAGGTCTCTTTAATTGGTAAGATTCCCCTCCTCGCACGTTTTCCTCGCAATTTTTTTTTTTAAGATTTTATTTATTTGACAGAGAGAGACACAGCGAGAGAGGGAACACAAGCAGGGGGAGAGGGAGAGGGAGAAGCAGGCTTCCCACTGATCAGGGAGCCCGATGCAGGGCTTGATCCCAGGACCCTGGGATCATGACCTGAGCCGAAGGCAGACACTTAATGACTGAGCTACTCACGCGCCCCTTTTCCTTGCAATTTATTTGGTGAAGAAACTAGATCATCTGTCCTGAAGAGTTGCCCACAGTCTGGAGTCTGCGTCCCCACAGGGCCGTTCAGTGTGTCCCTCTGTTCCCCGTACTTCCTGTAAACTGGCTTGATCAGAGTCAGGTTCGGTGTTCTGGCCAAGAATTCTTCTCTTTGTGCTATTACAAGTGGTCAAGGGCTCAGGTGCCTGATAAGATGTCTCAGGCTCAGCTCATACTTTTCTTCCCCCAGAACCTGGAAGCAGCCATTTTTTCTAAAGCACCTTGGTCCCTTTAGTGGCCAGTGATCACTTAAAGATCACAGTCTGAGCTCTCAGGTGTTCAGTGATACTGAGTTGACCCCTGATTCGGCAGACAGAGCTAGGAAGTACGTTTTATTTTTCGTCAAAGAAAAATACACCACTGACGGGATGTACCTAGGAGCCGCCCCTCCGCCTACGTCCTCGCAGCTATGGAAGGGCGTCCATAGCCGGACCAATAGTTCTCTGCCAGCCCCACAGAGTTCATGGGTCCTGAGCCAAACACGGGGGCACAGGACTTCTGATCTATTCCTGATCCATCTCGAGCCAGAGGACCTGCCACTTACCTCTCACCGTGGAAAACTGGCAGTGCAAGGAATTCAAGAGAATTGGCTTGGCACAGCTGGCCCCACGGTGCCCTCAAATCACCCCTTCATGTTCTCACAATCCATCTGAGACCAGACCCCTCTCCGGGTCACCTCTTCTTGACAGCCTTCCATGATTGTGCCCACTTCAAAATGGCCTTGTCTCTTACCACTCTCCCCTTCCCCTTCTCTGTTCCAGGGATCCCAACTTCTTGGTTGTCCTCCA
Source organism: Callorhinus ursinus (assembly GCF_003265705.2). NCBI lineage: Eukaryota > Metazoa > Chordata > Mammalia > Carnivora > Otariidae > Callorhinus > Callorhinus ursinus. Next base: position 1,944,870 of record NW_027397091.1, on the reverse strand, counting down.
ACTTCTCAGGTTCCCTATTGCCTCAGGGCCTTTGCACATGCCCTTTCCACTGTCCGGCATTCTCTTTCCTCAGATAGATGCATGGCTCAGTGCCCCCTCAGGGTCTTTAGGTCTCAGCTCAAGTGTGCTTTATTAGAGAGGTTTATTTGACCCTTTACGGTATAGCAAAGAGGTCTGTGGGCAGCAGAGGTCTCAGGTTCTCTTGACAGAAGAGCTGTTGAGCTCCAGAGTCAGACACTAAGCGAGCAGTTGTGAGAAGTGAGAGAGAGAAAGGGAGCGTAAGCGGGGAATTCCTTCTCTCCTAACCCTGCTGGCGAGAAGACACCTGGCTATCTAGGAGAATGTGGTATTTTTAACCCCACTCTATCTCTCTGGCCAGAGAGAATGGCTGCCTGTGGATAGAAAAGTCCCTAGTGATGGAGGGGGTGGGAAAGGGGGCAGACTGGGGTGCAACCTGATATTTCATGGTTGGCTGCAAGTTATGAGCAAGCCTGGCTGTGAATTCTGACATTCTGCCAAGAACAAGTTCCCTTCTGGTGATGCCAGAAGGGTGCTGTTAATCACACAGTCCCATGGCTTCTGAGCTATCACTCCCCAGTGAGGCTTGGCCAGATTGGTCAGCTCCAGCCTAGCCAGCACCTCAGTAGCATCTCCTAGACCTGGACATCTCTGGTCCTTTGGCATGGGGACTGGCTTGTGATCATCAAGGCTGCAAACACAAACCTCACAGGCTGCCTCAGTTTCCCCAACAATGTGTGCGCCAGGCTGGCCCAGCCAACATGCCATAGAATGGGCTTACCTGCGGACATAGGAGAGGCCCTGCCTTTTATGACTAGTGGATGTCCAGCCCCCCTGGACATTAGGTTAGACTCCTGACAGAGGCACCCCAATATAGGGAATGGGGGAAGGCAGGTGGGAGCAAGCCTGATGGGAGACCTGAGAGCAAGGTCAAGGAGAAGAGAGAAGCAAGCAGCAGTTGGGTCTGTGCTCATCTCCCACCTGTGTTCTTGCTGCCTCTCCTCACGGGTGCCTAGATGCGGCCCCTCAGCCCTTGCTCTGGGGCAGGCACTTGTGTTAGAGGCTGGGATGAAAACATCCATCAGTCTCATTGCTGCCTTCAAGAAACCGATAGTCTGGGAGGGTAGATAGAGCAGTAACAAATTTTATTAAAATGCGGGCTTGCATAAGAGAGCCTATAACCCAGGCTTAGAGGGGAGGACGCCTGCCCCAAGGCTGGAGGGCTGGGAGGGAGGAAACAGTTGGGGCCAGGCAGAAAGGCAGAGGGAGCCCAGCCCCCATGGGAGGACCTGCTGGCAGCTTCATCCTTCGGCTTGTGGCCAAATTTGGAGGGGAGCAAGCTGCAGACAGCACTGGGTCCTAAAAAGCCTTGAATGTCACACAAGAAAGCTTGGGCTTAGTCCTCAGACCCGCTGGAAGCCACTCGCGGTTTTCAGAGGTTTAAGGAGGGAAACCAATTTTAGAAAAAGCCTCCAGCAGCTGTGTGCAGAGTGGAGAAGCCAGAGGACCCTTGGGGGCTGTCACAGCCATGCAAACAAAATGAGATGCCAGACTAAGCAAAGGCTTCGGGAACGAGGTGAAGGGAGGGACCCCGCTAGATAGAAAATCGAAGGCACCGGGCACGATGGCCAGTTGGACATGGAGGGTAGAAAAGAGGGACTCACTGAGCAACCTTGGCGAGTGTTCAGCACCTACTGAACTGTGTGTTCAGTGTGCCCAGGAGGGCTTCGGGGCCATGGGAGTGTAGTGCCAAGCAAAACAGGCATGAGTCCTGCCCTGGGGACTTGGCTGCAGAGAGAGAGAGATGCTGAACAAAATGAAAACTAACTCAAACAGTACGGGAGGAGGCGGTAAGTGCCACAGAGGGCAACAGCCCCAGTCGAGGGGGGATGGGGAGTGCTGGGGGGGAGGACAGTGCGACTTTCCATGGGAAGTCAGGTGAGGGCACGAGCCAGGTGGCTATCTGGGAGAAGAAGAGGAGGAGGAAAAGCAAGTGCAAAGGCCCTGGGAGTGTGTCTGGCATATCCAAGAAGCAACATGGAGGGCAGTTTGGCTGGAACAGGTGGGGAAGGGAAGTAGGCAGGTGTAGACAGAGGGATAGAGAGTGAGGTTGTAGCCCGAGAAGCAGGAGAGAGGTTGCAGCTGGGACAAGGGCACGCTTGAAGGGGACTGATGGATGGAACGCACCACCACACAAGTCGGCATGCTAACCTTGGGCAGGAGGAGAGACTCCTTCTTACCAAGGAGGAGTGGTGAGGAAAGCTTGCTCAAGTGCGCGACTTCCTTGGCTTCTGTTTTCTCTGTGAAACAGGATGTGAGATCGGCTGCTCCGGAGGAGGTGAAGGGGCGGAACAAAGGCTCAGGGAGCTGGTGCGGGACTTGGGGAGAGTGGGCTGAGGGTGAGCAGCAAGGTCCCTGGAAGCCCCAGACAGAGCTGAGGGCGGGAACCCTAACATATTCAGGGAGTGGGTGAATCACTCCGCAGTTCTAGTCTGGATGAATAGGTACAACCCAAATCTAGAAGGATGTGGACATGGGAGGCTTGAGGAGGGAACACGGGAGGTGTGAGTGATTAGGAGTCTCAGCTAAGCAGGGATGATAGGAGGAATCCAAGGGGCTGGCAGAAGGTCAAAGTACAGATAAGAAAGAGAGACCAAGAAGCTGCAGTGAGCAGTGGAAAACGGGTTTTAAGTGAAGAAATGAAATGCTCAGGTTTTCTTTTAAAAGGATCCCCCAGGTTCGAGCCCCGCATCGGGCTCCCTGCTCAGCGGGAAGCCTGCTTCTCCCTCTCCCACTCCCCCTGCTTGTGTTCCCTCTCTCGCTATGCCTCTCTCTCTGTCAAATAAATAAGTAAAATCTAAAAAAATAAAATAAAATAAAAGGATCCCCCAGGACGCTTGGGTGGCTCCGTTGGTTGGGCGTCTGACTCTCGGTTTCAGCTTAGGCTGTGGTCTCAGGGGTGGTGGGATTGCCCCACGTCGGCTCCAAGCTCGGCAGGAAGTCTGCTTGGAGATTCTCTCCTTCTGCGCCCCCCTGCACTCACTTGTGCTCTCTCTTCCTCTTTCTAAGACAAATGAATAAATCTTTTTAAAAAATAATAATAAATAAAAGGATCCCCCCCTGCTGCTGCGTGGAGAAAAAGGTGCAGGGGCTCAGGGACAGGTGCAAGGGGTCCACTTAGAAGGGCACTTTGGGTAGAGGATGATAGTAGCTGGGACCAGGGGGTGGCACAAAGTGGGGGGGATTCCAGGACCAGTTGGAGTGGGTGGCGGGTGGGATGCGGGTGGGACCGAGCCGTTGGCGTGTATGAGGCACCAGTGGTGTGCCAAGTACATGTGGAGGGCTTACCCTTTAAAGACGAGATAGACACAGGGTGTCTGGCTGGCTCAGCTGGGAGGAGCATTGGACTCTTGATCTCAGGGTCGTGAGTTCAAGCCCCACATTGGATATGCAGATTACTTAAATAAATAAATGTATTTTTTAAAAGGTAAGACAGGAAACTGATAGTCGCCTGCTATGTTCTTGGCACTTGGAAGTGAGAAGATGTGCTATAGGGAGGGTACCCCTAACTGCAGGGTTGGAAGGGGTGGTATGAGGAAGGCTTCTGGGTGGAGGTGTCTCTGGAGCTGGCACTAACAGGGGGAGGAAAGAGGAAGGGCCATCCAGGATGAGCAGGAGCAAAAGCTCCCAGGCAAGTCTGGGGAGCCTGCTGTGACCAGAGGGCAGCAAGAAGTCAGCGCGGCCATTCAGCTGACACACAGGAAGACAGAAATAAAACTGCTGAGGAAAGCGGGAGCCATAAGAGAAAGGAGAGCAAGGGTGTGATGCTGGGTGCCAGTATGGAGCGGTGGGAGGCTGAGGGAGGGGGTCCCACACGGGCCTGTGTTCCCAGTGACCGTTGCCAAGTTGAGTTCGCAGGGCTGGGCTCTCTGCCTGCAAGGAAGGCTGTGGGAGAGGGAGCCAGGTCGGGGCAGAAAAGAGGACTGCCAGGCACTGAGAGACAGTGGCCTTCTCTCAGAGCCCCCACCTGCTCACTGAGGCTTTCCTGTAGCTGGGCTCAGGGGCTGGCACAGGTGTGTGCCAGGCCGCTGCAGAGGGATGAGAAAGCAGACAGCCGAGGTTGGCCTGAGTAGCCACAAGTCAGAGTGGCTGGTGGAGCAGAAAGCTGGGGGTGGCTGGAAAGGGGCTTGTCCACCAAGGCCCCCACAGCCGGGTGGCATTGCAGGGACAACGCCCATGAGCCAAGTGCCCATCCTCAGGGGTCTCAGGGCAGTTTCCCATTTTATCCATGCATGCAAAGGGCAGGGACGTGCTCACGGCCCCCTCGGACCCCAGAGATCTTGGCCAGAGGTTCAAGCTGGTGAGACAGTGTTGGGGAGGGGGCAGGACAGCAGGGAGAGTGAGACTGGGTGCAGGGAGGCATGGGGGGCAGACTGTGGCCCTCTGGGCAGAGGTAGCTGTGAGGCTCAGAACTGCCACTTTTGGGGGGGCACAGAGGTGCTGTTGCCTGTGGAAGTTGGAGCCCACGCACAGGCGTGTGTATTTTCCAGGCAAGATGTCTGTGCACGGTGGGCAGAGAGCTTATGAAACAATAGTGCCAGATGCTGTCAGTGTTCCTTCCATGCCACCCCCTGGACCTTCAGGGCACATCAACCAACTTCCATCCCAGCACCTGCCCGCATCTTTGCCCAGGGCCTTTCTCCACCCACCAAAATCCTCATCATCCACCCACACAGTAGGAAGCATGGGAAATTAACACCCCTGGGAGTAGCCCATCCAGTGACTGATGGGAATGGGGGTGTAGATACCCCGCCTCCCTCACCCTGCTGGTGGGACAGCTCTGAGGTTCCTGAACTTCGTGGTATCCCAGAGCTCCCAGTGGGATTGTGTCCCAGTTGCCCACAATGAGCGACTTGCACTTGAATCCTTGTCTCAGTGTCTGCTTCTGGGAGAGCTCAAAGTAAGACAAGAACCTCAGCAGGACACAGGAGGAAAATCTTGGGGCAGAAAGGCTGAGTGTGGATCCCAGGTCTTTGTGTGTAAGGAATTCCCAGCCTGTAGCAAGCTTCTGCACAGGTTGCTTGAGCATAAAGTAGAATAGTGTTTATAAAACGGTCCAGGGCATACTAATAATATGCCGTGTCGCCCACCAATCTGAGTAAAAACCACGCTGATAACGATGCCGTTTGGCTGGCTACAGGCTTACAGCTGAAAGCATAGTCCACTGATTTGTCATCCTGGGCTAAATATAAAGGAACTGTGGCCTGAGTCCGAGTTATTTTCAGCACCGTGTCTTACTTTGCAGCCATTGAGGGATGCTATTCAGAGGGCCACCTTCCTGGAGGCTGAAGTCAACCCTGGTGGCCCCCACATTCCAAGACAACTGTCTAACTCCTCTTCCAGGGAAATTGCCTCCTCAGCGTGTGATGACTGATGCCCCAGGCTCCCCCAAACCCACCAGGTCTTGGCTTCTGTTTCTGGCTACTCTCCAGAGCTGGGAACTGGGTCTCTTCCCGGGGTGGAGTTGTCCTCTCTCAAAAGCCGCCGAAGAGGGAGAGGGGAAGTAAAGAGATGCCAGTGTTTATTAAGAGCCTGTGAAGTCCTCACTCTGAAATGCATGAATCTTCACAACATCCCTTCCGGAGAAATTTTGGATTTCGCAGAAAGTGTGAGACTTGGATGGCTCAATAACTTGCTCAGGGCTGCGTGACCGCAGTTTCAAAGGCCTGTGCCTCGTGACGCTGGGTGACTCCTTCTGCCACCGCCACCGTGTGTCTTGGCACTGAGATTTCTCTATATGGTGGGAGGTGGGGGATGGGCAAGTGCTCCCAGGTCAAAGGGGGGCCTGGTGCCTCTGCCCCCTCAGGAGGGGCACCCTGCTCTCATTTCTTTGGGGGCAAAGGGAGGAGAGAGCAGGGCCCATGATTTGTCAAGGACCCCTGCCCCTGGCCCGCTCAGTCTCCCGGGCCCCGGCAACTTTTTCCGGGGGGGGGGGGCCCCCCCCCCCCCCCCCCCCCCCCCCCCCCCGCCTCAGCTGCTGCTGAGGATGTGAGAATGAACAAGAGTGGCTTTTGCTTTCTGGGTCATGCCCTTACATTTTGTCAGGTGCCTTTTAAGGACATGACCCCCCAGGTCGGTGGTGGGGATGCGAGGGGAGAAGTGTGTGAGGAGGAGGGTCTTTCTGACACAGCTCAGGTCCTAGTGCACGCACCCCCTCCTGCCTGGCACTCTGCTCCCTCAAAGCCAGCCCCAGAAGCACCCCCCACCACTTCCACTGGGACAGCCCCGCTGACCTTCGCTCCAACAGCCATAGGCATTGTGTTTATTGAGACTTAATTCTAGGCTCTGTCTCTCGCCTGCTTGAAAATATCCATGGCTCCCAACTTCCCACAAATAAATGTGGAAACTCCCAGCATTTCAGGCCCTTCACCATCTGTCCCAATGATGTTTTCTCGGCGTATGGCACAGGACATTCTCAGAACCCCAACTTGTACTCCTCTTGCCTACCTGCCCCCCCCCACTCCTAACACTCTCTGTCCCTCCTCATCCTGCTAGGCTCCTGTCCATCCTCGGAGAACCCCGGAAACCCCCCGCCCCACATGCTGAGCTCTACCATCACCCTGTCTTCATTCCCTTGATAGTTCATGCACATAGCTACTCAGGGAATGGGGCCATGTTTGCTGTGAGCCCAGCACAGTGCCTGACGTGGGGCAAGCCTTGGTCAACATTTAATTCAAATGTGCTTACCCTTTCTGTGCTACAGACTTCCTTGGGCATCTGGCAAAGCTTATGGGACCCCTTCTCGGAGTTACGCTTTCAAATGCATAAACTAAAATACAAAGGATTGCAAATAAAACCGATTTCACTGAAAACATCAAAATATTTGTGAACGAAATCTGTGACTTAGTAAGTAATGTGCTTCTAGGTTAAGGCATTAAATAAGAGGATCTAGTGGTGTGTTCTGATGTCTGTCATTTCCAAATGGTGAGCAGCATTGACAGTATTTTCAAAGCATCTGCAACAACTGAATGTGACAGGAAAATATCTGGCAGGAACTGCTCACATCAGGTTGAATCGTAGGAAACTGCCAATCTTGCACCAGTTTTGAGCTACAAGAACCGTGATTGCATATGGCTTTGTCTCCTTCTACTCGGGTTTGTTGCTGACGCTCGTCTTGGGGGAAACGCACAGTATCAGGTAGATGTGAGTAAAATGGAAGATGACGATTTTTCCTCATCCAAGTTCATGGACCCCTCGAATTATATCAGGGACCCCCTGGGGAGGGAGACCCTTGAGAGCCCGGAGTTGCCAACTGGGCCCCTAGTTGAAGTCTTTGCGCCCAGGGGCTGCCAGGGCCTCCCTCTCTCCGAGCGTCCGACTAACAGGCATGGTTCTCTGCCCCCCGCAGGCTCCCTGTTCCCGCAGCTGAAGCCGTCGGAGGGCGTCTTCAAGGTCATCTTCTGGCTGGGCTACTTCAACAGCTGCGTGAACCCGCTCATCTACCCGTGCTCCAGCCGTGAGTTCAAGCGTGCCTTCCTCCGCCTGCTGCGCTGTCAGTGCCGGCGTCGCCGGCGCCGCCGTCCCCTCTGGCGCGTCTACGGCCACCACTGGCGGGGCTCGACCGGCGGCCCGCTCCCCGACTTCGCTCCCGGCCGCGACGCCGCGCCTCCTGGGGCCCCGCTGGCCCTCACTGCGCCCTCGGCCCCCGGCTCCCCTGGCACGCCCGAGGCGCAGGCTCCTGTGGCCGGTCGTCGAAAGCCGCCCTGCGCCTTCCGCGAGTGGAGGCTGCTCGGGCCGTTCCGGAGACCCACCACCCAGCTGCGCGCCAAGGTCTCCAGCCTGTCGCACAAGATCCGCGCCGGGAGCGCGCAGCGCGCAGAGGCCGCCGGCACCCTGCGGGCGGAGGTGGAGGCCGTGTCCCTGGGAGTCCCCCACGACGTGGCCGAGGGCGCCACCTGCCAGGCCTACGAACTGGCCGACTACAGCAACCTCCGGGAGACTGATATTTAGGGACCCCGAGCGAGGCCGGGGAGTGTGCTGGGGAAGGAGGAAAGGGGCTGCGGGTGGGGGAAGCGGGGAGGGCGGGGAGGGAGGCTTGGCTTTTGTTCAGGAGGCCGGGGCCGGATCAGGGACCCGGACACGGATCAGGGCGGCTGCCCTGTGGCCTTCCTGAGGAACTGAGGCGGGGGTAGGGCCCTGGAAAGGTGAAAAGTTGTGGCCCCCTCCTGGACATAGGTGCCTGGAGCTCTTCCTTTCGGAGGAAGGGGCTGCGGGTTCCGGGGGTGGGGGGACCATTTGCTCCCAATCCCTGTTTGAGAAATACTGCCCCATCCATGCCCTGAACCCTGGACAGACAGCCTCAAGTGTGGCGAGGCAGGCCCGCCCCTCCTCTTGGGGAGGAAGGGTCACAGAGGCCCTGCCTGGCTGTCCCCAGTGCCTCCCCTAGGGAAAAAGTCAGTGGAACCAGGGCTTCTCCATGGACACAATTTCTCCTTACTGCCGACTGGAGGAACCCAGTGGACCTGCCGCCACCACCAATAAGCTTTGGTGACAGATTGGATGACCATCCGACAAGCCTGTTGTATTTACCCATGGACTCACTCCCCCCTACAGAGGCTCCTCCATGCATACCACATCACCTGGCCCTGCCCCTCATTATGTCCTAAGGGCCTTACTGTTTACACTCTGTACATAGTGCCTGTGCCCATCACTTCTTGCCGGGATCTGGAGCCATCAAATGGGGAGAGCTTTATTTGTCATTTTGAGACATATTTATTGGTAAGAGTACTTCTATTTTGTCCAAACGGTGCAAACGGTCCCTCTTTAGCTTGTAACCCATAAAGAACTACCTTTTTTTTTTTTTTCTAAACTCCTTCAAGTTCTAAAGCCCCACAAGAGGATAGATTGGGTCTGCATTCACCTTTCTAGTTTCAACTTAACTATCTCTTTAACTGATGGCTGCTATCCTCTGGGACTTTGAGCATGACCAAAGGACTCAGGGGTTTTGTTGGCTTTTAAAATTTACATGATTAGTCTTGGGAACAAAACAGTAATCATAAGCATAAATTTTCGCTTTGTCAGTCTTCCTAGATGAATCTGTGATGCCCTGAGGGCCTCAGTGAGGAAAGTCGCCATCAGTTAAAAGGGTGAAACATTACATGGAAAAATATACAAGCCCAAGTAGACGAGTGTACATGGTGAGTGAGAGAACACCTGCCTAGGAACCATGCTTGTTAACTTTGAGTGAAATGTCCAACACTTGTCCCATTCGCAAGAGATTGCAGGTAGTTCAGTCTTGAGCTGGATAATATCAACCACACACATACAACCAGAGTGGGGGTGGTGACTGTGGTCCAGTGGAAAGCTGGTTAGGCGATACCCCAGGGTGTCTGGAGTGGGAATGTTCTAAAACTGGAAGAGTCAGTTGCTGGGGCCAACATGGACGAGTAGTTTGAACCAGAAGTTTCCATCCTGTACTGAGGAAGTCATCTGTTTGAAAGGTCACCCCAATTTTAGACCTCTGACCCCAATTTTATAAGGTAAAATGATAGCCAAGAGCAGACTTTTCATACTGTGGGTCTGCAGCAGATTCTAGACTTTCAGGCCTGGCATCTCCCCCAGGCACAGGAAGGGCAGTTTAAGGCGGGTGCTGGGAACATAATGCACACCCCAGAGAGGGCCCCCTTTACAGCACACTGGCCACCCTAAAGCTGGGGACAGTCCTTGTTATCTTCTCACAGAGGTGGGGGCCATCCCTCAAATCAGGGGTCAGCGAAGGGGCTGACCCGCTTGTCGGAGAATTGAACATTGGGCTCCTGGGCAGGGGTTCCAATAGCAGGGGAGGGTCTCTGATCAGGCGAACGTGGGCTCCCACGTGCCAGGACAGCTGAGCCCAAAGGAGGTCAACAGTGCGGACGAGGGAGCAGGTTGGGGACGGAACCTTCATACGGGGGATTTTAGGGGCCCTCCCTGCCCTGGATAACCCAGTAGGTGTGCAGGCAGGTAGGGCTGGCAACTTGCCCAGTACTTTTTCTAGGCACAGTGGTTAATTAATCTGCAAAATGTACCTGTTGTTCAAGCCTCAGCCCCCATCTCCCGGGCACAGGGCCCTCTGCACACAGCTGTCTCCTCCGGTACCGCCGTACCAAGCCTTCAGGAGATCAGGGAGAGCTACAGAGACCCCAGAGAGGCTGTGCCACAGGGACCCTCCAGGGACCCAGTTCTAATCATCAATAAAGCACTGAGTTGCTGACCTGGTGTCAGGACATGCCAAAGTGTCGTAGAGTGGCCCAGAGGGATGGAGGGACTAGCAAGAGCCCTTCTAGAGGAGGGAGCCTCTTGCAAGTGATTTTGGGACATCTGGAAGAAGTGCGTTCACTGCACCATTTCCTGAGTCCTCAGGCACCCCAGTCCACACATCTGATTAGAGATGCTGTCTCTGAGGTGCATACAGAAAATGAGGCCCTTATCTCCAGGAAGGGCTATGAAATGGCAGGGTGACCGGGAGAGTGGGAAGACTCTCTCAGTACGCATCAAAATGGGAATAAGTGTTCCTCTACACCATCTTCAAGGAATGGGGTGAGGCCTTGAGGGAGTTTGTGAGTGGGAAGGGGATGGCCCTGTGAGATGGGACAGGGACAGAACGAGCCTCCAAGAACACTGGCATTTGCCTAAGCCCTTTGCTCCTCACCACCGTAGAAAGCTTCCTTCCTGCTGCCCGCTCCAGGCCCCGGTCCAGTCTGCCCGCCCTCCTCTTGAGCTGGGCTCTCGCCACCCATCTTGCCTTGCTTCCCACACTCTTTCCGGGACCTCTGTCCCCAGCCCCCAGAACTGCTTTTGCAAGTCACCTGGGACGTCCCAGTTCCTCAATCTCCTCTGTCTCTGCCACAGTCCACACTGGTGGCTGCAATGTTCTTCTCCCTGCCCGAGCCACGCCCCTGGGATCTCTTCTGGTCCCCTGACTACTCTCCCCCTCCCTCTCTCTCTCTGCCTCCTGCGCAGGCGCCTCTCTCTGCCCTTGTATGTCCCCCAAGGTTTTCCTCTCCCTTTTCTCAACTCTCCACGCAATCTCATCCACTCCAAATCATCTCAATGACCACTTGTACATAAATGGCTCCCAAGGGTTTGTCTGTAACTCCAGATGTGTGTTCCCCCTCCCCTTTGGTGGTTCCCAAGCACCCCAAATACAAGCCCACTCGCCTCCCGCAAGGCCGTCTCCTCGACTCCATGTGGGCATGACAAGGCCACTGGTGCTGAGGCCGTAAGCTCCCGGAAGCCCTGAGACTGCCCACCTTCTCCCCTCCTTCATCTTCCCAAGATCTTCCTAGATCCCCTGCTCAAAACTAAGCCCCAAGTGTCCCTCAGCCTCACTGGTAGCTCATACCAAGACCATCCTGGCCTAGAGCCCAATGACAGAATCCATACCTATGTATGGGGAGAGGGCTCCCTGTCCCCAGAGCTGCTCAGGGCTGGGTGTTCATTAAATCCTGGATTGATGGAGTTGGCTCACCGACCCTTCCCTGGGACACTGCCCCACTGCCCACCTAATGCTCAACATCACTGTCTTTGCGAGACCTTCACCCCCACTGGTTCCACCAGCCCTCACAAGGGTGGAGCCTGTGTCCTCCCCCAGCCAGAGAGCAAGCTGTGCCTGGGAATTCTACAGAACACCTGCTTTTTGGGTCTTCCAGCCCACCCAACCCTCCACCTGGAGCCCCACTCCAAGTCCCTAGTCCCTCCTGCTCCAGGCGCTGACAGGTCCTGGCAGAAGGTTTGGGACCTCAGTCACCCTCCTTTCAGTGACCTGTCAGAGCCCCGACTCCTCAGTGCCCTCCTGACCCTGTTTCTATTTCCATCCTGTTACACCCCCAGGGAGCTACATGTTCACCGGCCACTTGGAAAGAATTTCCTTCCCCCCCCCCCCACTTCTTGTGGCTCCAGCGAAGCACAAAACCAGATGCTTGTCAAGGCTAAACAGGTCCACAGTCTCTGCTCAGAATAGCCCTCTGGGGAGCCCTGCGGACCCAGGTGGTGCTGGAGGCGGGGCCTTCGGGTAGGGGGGCTGCCCTGGACTCCCCCGCCATTTGGAGCTGGCTTTCTTCCCTTCCCCCAGCCACACCCTGGCAGGAGCAAGGAAAAACAAAAGGCATGCTGAACAGGACCCCAGCCCACATTCTCAAACTGCTCTGGTCTGGGGAAGAACTAAGCAGGAATGGTAGGATGCATTTAGAATCAAGAAGAAATCCAGGAGCTGGGGCCACGACAGTCTGAGCTCCCGAGGGATGGAGGGAGGGATGCATCGGAGGCAGTTAGTTGCAGGGCCCTCCCCTGTGACGTCTGTGGACCGGCCCTCCAGGGCCTCGCCATTCACTCAACTCTACCATACCGTGTGTCTACCTCTTTCCGTCCTGCCAAATCTGAAGAAGGGGTCCCCATTCCCACTCCTACGGGTGACCCAGGTTGGTCCCACTGATCTCTGAGCCAAGCCACATGGGTCACTGGTCAGCCTCTAGACTGGCTAATTTGGTGCCTGATCAGCTGGGCAGGCAGATGGAGGTGGGTTAGATCACATGGTACAAAACAGCTGTCCGGGGACCAGAGCGATGCTCCCAGATCGGGCAGAGGCAGACAGCCATGGACATCTCCAGCATGCTGGAAAGGTTAAGAATGCAACTGCAAGTAATAAGGACACTGATGGACAGCTGCTTAAATGCGGGGCAGTATTTTTCTCACTTGACAAGTTACAAGGTGGGAGGTTGCTAGCATTGTCCTTTGCAGGTCTTTGCATTCTAATCTCTGGTATGTTGACTTGTAGCCTCTTTGTTGCCTAATCATGATCAATGTTTCCATAATCCACATTCTTATTCAAAACTGGGGGGGGGGGGGGAGGAGAAAGGTCTGCTTTTATCCCATGACCTGCTAGGGAGACCGCTAACCTCAAACGCTGGGCGCTTGGGGGCCGAGGTCTGTGGTCAGCCCACCACCTGATTTTGTACAACCCACAAACTAAGAATGAGTTTTACATTTTTAAATGGTTGGGGCAGGATGGGGGGGAAGAAGTCAAAAGATTGTGTCACAATGGGAAAATTATACGGAGGTTTCCTCTTGGCTCACAAAGCCTAAATGTTACTATCTTGCCCTTTACAGGAAAAGTTTGTCAACCCTTGCTTTAGGGCAACGAGGATCACTGCCTCTCATTGGGCACACTGCTATCCTGAACAAAATCGGGATCTGGCAGTAGGAAGAAGGAAGGAATGGCTATGGAGCAGGCAGCTCTCAGTGCCTACTACCTACGCCAGGCAACACATTTCAAGCCTGCATCCAGTTAGCTAATCTGCAATGGCAGAAACAGTCCCCCTTCTAACTAGGAACCTGACGCAAAGGGCTTTTTCTGGAAGCCCTCAGCCCTGAGGACATCTTCCCAGACTGACCAAATGTATAGGATTTTGAAAGAGAATCCAGGAAATATTGGCACTGGCTGTGTCTCAAAAGGCTTGAGGAGGTATTATTTGCTCCGTGAACTCGCCCCCAGCCAAGGTGCAGTCCTTGATATTACAAGTCTAGAAAATGGGTCTGGTCAGGATTCCGCAGTCACCAGTCTCATATAAGCTGACACAGACAGCCTAACTCACTAGGACATGAACTGCATAAGCCCAAGACCAATGTACTAATTTTTAATGGGAAGTAGAGCCTAACTATATACACAAGCCAATATCTTCATGATGACAAACAAACTTGATGGGAAGCCAAACTGTGGTCTGAAAGTCCCTTAGTGAGTTCAGAGGCTGAGCAGAGACGTTAATAGGAAGAGTTGTTGATTGAGTGCACCAGGCATAGGGCTCCATCCCGTCCACATCCTCACCTCCTTGCACATCCTGCCTCTGTTCCCATGATACGTCCACCCATCCAAATGACTCAGGCTTCAGTCCCAGCCTTCTGTCCCTCTCTGTGCCTTTAAGTTCACTTTGCCTGTCTCCGGCTTCATCCATCATGGACCCATTTCAGACTGGCACCCTCAGAAACCAGTCTTGACAGCTTTTATGTCTCAGCTCTCAGGGAACATCTAGGGCAAGCCAACAAGTGTCAAATGCCTGGTCCTCTTGCAGATTTGGCAGCTGGTGTTCCTCCAACCCCAGATGTGAACTGCACAGGTGGGGGCCCAGGTGCCCTCTGATGCCTTTCAACCAGCTAGTCCCCACCAGCCAATAACAAATGGCCACATGACGGTCATTGAACAGTGTATGCATTTGATAATATTTACTGAGCATCTACTTATGTGCCCAGCAGATGGGGAGGCATCAGTGTACAAAAGAAAAAAATCTCTGCCTCCACAGAGTCCTCATTTCAGAAGAGACAGGAGTGATGTGTACTAAACAACATAAACAAAATATACAGTAGATGGTGACAAGCAAAAGAAACATAACAGGGAAAGGGAATAGAAGTGTTGGGGAGGGAGGAGATTGCACTTTGAGATCAAGTACCCAGGGAGGTCCTCAGGGAGAAGGTGATGTAGGAGAAAGGCCTGAAGGAGTGAGCCGTGCTGATCTCTGGGAAAGAGCATTCCAGGCAGAGGGAGGAGCAGGTGCAAAAGCCCCAGCTTAGGAGGAGGCCTGGTATGTTTGAAGATGAGCGAGGAGGACCGAGTAGGTAGAACCTATCAGGCAAAAGAGGGGAGCAGGCGCTGAAGGGGCTAGCTGCAGGAGGTGATGAGAGCCAAAGTACACAGGGCTGTGCAAATCACAGCAGGACGCTGGCTTTCCAGGTGGGGCAAGGTGATTCAGGTGGGGCCTTCGGCGGGCTTGAACAAAGAAGAGACAGGAACGGACTTGGGGGGAACAGATCACTCTGGCCGTTATGTTGGGCTAATAAAGAGAAAGAGGAACCAAAGCAGAAGCAGGAGGCCAGTTAGAGAGAGGGCTGCAACGGTCCAGGCAAGAGATGGTGGTGTTCGGGCCACTGGCCACAGGGATGGAAATGAATGACGAGAAGAGGTAGAGTCTAGAAGATTTTGCAGATGGCATTTCCACATGCCATCCCCACACTCAGCATTCTCAAGCTACCATCTAGACCTGCCTGCCCTGTTAGGAGCCCCTAACCAACTCAGGAATGCCTTTCTTTTTCCTGTCCCTCTTTGGTCTCCCCCTATATAGAGGCATGTCCTAAAGCTCTATTCGCAGGTTTCCTTTCTTTCTGTGTCGCCGTCCATAGGAATGCCCATGTCCCAAATCCGCATTTGGGACATCCAGCACTAACTCCATACACAAATTCTGTGGTTGTCCACATACAAATTTTCTCCTGACTTTACTACTGAAATTCATACACACGGTTGGTGTAGAAAAGCCTTTTTTAAATCAAGGACAGAGACTTCCGACTTAAGATGCCAGCCTGTCAAGCCCTTTATAAGACCCCTTCCCCTTAAAACATCAACAAAGGCCTAAAAAGAGGATAGAAATTCAAAACAGGACTGAAAAGTAAGGGTATCAGCCAACATTTGGAAACAGTGGGGACTCCAGAGCTGAGGAAGTTCAGCTGAGGAGAAGAGACTCAGGGGCCCTTGCCCGAGCTTTGCCCTCTACAACAAAGGCATCACTGGCTGGGAGTTGGTAAGGAAAAGCTCTACCCTCTTCACTGCATATCTCCCCACTCCCCACCCATAAACCCAAGAAGAGCCCACCCAATTATCTAATTTCCAGTCCCTGCTCCACTGCCCAAGGATTGCTGAGTAGCTGAGGACACAGTAATGATGCCCCCATCCTCCTGATTCCCTGCAGGAACTTTCTACCTTCAGCAAAGACTTCATGCTCACTGGACTGTCCAGGCTTATGGGTCTGGGATCAGAAGAGACCTGAGAGCAGAATAGAATGGTCTAGGTTCTCAGATGTTCCGTTTGATGGAAGAAGAGTAGCCAGCAGCTCTGAATTTTTAGAACGAAGTTCTTCATTAGCTGAGAACTGGGTAGTTGGGGGTAGAAGATCTTTCCTCAGACTGATAAAACAGAACTAAAAGAATGCCCAGTGGCTTCTGTCTCCAGCTCTCTGAGCCAGAGTCAAGCCATGGTATGCATCCTCCAGGGAACTGAATCCCTTGGCCCATTCCTGCAGGCCCATTGGTAGGATTGAGCCACCCTTATACGCTGGGTGGCTTCCCCATCTATGGGCCCATTGCTCATCCTATCACCAGTGTCTAGAAATAACCCTCTTGGATTGAGCAACTCCCCAAAGAGAGGCGTATCAGTCAGCTATTGCCACGATAATATTGCAAAACAAGCCACCCCTAAATGCACAGGTTACAAGAGCAAGCGTTTTGTTTTTCTTGCTTATGTGTCTGTCTGCAGGTCCTAGGTTTGGTTCCAGGCTTCCATGGGTTCGGATCTGTTCCCCTTTCCTCCATAGCCTCCTGGAAACATCAGCTATCGGGGGCACGTTCTTCTCATGACAAATGGCAAGTGCATGAGAAGCGAAGCCCAGCTGTGCAAGCATATTTAAAACTTCTGCTCATATCACATCATGTTTGTTCACATTCCATTGGGTGAAACAAGTCAGAGGGCCAAGCCTAACGTGACTGGGGCAGGAAACTAAACTGCTCCCAGAGGGAAAGGAGAGTGATTGGATATTTGCTAATTAATCTTCCAATCCATCACAAGTAGCTGGGTTAGGACATGAACATATGAATCTGTGGGGGACCCAATTCAGCCCATAGTAACCTCTTCTGGGGCATGAGTGCAAGGTCACATGGCAAAGCCTGGGGTCATGGGGAGAAGGGAAGAACCAAGGTCACTGTCATCATCTACCACAAGTGGCAACACCAATCTAGTTCTTGCACTGAGCTAGAACAAACACGGGTCCAGACTGGAACACCCACTCCTCTGGCCTAGAACAAGGACCTCACCATCCCCAGCCCTAGGTTTCCTGGTTTGTCACTGGGGCCCAGCTCACATTTTTTGTGAGAAGTAAAAGCCCTGTTGTACATGTGCTTTGAAGAACAGAAAGAGTGATAGAGAGACTGTGGTTTTTGAAGCTAAACAGGGTATCATTCAGGCATAAAGGCAAGAGGCAGATATTTCCAAGCACGAAAGAATGCTTCTTTTAAAACAGTACCTTTTGAAAAAGCCCAGTCAACGTAAACACAATGAAAAAGAACAAGTCTGAAGCAAAAGGGGGGGTACGACTACAGTCACAGAGAACACTGTGAACCATTTTTAAGCAGTAAATGTTTAAACCATCACGAAAAGGCCAATTTTCTAAAAAAATATAAATCACCAATATTGCATCTCCCCCTAAAAAGTAGAAAACGTTCACAGAAAGTTAACCATAAAAGAAAGTTAACCATAAAAGAAATTAAAACTTTGACTGCAAGGTTCTACTTCCAAAAAACCAAGTCCAACCAGTTTTGCAAGTTCTTTAAAATTCCAGAAAACAGATAATTAACATTCTATACATATTTTTCCAATGTATATAGTAAAAAGATGCAAGCCTACCCAAATTATTTTAAAAGCCCAAGAGGGGAAGAAAAAAAGCCCTGGAAAGCCCAAGACAAAAAAAATCTTAGGTCACTTGTGAACACAGATACAAAAGCCTACACAAATATTTGTGCATGAAATCCAGCAACATCTTAGAGTAATACTATGTCATGACCAGTGTGATAGAATGTATTGTAATTATGACAACATCTGCTGCCCAACTCGCTGGGCACTTTTCTGCAGGAGGATTCTATGCCTATTCACCGACATCAAGCTTAGCCACTGATTGGCTTTGACCAATGAAATGTGAATCGAAGTAACATATGCCACTCCTGAGTAGAAATGTTAAGATGTTCCAGTATCTCTCTTTTCCATCTACCATGAGATGCTCCATCAACGTGGGTCCTAGAATTAAGAAGACATGAAATCAATCCTTAGTGCTCACATGACATGAGCAATAAATAAACTTCTGTTGTAATTCACTAAGATTTAGGGATTGTTTGATACCAGAGCAGAATTTAGCTTAAGCTGACTAATACAACAAGGTAAAGACTGTCCCCAAGATACAAGGAAAATATTAGAAATATTAATGTAACTAACACATTAACAGATAAAAGGAGAAAAATCCTATGATAATCTCCAATAGATACAGAAAAAGCATTTGATAAAATTCAATATTCATTCATAATAAAACAGTTATGAACTAGATACAGAGGGAATTTCTTTAACCAGATCAAAGGTATCCACCAGAAATCAAAAACAAATAGCGTACTTATTAGAAACTTCAGAAGCATTCCCATTAAAATCAGAAACAAGGCTATGATCCTCCTATCACTGCTTTACTCAACATTGTACCAGTAACTATACTAATGCAATAAGAAAAGAGAAAAAGAAACAACAGGTACATTGACAGTAAAGAAACAGGACTATCTAACTTTGCAAGTAATATGATCTTCTACCAGGAAAACCCAAGAAAAAGAACTGACACACAACTGAAACTAATAAAAGAGTTTGCAATGTAGCCAAGTATAAACCAATATTCAAAAACAAATAGCCCTCCTATTCCCCAGCAATAATCATTTGACGACATTTCAAATCAGTGGGGAAAGGGTGGGTCATGCAAAAAGTAATATTGGGATAGCCAGCCGACAATGAGAAATAAGCGTAAATCCACATCCCTGCCTCATACCACAAGTCCACTGAAGATCTAAAGATATAAAATAAAAGTTTAAGAATTATTTAAAAAACATAGAATACTAGCTTTATGACTTGGGATAGAAATGCATATTCTTAAATAGGTTATAAAAAGCGCAAAATTGATGGGATGCCTGGGTGGCTCAGTCGGTTACGTGTCCGACTCTTGGTTTCAGCTCAGGTCATGATCTCGTGATCTGGGATCAAGCCCCGAGCTGGGCTCTGTGCTGAGCGTGGAGCCTGTTTTAGATTCTGTCTCTCCTCTCCCTCTGCCCTTCCCCCTCCTACTCGCACTCTCTCTCTCTCTCTAAAAACAAAACAATACAAAAAAAGAAAAGGTTGATAAGTTTGTTCATTTCTGAGTGTAAAGCTTTTATATGTGAAAAGACTCCATAAACAATGCAGCTGACTGGAAGAAAATATTTGCAATTCATATCACGGACAAAAAGACTATTATCCTTAATATATTTCTTTAAGCTCCTACAAATCACTAAGAAAAAGACAATACCAGAAATGTGGGCTAAGGGATAGGACAGACAACCCACAGGGGGGGAAAAAACCCAAATGTCTAATAATCATAAGAAAAAATATCAGTATTTGGAAAATGCAATTAAAACAAAAATAAGACACCTGGTTTTACCTACCTGATGACAAACAAACAAACAAACAAAAAAAGCCATGAATTTTTCATTACACTGAGTGATGGCAAAATTGCATAAATACGAGTATTCTCATAACCGATTTGTGGGAGTATATATTTGGTAAACCTCTTTTCAGGATAATTTGGCAGTGTCTTCCAAAACTGAAAACACTATGCCCCATGATCCAGGGACCTTTACACATGTGCATACAGGGGCATTGTCTATGGTTATTGCAGCATTGTTTATAATAACGAATAACTAGAAACAACAAAACATCCATCCTTGGTAAAGTGGATACTTAAATGAAGTATGGTCATACAATGAAATGCTATCTATCAGCTAAAAGGAATATATGAGATACATAATTTAAGCAGAGAGTTCTCCTTTTGTTGTGTGAACAAAAAGCAAACTGAAAGAGAACATGTTCCAGGGCAATTCCATTTATCTAAAAATACACATACGTACAAAACACAATATAATTTACTTTCACATATTATGGATGTAGAAATAGATTTTTATATTTTGGTAGGACAAACACCAAATCCTTAAAGGGGGGGGGGATCAGAATTAAGGAAATGATCACAGGAAACTCTAGCTGTGTCTGTAACGTTCCTTTATTTTTAGGAGCATATTTTCACAACTAGTTATGTCATTAAAAATTAATTTTTAAAAACCTGAGAATTTTACACCAATTCTATTATTACCTTCATCCACATAATAAACTTTTTTTGCACCCTTATTAAATACTTGGGTGCTATGGGGATACAAAGATCAATCTCTGTGAACCACCTAAGACACATGGTCACATTATTAGCAAACAAGACAAGTACAGTGAAGAAGTACAATAAAGAAGGAAACTGCGGTGCTTTGGGAATTCAGAAAACAGACATTGACCAGAAGGGGTAGGGAGTTATAGAGAAGACAGTAACATCACCAGAAAACTTCATTAAAGGGGATTACCTGGATGCTGAGTCCGAAAGCTTTGGCAACTTGAGAGAAAATCGTGAGAGAACCAAGAGAGAAATGACACCTTCTTCTAGGGAAACACAATTCTAAAGACAGCAGATTACTCATCAGAATCGCAGAAGCCAGAAGAAAAGCACAGCAGTTAAATGCTGAAAGAAAAGAGCTGCCCATCAGAATCTTACATCCAGTGAAAATACCCTTCAGGAATGAAGGGGATGGGAGGCAGCTAGAATGATCCATGTGGTAAGGAAGACATCCCTAAGAATTCTCACTTAATATAGATACAGATAGTTACCTATTAAAATATCCATAGATATGTATATAGACATGGTTGGTATACACATAGCTCTGTCAGCTAAGAGATCCTAGAAGCAGCATCACCCCCATAGCCACAAGCACACCTAATACCCAAACCTTGGTTTCTAACACCATCCCCTATCAAAAGGAGCTAGGGTTGCATCAAGAAATGGCTGCTTCTCAATGTCCACAATAGCCAAACTATGGAAAGAGCCCAGATGTCCATCAACAGATGAATGGATAAAGAAGATGTGGTATATATGTACAATGGAATATTGTGCAGCCATCAAAAACCCCCCAAAATCTTGCCATTTGCAATGACGTGGATGGAACCGGAGGGTATTATGCTAAGCGAAATAAGTCAGTCAGAGAAAGACAAGTATCATATGACCATATGAATTATCATATGACCTCATTAAGAATTCCTCATGGAATTCTTAATCTCAGGAAACAAACTGAGGGTTGCTGGAGTGGTGGGGGGTGGGAGGGATGGGGTGGCTGGGTGATGGACATTGGGGAGGGTATGTGCTATGGTGAGCGCTGTGAATTGTGTAAGACTGTTGAATCACAGACCTGTACCTCTGAAACAAAGAATACATTATATGTTTAAAAAAAGAAGAAGAAGAAGATAGTAGGAAGGGAAAAATGAAGGGGAGGAAATCGGAGGGGGAGACGAACCATGAGAGACTATGGACCCTGAGAAACAAACTGAGGGTTCTAGAGGGGAGGAGGGTGGGGGGATGGGTTAGCCTGGTGATGGGTATTAAGGAGGGCACGTACTGCATGGAGCACTGGGTGCTATACACAAACAATGAATCATGGAACACTACATCAAAAACTAATGATGTAATGTATGGTGACTAACATAACATAATAAAATAAAATTTAAAAAAATAAATTAAATAAATAAATAAATAAAAGTAAAAAAAAAAAAAAGAAATGGCTGCTTCTATGACTGGGGCAGGACATAGACAAGCTAAACCTAGAATATCTTGTAGTGCCAAAAAGTAAAGAACTGTTCAAAAAAAGAAACACACACACACAAATGTCAAAGGGACATAGGAGCCAACTGAAAGAGTTCCCAATGGTCAAAGCTGGAAAAATTTAATAACAAAATTAAGTAGTATTGGATAATCCAAAGTGTAAAATAAATATCCATGAGTCCATTCTGATACATAGAAATGATTGAATAAATTAATAAAGGGCTGGGGGAGAGAGGAAAGAATCCTCCTGTGCAGAAGAATTCTAAAAGACTAAGGTAGATACTCTAAAGGAGGGGAGCATAAATAACTCTTACCTGTGGCTGCCCATAGTGACTTCCTTCCAAAGACTGGGGCACAGAAAGGGGAAAAGAATAACTTTACGGTGCAGAAACCTCACCAACACCACCTCTGTCAAGTGAGCAAGGTCAATATCAACAGTCACAAATCCTGTTGGTGGTGTGTGCCCTTGATATGATGAGATGGAATGGCACTTGACTTCTGTGGTTTTCCTCCCCCAAATCTATAACCCCAGGCTAGTCATGAGAAAAACATCAGACAAATTCCAGTAGAGGGGCATCCTACAATATACCTGACTGCACTTCTCAACACTGCTAACATCGTCAAAAATAAGCAGAGTCAGAGAAAATGTCACAACCAAGAGAAACCTAAGAGAACATGACAACTAAATGTAACATAGTATCCTGGGTGGAATTCTGGAACAGAAAAAGGGACATTAGGTAAAAACTAAAGAAATCTGAGTCAACTATAGACTTTTGTGAACGATAACCCACCATCACTGGTTCATTAGTTGTAACAAACATATGATATTAATGTAAGATGTTAATAATAGGGAAAATGGTTGGAGGCAGGGGATTCTATATATTTACCTTTTCTTAAGGCTAAAACTGTTCTAGAACAGTCGATTGACACCACGAAAGAAAACTGATGGAACCAAAAGGATAACTACATAATCTTAGTTAGATCCTTCAACACTATTCTCTCAACAATTGCTAGAATTAGACAGAAAATCCACAAGGATATAGAAGAAACCAATAATACCATCCACCAACAGGATCAAATCAACATCTATAGAACATTCCACCCAGCAATAGCAGAATACACATCCTCTTCACAAGCCCCATAGATCATGTACCAAGATAGACCATATCCTGGACCATTAAACAAACTCAACAAATTTAAAAGAATTTAAATCGTTCAGTCCAACTTCTGTTTGTTTGGGAAACAAGTTCAATTTTTAATCTATTTCTTTAGTGAATGTATTTGTTAAAGCATAATTAAATCTTTTTCGAGGCTGGCATACAAAAAGAAAGCACTAAGGGTGCCTGGGTGGCTCAGTCGTTGAGCCTCTGCCTTCGGCTCAGGTCATGATCCCAGGGTCCTGGGATTGAGCCCCACATGGGTCTCCCTGCTTGGCAGGGAGCCTGCTTCTCCCTCTCCCGCTCCCCCTGCTTGTGCTCTCTCTCTCTCTTTCTCTCTCTCTGTCAAGTAAATAAATAATAATTTAAAAAAATAACAAAAGGAAAGCACTAAAAGTCTGATAGAGAAAGGGAAGGGAAAGGAGAAAGGGAAAGAGGGGGAGAGGGAGAGAGGGAGGAAGGAATGAAATGTGGAGGGGGGGGAAGAGAACAGTTTATCTTAGGGCCAACAAGGTCTCTTTTTACTGTTAAGAATGAAAAATAAGTGGTACTCTAGAAGAAGTTACAATCTTATTTTATTCACTTATTCAATGTAAATTAAAGATACTTCCTGTGATTTGTTGGATGTTCTTGTTGAATTCAGAAAAGCCCACAGAGAATCCAGCACACACGTTCTCCCTGCAGCAAGAAGGCTGTAGTCCCATGTGGCCAGCAGGTGGCGCCAGAGGACTGCTTCAGACCATGAATTGCCCCTGCTTCCAGACACCCTGGAGTCAGCAGCGGATCCTCCCCACCTCTCCTAGCCTTGGTGAGAAGGGGAGCCAGCCCAGCCCTTCCTGTGTCTCTGTCTGCAACCTAAGGATCCCCACCAACAACCGCTAGGGTGAGGACAGTGAGAATGCAGAAGAGCAAGTGTAGAAAATGCTAGTGTGAAACTTGGCTGAAAGGAAGGCAAGGGAAGGTGGTGATGCTCTTGTCTTTCCCATCTTGAAATGTGGATGGGAAGGATGGAGTAGAGAGAAGGGGGAGAGGAAAGGATGAGGGAAGGTCCCTGAGTTTGGGTCATGAGATGCACAAGTGGAGAGTCACATACTTCCTTTGTTGGGGGGGGGGGGAAACAGGGGCGGTCCCAATCAGGATGGGTGTGAAGAGTAGCTATTTGTAGATTTGGCAAGGAAGTTGCCTCCAGTGGCTTCTACTGAGACTATGAAGCAGGAGACATTGTTGTCTGTTGACAGTGAGGAGACAGGGGCTTCAGAGGATGAAGGGGGAGAGCTGACAAGGGAAACCCGGGGGGGGGGCACGTTGTCTCAAAAGTGCTCAAATACTGAGCTCACTGTAATAAAATATGCCGGCATTTTGCATCCTCTAACAGAGAGCCAGGTTTTGAAAAATCAGTGCCTGCAAAATCAGTGTTCAACAGCCACTTCTAGATTCATGAGAGGCGAGACCAGCTCTTGTATCCACATCTCCGATTAAACAGTATGAAGCAGGGCTTGTGACCAGCCCCTTCCCTTCTTCTATTACATGCCTACCATGCACTTAGATGTCCTGGATGCCACCTTAGTGGGCCACAACTCCTCCCATCTGTTGAGATTTGATTACCCTACACCAATCAGGAGTAGCCTCAACATTATGAGAAAGCATGTAACTCTACCATTATGTTTGGCAGACCATTCACTAAATAGGTGATTTTCTAGAACTGAGCCAGCAGCCCACCTCGCTCTGCACCTTGGGGTTACTCTTGTGCTCATCTCAACAGGCCCAAGTAAACACAGGGTGGCTCAAACCAGAAATGCTTCTCTCCTACATTGGTTTGTGGGCGGCGCAGACATTCCACGAGGCTCCAACAAAGTAGGAGCTAACTGCTAACCTGTCCCATACCAGCAAAGGGGGGAAGACACAGTACCTGCCAAGTACCCTGGGAAGGAACATTTCTGAGGCTTCCACAAGACCACAATTGAATACCTTGCTCATGGATCCACCGATGCCCACAGCACAAGACACCAATGCAACCATCCTCCTAGAATCCCGTGCCAGAGGAGAAATTTCCTCTCAAGTGACTTTCTATGGGGGATAGGAACTGTTTAGCAGGCGTTGACGTGGGTGGTGGCCTGTGCATGCCACATTTGGCACCCCTGATAGAGTCCCCTGAGTGTCCCTCAATGCCAAGGTTGCCTCAGAGCCCTAGTCACAACAAGGAACTCATCCTCTGTTCCTGGTACATCTAGTCTGTCTTGCTTCTGAATGGCCCTTGCTTTTATCTGCTTCACATCTGTTTGTGGAGCTGCAAACCATAAATGCTCCCCACATTATGTGATTGTTTGATGTGGAGGGGGCACCCTGGAAGGCTGTGGCCAACTCTCCAGGGCCACCCCTCCCGCACCTGTCCCCACCTTCCTCCCAGGACTGCTCTCTCCCTTTCAGATGGCATGATCTCCGAGCTGCGTGGCCCTGAACAGTCCCACGCTGTCCTGGGACCCTCAATCTCCTCTGCTGCGAAACAGTCCCTGTCTCCCTCACATGGCTGCCGATGCCCAGAGGGGGCGACATAGGCAAGGGATCCAATGAAGGTGACATACTAGCTAACGCAATGCCAGGGCTTATCATCAGGCAGCCAGGGCGACATAAGTAGGTCCTTCCTCCCTTTATCTGCTCTCAGGATGCTTCATCTCTGCTGCAAGGAGGAATTCACTGGGTCAACACAACCGTATATTTTGGCATGGGTGTCCTCAGACTCTTTTTTAAACTTCTTAAATTGAGTTATATCATATACACAGAAAAGTGCATAAATCCTCAGTGTATAACCCAATGCATTTTTACGAATGTCTATACCCATTCAACCACCATCCAGGTCAAGATACAGAACATTTCTGTAACCCAGAAAGCACCCCAAGCACTACCCCTCCCCTCATATCTAACACTATAGTTTTGTAGGTTTTTTAACCTCATATTTAAAAAAATCATACAGTATATAACCTTGCGTCTGGCTTCTTTCACTCAACCTAACGTTTTTGAGATGAATCGATGTTGCAAATATCAGCTTGTTTTTTTCTGTTGGTGCACAGTATTCCATTGTATGGATGTACCACAGTTTGTTCTACTACCGATGGACACCTGAGCTGTCTCCAGTTTTTAGCCATTGCGAACTATGCTGCCATGAACATTCTGGTACATATGTTTGGTAGGCTTATGCATTCATTTCCTTTGGGTGTGTAGCCAGGAGTGGAAAGGAAATGCTGGGGGGCCCATGCTAGCTTTAGTAGAATCGGCCACACACTTTCCAAGGGTAGTGCACCCATTTCCACTCTCTCCAGCAATGGCCTCAGATTTTTTTTCCCCAGCACCAGCCTCTTCTTTTCAGTGCAATAAATAGAAAGAGCCTGCGATGTGGAGTCAGACCTCAGTGACGTTGGGGGCCATTACTTAACTCTTAGAGGATTTGTCTCCCCATGGGGCTAAATCGCCTTCCCCAGCCTGAGTTGGCATCCGTATCAAATTAAGAGACCCGTGCGCCCAGCATTCATGACTGACACCGTGCCTGGCAGGTGGCTGGCTCTAAGTGAATATTCCCTCCCTCCCCTTTGCCCACACCTGAAGCTGCCCAACATGCAATCACAGAATAAACATTTACGGCCCTTTCACCCTCACGGAGCCCTTTAAAATTCCTCTGCCAGTGATCCTGAGCATCTGCTTATTACTTTCTTCCCCCATACTTATGTTTCAGGCCACTTCTATCCACCCCACCTTAGTCAGTGGGGAAAATCTAGGACACAGGGAGGGTTCAGCGCACTGGGTCAGTGCCTCCCAAGGTGAAGTCAACAGATGGTGCTTCCTGCACAGTAACTGTGGGCCAGGAAGGAGACAGCACCCCCTGACCACAGTAAAGTCCAAATTTACATTGTCTGCGTAAGTGCCGTTATGAAAGATCTCCAAGATACATTACGTCAACTAAAACAAGCAAAATGCGGGATGGGATGAATACTTTGTCACTTTTGTGTAAAAAGGAGCGAGAGGGGCCCATATTTATATTGACATAGTGGAAATGGATGCCCAAGGCACTAATAACATGGGCTGGGGGGAGCAGCCATGCTACTGGGGACAGGTGTGGGAGGAGATGGCCCCATGCGCCCTTTCATGACCTTTGAGCTTGCACCACATCAATAGAAGCTCTTCTCAAAATTTTTTAAGTTATGTGTCAGGTGATGTGAGTCCCTGACATAAGCGCCAGGCGGACCCACCCTGGCAGAGCGAGGGTAGGGGCGTGCGTGTAAGTGGATGCAGGCAGGCCCGCGGGTGGGTGTGTCCATGTGGAGGACAGCTCCATCATAAGCACAGGCAACAGGGGAGAGGACGTAGGCATAGCAGGAGCCGGGCCCTACGCTTCTGAGAAGGGGGCCCAGCCTAAGTTCACACAGTCCGACCTGGGGGCCCACCTGGATGTTCACAACTTCCTCCACCTCCCAAATCCCTTAATTCTAGGCAATTCGAACTCTATCACTAGCAATCTGGAGTAAGAACATGACTGAATGTTCTTCAAGGTTCTGTGTGTGCGTGTACACGTGGTTCTGTGTTGGTGTAAGGGTGCAGGGTGGTGTATCGTGGGGGAGTGAGTGTATGTAGGTGCGTGTGTGTGCATGCACAGGTGAGTGTGTGTACATGTGCACGTGTGCAAATGGGGGAGGGGAGTGTGTGTGTGTGTGTGTGTGTGTGTGCTTTCACTCGGCAAAAAAAGCAGAAAAGACTAACGCCCCCAATAAGTGATAGGCCCTTGGAATACAGCCGGTGGGCAACACTTAAGAACATCCCTCCAGAATGGCCAGACTATCCGCCTTCCCAGAAGTCAACAGCAGCCACCACCCCAAAGGCCAGACCTAGGGCCCCATGGCCAGGTGACACTCACTAATAATTAATACATCTGAGCTTGACATGAAGCCACAACAGATGTCCCCTCCCGTGGAACTCACCTTCACTCCATGTGGCCATGCCACCCAGTAGGGCTCTGAGAGGTCCAGCAAAGGGCCAGTGGGCAGCCACAGGCCCATCCCGGAGGAGCTGAGCTGAGTAGTGAGGAGCCCTGATCCCTGAGGGGTCTCGCCGGCAGGAAGGCAAACAACCACAAACAGCCAGAGGTGAGGGGTTACTCCTTCCAGTAAGGGCAGATACGTTACCTCCTGGGGGCACAGCCAGGTCACAGCCCACCCACCATCCCCTCACTCAAAAAGGATGGGCTTAAAAAAAAAAAAAACAAAAAAAAACTAGAGACACACATACACGTGAAGAGGCTGAGGTAAACGGAAGAAGAGAGAGAAGCTGAGGAGCATGGGAAGGGCAAGCCTCTTTTATTATCCCAAAATGCAAAGTATTGAAGGCACTTACAATAACAAGGCAGGAGGGGAGGGGGGGTCAGAGCACAGAGGTAAATCAACAGGCCCCACCCTGGTCACCACCCGGCATGGAGAAAAGGAAAAGCTACAGGACCAGATCTGAAGCCAGTCCGGGTGGCTACCTCTACCAAAGATACAAATCCAGTCTACAGAGGATTAGAAAATGAGGAGCACACAGCAGCGAGGGGCAGGGCTGGTAGTCACAAGTTAGTGGCTCTGTAAGGAACACGCTCGGCAGTGAAGAGGGCCCTCACTCAGGTCCCCTGCTGGAAGAGGTCCCGGTACATCTCGATGAGACGGGCGGCCTCGCGCTGGCCAGAGAGCAGAGCACCATGGGTGGTGGAGTAGTACTTGCGGTGAGTGGCCTCACCCGAGAACAGCACCTGCATGGGCTGGGCCAGGGGACGGGGAAGTGAGGGTAGAGGAGCGAGAAAGGCTGGGAGGCTACCTGTCTGCCCCCGGAAACTCCCCCCCTATCCACACTACAAGTCAGACAGCAGGTATTGCTGCTTCCGTGGGATGAGGAGTTGCCCGTCCCACCTGGCCACCTTCCCCTGCTTCTTCCCCAGACATCCAGGCCTCAGTTTTTTCTGCTCAGACGCTGTTAGGAGTCCTGGTTGGTTCTGCAGTCTCAGAGGCTCATTGTGTCTCTTACAGTGAACTCAGGGCTAGTGGCTTAACCTCCTAAGCCTTGATTTTTGTCACCTGCCAAATGGGTTTGTACCACCTGCTTCTGAGGGTGGCTGTAAGGATTAATTGAAATAATGTATCTAAAGCACTTAGAACCTGGAAGAACATAAGCACTCAATAAAGTTAGGCGGTAATTTAACAAACCTTTATGGAGCCCCTATTAGGGTCCAGGGACTGTTCTGAGCACTTGGAAGATAAAAGGTGACCGGGCCGCTGCTTTGAGGAGTTTCCTTGCTGGTGGGGAAGCCAGACACGAAACCCAGTTACTAAATGGCGTCATGTGTGACATGATGGGTGTTTGGGCAAGGTGCCAAGAGCCCAGAAAAGAGGCCCACCATAAGGGGGATCGCACAAAGCTTCCCAGAGGACAGGATCTTTGGGCTCCTTCTCAGAAGATGCGAGGTAAACAAACAGCCAAAGGACGTTTCAGGAAGAAGGAAAAAATGGGGGCAAAAATGCATCAGAGCAAGGGACAGTGAAATATTTTGGTACAACCAGGGCTCACCCTCGAGAAAGCAAGCTGTCTAGGTGGGGTCCAGGCAAAGAATGAATGCTTGCATCCCAAGCTTGAGTTGGGACTTTATCCCACTGTATCTCAACCTGAACGTACAAAGGCACCAACTGGGGACCCTGTAGTATGTTGTTTCTCATTCAGCAGGTCTAGGGGGTGCGGAGAGCCTGCATTTCTAAGGCGCCCCCCCACCCCATGATGCTGGCGCTGCTGGTCCACAGACCACGCACTTGGCGTAGGGAAGCTTTAACCCACCAACGAGGAGCGGCCCGCAGAGGTAGTTGGGCTGCAGGAGGGCACGGGGAGGCGTATTGTGGCAGAAGGCAAGCTGCCTCCTCCCACATCCATTCTCCTCTTTCTCCTCCGTCACAGAGCCCTGATTTTTAACCGGGTTCATTGCCATCCAGCATTAAAAAAAAAAAAAAAAAATGCATCCCAACCTCTTTTGCAGCTGCTATAGGCATGTGACTTAGTTCTGGCCAATCAGCTCCAAGTGCACTGTTGCTTAGAGGCACGTCTTGGGGGGCGGGTGTTCCCCTCTTTTGCCTCCTCACAGCCCTCTAGAACCACAAAGTGGCCTGGAAGATGGAGCCAGGTGCCAATGCCATTGGGTCCTGATACCTACCTCTGGATTTCCCCTTGTCTGATAGAAGGAAACTCTGGTTTAAGTCCCAGTTATTTTCATGTTGTTTCGCTTTGTGCTATAGGCGCTAGTCCTAACTGATGCAGGTGACAAGAGGTTTGGTTTTTAGGAGGGTGACTGTGGCAGCAGCAAGGGCCTCTTCACGTCTCCTGCTGAGCACAGCCGGGCCATGCACAGCCCACGCTGGAAATCTTCACCACTTACACCAAAGAATTGTTCTAAGTATAATTCTGTTCGGGTTTGAACATTTATTGTATGTGTGCGCTTGCTGGGGGGAACTCGAAATCCACTTTGTAAGACCAGAAATATATACAATTGTTTTTCTCAGATTTATTCTTTTTCTCTATGATTTATTATATAGTTGATATAATTTGGGGGAGGGTCAGTATTCTCAAGTTTATTTTCTGAAACATATTAGGCAAAAGAAGTAAATAAACCATATTGGGGAAACTTACTTCTGTGGAATCAGTGCTGTCCAAGAGAACTTTCCACCGTGATAGAAATGCTTTAGAGCTGCTACACAACCCCACACAGCAACCACTAGGCACACGTGACTATCAAACTTGAAAAGTGGCCAGTGCAACCAAGGAACTAGATATTTAATACATTAATTTCAATTTTAATTAGTTCATTTCAATGAAATGTGGCTAATGGCTACCATATCGGACAGCAGAGCATGGAATGGCTCAGCTTCTACCAGCTCAATAAAGCGTTTAACATCTCAATTTTGATCCTAACTTTTCTTCCAGATGTTAAGTGCACATGTCCTTGTTTTCTCCTTCATCACAGGAGCTACTCCATCCGTCTCCGCTTGGCACCCCTCGGCGAGCATTGCCCGCCCTCTGCCCGCCAACCAAGCCCGCACCCAAAACACCTGCCCCCGGCCCCCCGGCCCTCCTCAGCCTGCCCCCACGCTCACCGCCATCTTGGAGCTCTCGGTGTACGGCAGGGGCTTGGCCAGCTTCTCCACGTCTGCCCCACTAGAGCCCACCTGCGTGTACGAATAGGAGCCTCGGAAGTAGGGGTTGCTGCCCCAGGCCGAGCGCAGGATTCGCCGAGGTTTTGGAATGTTGGGGTTCCCTGTTGGGGAGTTGGAAGAGCCAAGGGGAAGGAAGATAAGAAATGGCTAGACACAGAAGACACCCCTGAGCAGGCTACTGCCAGCCCACAGCCACGGCTGCAAGAAGGCCAGGCCCCTGCGGGCAGGCATGGAAGACGCAGCAGGAAGGATGGATGCTGGGTGCTCCAGCGATTTTCCCCCGCAGCGCCTCCTTGTGGACACCCCCGGCAAAACACCTCATCCCTCCGGGGGCCCTCATTTTCCCGTATGAAAAAATATTCCAGATCATCATGTTTCCCCTTCCCACTTCAGGGGTTCTCGTGAGGCTCTTCTGGGGTAGTGGATGAAAAAATGTTCAACTAAAAGAATCAGAGAGTGAAACGCCAATCCATCTCCTAGCAGGACAGTAGGAGTAGGAAATGGGCAATCTGAGGTTTGGGAGTGATACCTGAGTTTTTTTACCACCAGCCCTCAGAAGAAACACAGCGCCCAAGGTTCTGAGTGTTTCAAGTTCCAGAGGGGGGCTGCGGGGAGGGGCCCGCAATCTGGGAGCCCGGGCGCCGTGCGGCGGCTCTCCCAGTGGGCGCGCCCCTCGGCCGGCAGGATCAGGGGCTTCGGAGAGCTACCGCCGGTGCCCGAGAGGCGGGGGGGGGGGGGGGGGGGGAGGCCAGAGGCGCGGGGACACACCTGTGAACTGCCGCAGCATCTCTGTGCAGATCTCGGCCACCGCCTCGTCGTCGCACTTCTCCATGACGAGGGCCTCCTCCCCGCAGATCCAGCCGCTCAGCACGTGGCCGTAGCGCTCGGGCGGGTAGAGGACATCGAAGCCGCAGATCTTGCGGTACCAGAGCTCCGGCGGGTAGGTGAGGGTGCGGCTCTCCGCCTCGTCCTCCCATACAAACTGTAGGCTGTTGCACTCGGGGCCCCAGAAGGGCTCCTCAAATTCCAGAAAGATCTTGTCGGTGGTGCCGATGCCCAGGCGGTGGATGGCAGCCACCTTCTCGGCGGGCAGGCCTGGCCGGAAGAAGCTGGTGTACTGCCTCTTGAGCACGCCCAGCGACACGGTCACGATCACGTGGTCCGCCGGGATCACCTCGCAGTCCTCACACTCCACCAGCACCGGCCACTGCTTGTCCTCATCCCGCCCATCTCCCCGGGGCTCCTCTCCCCCCTGGCCACCCTCCCCGGCGTCATGGTTGTGGTCACCTTCGCCGCGGGGCTCAATCTCAGGGCCCCGGGGGCGGGCCGAGGCCTGGTCCCAGTGCACACAACGGACGGGTTTCCCCAGCTGGATGACATGGGTGGGGATGCCCTCGGCCAGCAGCTCCACAACCCGCATGAAGCCCGAGGGGATGATGTGGTGGGCCCCGGGGATCTCGGTCCACTCCCCGAAGGCGCTCAGGGACACCTCGTCCATGCTGTGGGAGCTACTCTCACAGCTCTCCACCTGTGGGAAGAGCCAGAGAGGAGCTAGGTGACCAGCAGGGCTGGGCTGGGGTCGTAACAGGACCTCAAAGGAGTGCCATCCTGCTTGGACCCAGACTCCCCAGAATCGGTCTTCCTCCCACCAGCACCTGCTCTGAGTGGACAAGGATACCTTCAGGTACTGCTGGATCATGGCGAGCTTCAGGCGCTTGGTGGCCTCTGGGTCCTCAGGGTCATCCCTGATGCGGTTGCGCACCTCCTCCCGGGTGAACACCCCCACACTGTTCTGACTCTCAGCATTGACTGGTTTACCATGCCGGAAGAACTCCTGGGTCAAGTTATAGACCTGCCAGAGAGACCCCAGGAGACTGAAAACACACTCCCTCATTCCACCTCCATTTCAGACCAAAGAACCCCAACTCAAAAGTCCCCACCTTCCAAGTGTTCCCAGATATACTGAGCCCACAGCTCCTCTTGCTTGGTGAATCAACATGGCACTGGGTGCCACACTCAGGCTGCACCAACAGGGCCAACGTTCAGGCTGACAAGTTGCCCCAGGGCAGCCAGCCTCCTTGCTTCCAGATGGCCCTCTATGACCCCCTGGGTCTGTGAGGGAGAGGGAGGGAGCCCTTGGAGGCTCTCTTGCTGGGCCCTTGCTGAAAACAAAGCAAAATGTTTGGTGCCTGGTGGGAACGGACTCGCCCCCACCAAGGGCGCTATGTGGCCAAACAAGACCAACCACGGGAGAACCCAGGTCTGCACACATTTCCTTTTTCCCAGAACCAAATGCCCAAACCCTTTCCCTGCAACAGCTGCCCAAGTGTATCTGCTTCAACCTCTCCCAGGAGGGAGAGTCTAGAACTGTGGCCTGGCCAGTGTTTGTGGGGGAGAGGGAGCAGAAGGAGCCCTGAAATCTGACCTCCCAGGAGACCCGCCCTGGCCCTGCTCGGGTCCACACAAAGTGCCCCTTTTACTGAGGAACCCAGACTTGTTTAAGCAAGATGGCCATGCTGGGGCAGGACGTGTGGTGGGGAGGGAGGCCCCAGTATGCCGAGGAACAAAAATACATTTCACAGGCATATTTTAACAAGAACTCCAACCCACACCTTATCAACAGAAAGCACCAAACAGTCCCTTGGAGCCCGGTCCTATTGCGTCCCCTGCCTGCCCGGCACATAACTCCCACCAAACACTGGGCTAGTCTCCCTGAGGAAAGGAAGCTAGTCCTGGGTCAGGCATGGCATCCCCGGAGGGTCAAGTCTGAGCCCCAGCATTCACTCAACAAACAGTTACTGGGCTATGCCCAACACTGATTATAATCATGAGCAAGAAGGACAGTCCCCTGCCCTCGCTCAGATTGGGGAGATATCATAGCTGAGCTGTTTCTACATGATGTGCCGTGACCGGGAAGAACCCAGAGGTTGTGAGATCAACCCAGGTGACCTTGGCCAGTTGGCAGGGAGAGGGAGAGGAAAAGATGAGGGAGAGGAGAGAGAATGTAAGTGGCTCAGGCTTGCCGAAGTGGGCAGCGAGGAAAGAGAAAGTTACAAGAGATGACTTTGAAAAGGCAGGCAGGGGCACGGCATGAGGGACTAAGGGTCATGTCAAGGACTCTGGACACTGGCATCACTGAAGGGTTGTGAGCATGAGCACACGCCCACTCTCCCTCCCAGGACACTGGCACATGTGGGCTCCTCGGCCAAACATCTGTGGCTAGTGTCAATTCGTGGTTTGTTTCCCCTCCTAAAGTGAGTTTGAATTTGGTCAGCACACATTCATGCGAATGATGTCTGCCCTGTAACCCAGCCCTGGTACAGGGCGGCCCTGGGCTGCTCAGTAGAGGAAGGAAGGTGACGCTGCCCATCCCCCACCATCCCACTCAAGGGAAAAACCTCCCCATGAGCTAGAAATATGAATTAAACATGTCTCTGAAGTATACAATATAAAGAAGAAAATGAGTTAAATTGTTTGCTTTTCCTCCATCCAGTCACAAGATGCTGGGCATTTGGCCTTAACTGGAGTCTTCAGCAAATTCCTCACCCAGTACCACTGCCAAGGAGTCAGGCTTTCGGCTTGCCTCCTCCTCTCTGAGTTTTTTTTGTCTGGTGATAAGCAACATGGTAGCCAGTCCTTAGCCTATGTTGACTAAAGGCCGAAATGTGCAGCTGGGAGTGATAAATTTAGTCCATCTACATGATTCTTTGTGTCAGCTACCAACTGGGACAGCCTTCACTGAACATGGGTTTGTCATAGGGCTACAGTCTCCTGTCCTGGATTAAATTACATCCCTCCCAATGTGACCAAGGGAAATGGAACAGGTGTGTAACAGCTAATAATACTCACCCTGATTCTCATTAAGCACTTTACATCAGGATCTCATTTAATCCTCATGACGCTCTGAAGTAGGTTTAACTGTGTCCATTTTATAGATGAGGAAAGTAAGAGTCCTCAGAGAGCCTCAACAACTTGCTCAAGATCATACAGCCAAAAAATGGTAGAACTAGTATTTGAATCAAGGTAGTCTTGCTCCAGGGACTACGTTCTATATGATACCAGTGCACGAACTCATTTATTTGTTAACAAATAGAATAGATTCAAATGAGCAGTGTTTCAAAGTCATCACCTTAGAAGGAAGCCTGCATATTTCTTATGAAGCCACCCTCAGGCAGGGCTTCATAGGCTTAGAGTGTGGCCTCCAGCTCTGGTTAAGAGCCACACAAGGAAACCTCTCTTTCCTCATGGTTAACACCTCTTCCTTCTGACCCAAAGCTTCACTACTCCAACCGATAACCCACCTTATCCATCCTACTCTCCACAACTCATACTCTTAGCTTCCAAAAATCAAACCCACAAGCAGAAGCCGATGATGATCTACTTTTAAGCACATTTAAGAGAACAAGCAAGTCATAGACCCTGAAAGTCATTCTCAAGAAGCATCCGTGCCTAAAGCACTCACCATAACCCGGAAATAAGGATGTGACTAATTCCCAGGAGACCAAAAAGGTCTACTTTGGAGAATACTAGTTCTTATCCGCTCGTTAACAATTCAGTCTCTTTGTACATGAGTGAGAACACACAATACCATGGGATTGCACACAACATACCTTGTGGGTACACACACAGAAGTCACGGTGTGCCTGCCCCCCATTGAGCAAGGACTATCCCCAAGAGTCATTTCTCCTTTCCCATGCCCAAGAGACAGAAAATGTGCAATAGGTGCTGGTTGGTCAACTTACTGACCTGGAGTGAAGGGTCATTACACTGCACATGACAAGCTATCAGAAGGCAAGACCTACATGCTACCTTGCTTGTTAAGTGCAGTTCACAGGGCCACTGAAAGATACTAAAAACATGAACTTTTTTTTTAAAACCTGACTTAGATGAGTGCCATTGCCACTTCTATCCAACACGGTACTGGAGACACTAGCCAGTGCAATATGGCAAGAAAAGAAATAAGTTGGGGCACGTGGGTGGCTCAGTCGTTAAGTGTCTGCCTTCAGCTCAGTTCATGATCTCAGGGTCCTGGGATCGAGCCCCACATCGGGCTCCCTGCTCAGCGGGAAGCCTGCTTCTCCCTCTCCCACTCCCCCTGCTTGTGTTCCCTCTCTGTGTCTCTGTCAAATAAATAAAAATCTTTAAAAAAAAAAAAAAAGAAAGAAAAGAAATAAGTTGTCTTAGACTGTGCTGTCCAATACAGTAGCCACTAAACACCTGTGGCAATTTAAAATTAATTAAATTAAATATTGAGTTCCTCAGTGTTACTAGCTATATTTCAAGAGCTCAAGAGCCACATGTAGCTAGTGATTACCCTACTGAAAAATGCAGGTCTAAAACATCTCCATTATTGTAGAGAGTTCTACTGCACAATGCAGGTCTGAGGATTAGAAAGAAGGAAACAAAATTGCCATTTTTTTTGTATAGTATGTACATAAAATCCCAAAGTATTAGAATATAAATTAATATGTTAATAGCTACAATATTAGCATTAAAATAATACTTTGTCAAGGTAGCTAAAATCAATATATAATAATCAGTTATAGTTCTATACACTGGAAAAAATTAGAAAGTAAAGTTTTAAAAAATTACCCAAGAGTACCCAAAAGCAATAATAACACAATCACCACCAAAGTATCTACTAATAAATCTAATAAAAGATTTTTTTAAGATTTATTTATTTATTTGAGAGAGAGAGAGAGCAGGGGGAGGGGCAGAGGGAGAGGGAGAGAAATCTTCAAGCAGTCTCCCTGCTGAGTGCAGAGCCCAATGTGGCCGATTCCAGGACCGTGAGATCATGACCTGAGCTGAAATCAAGAGTCAGACACTCAACCAAATGAGCCACCCAGGTGCCCCCTAATAAAAGATATTTAAGGTCTTTCTGAAGAAATATCTAATCATCTGTATGAACGGTGTCTTACCTAGTACTTCCCCACTCATCATCTTCATTCTATCCTCAGATTGTCCTGATTTTCCAAATACAGGGCCCAGAGAGTATGCAAAAACATGACCAGAATCACAGAAGACCCCACAGGTCGCCCAACTCTCATACTGCCAGAGTGCTCCTTGCCTCCCACACCCATGTGCCCAGTTGCCCTGCTAACATCCCACCTCGTTGTATAAATCGCTGAATTCCTCAACCACGTCCTTGGGGATCCTGCAGCCACGGTTGGTGAGGTAGCAGGCCACGCCATTCTTGGAGTAGAGGCTG
Organism: Callorhinus ursinus; assembly: GCF_003265705.2. NCBI lineage: Eukaryota > Metazoa > Chordata > Mammalia > Carnivora > Otariidae > Callorhinus > Callorhinus ursinus. The sequence goes on along the minus strand of NW_027397091.1, from coordinate 1,907,735 downwards.
ATGCGGCCCACGCTGCGCTCCCCATCAGTTGTCTCTTCAAGGAGGCCATTGGCTTCTGCTAGATGATAGATGGGATTCCCGTGGGAGCCATGGATCCAGGTGGCTCCCAACTCAAAGGTGGCGTGTCCTGATGGTGACAACAACAGCCCTTAGAGGGGCAGGGACTTCTTCAGAGAGGGCCAGAACACCGCCTCACCCTTCTTCTTCAAAGAGGCTCCTTCCATCCCCACAACAGGGCGAGAAGGGAGTTAGGTCCCAGTCTGGCAACTAATCAAAGTCTTCAGTGAAAAGTTCCCAGTGGAAACCACATGTGGCACAAAATGGATTCCGCTATACAGCTAACTGCCACCCCTGAATGACTTTGTGATCTGCTCCAGAGTCACTTCGCTGGACTAGTTAGAAGGCTCTCCTTTTCCATCCTACCTTTGTCTAACATAACACCAGACACTGGACCCTCCTTCCTCATTGGTGACTCTCCCTCAGGAGACACTCTGTGGGCACCTGAGGGTACAGTGGTCCCAGCGAAGGGAGTGAGGTTATCTGAAACACCCAGTAAGGAGACCCAGGAGGAGGGCCTCTGGCTCAAGGTCCTCATCTGATCTTACTCCAATTCCTCAAAATCTCCAGTGGCCCCAGAGTCTAAATCCCTGTCCTAGACAGAAAGTGGCCCCACTCCCAACTCAGTCTAGGGCAGAGGAGAGACAGCAAACATTCCAGCCTGGAAGACTCCTCCCCAAGGTAGTCTAAAATAGACTTCCTGAAAAAACTAAGCTCTCTCATCCTAAGGCAGAAGAACATAAGGTGGCAGAACCCTGGGAGTCTGACTAGGGAAGGGGGCAACTCCTGGGCCCAAGTTGAGACAGGGCTAGGACTGGGGCTGGTTCTACCACCCCAGCCACAGCCAAGGCACCAGATGCTCTGAGGCATCTGTGCCTGGGCCTCAGTTTCCTCTTCTGATGCACATTGTCTCCTTCCTTGCCTAGCTCCCAAGGAAGTTGACACAACGGAAGAAGAGAGAGGAACATTTTTTTGTGTTTTGTTTTGTTTGGGAGGACTGATTCAAGATATCATGTGCGGTTAAATTTTTTGGCAAGATGATCACAATAATTCCTCCTATCCTTGTACACACGACCCTTTGCCACGTGACCTTGCCAGTCCTCCCATCAACAGGTGGGGTCTATTTCCCCACCCCCTTGAATGAGGGCTGGCCTCGTGACTGGCTTTGATTAACAGAATGCAGTGAAAGTGATGCCTTTAGCTTCAGAGCCGAGGCCTCAAGAGATCTCAGGGCTTCCACGTTCACCCTCTTAGAATGTGACCACCATGGAGAGGCTTATCCTGCTGGAGATGTGTGGCCCAGCCAAAAAGCCAGTGCCAACCACCAGACAAATGGGTAAGGCTGTCTTCGACAAACCAGCCCCAGTCAAACCACCAGATGATTTTGGCTGAGTGGGAGATCCCAGGCAAGACCAACAAAAGAACCACCAAGCTGAGTCTGGCCCAAATTCCTGACCCACAGAATTTAAGCAAACAAACGGTGCTGTTTTAAGCTGCTACATTTGGGGTGATTTGTTAGGCAGCAATAGCTATCTGATACGCCATAATAGACAACAGTATCACCCCTCACCCCAGGAACTGGACATTCTCTTTTTGTGTGTCTTCCCTCTCCTGGGTTGTTTCTAATTAAACCACCAGTTACTAAAAATAGCCGTGTATATACTATGTACCAAACACAGAGCAAGAGAAAAAGCAATCGACCTCCTGCTGGCAGCCAGTGAGAAAGAATTTACTCGTGTCTCTGGAGGAGGCAGGAATGTGTATGTCCCTTTGTCCAGAAAAAGTGGGCAGACTTTTGGGCAGAAGGCACAAGAAACTAAGAACCCCAGTGCCCTGCCTCCAGGCTTGAGGTTCCCCAAGGTGTCTTGCCTGGTTTGAGCTCCCAAGAGAAGAAGGGGGCCAGCATCTTGGGGAGGGGCCTGGGCCCTCCCCAGGGCATGCCAGGGAGCTCCAAATCACACAGCCACTGGGTAGTGACATCCAAGCACAGGGCACCCTTCCTGGCTCGACACATGGCAAAAGCAGGTCTGAGGTGAGCAGCCTGAGGTCAGCCACAAGGTCAGCATCCCACCTCTATTCGCCAGGCTCTGCAAGGAGGAGGGGTGAGCAGGCCCCAGTCTAAAGATATCTCCTGCCCTCTCCTACCTGCCCCTCGGCCGCTGTGATCCTTGACACCCCTGCATCCAAGGGCACCAGCACCATCTCCTCATCTGCCCCACAGTGTCCCCAGAGCCTCTGGCCCTCAACACCTGCCCAACACCCCTGAGACTCGCAGCTACCATCTCACACTGAAGCAGGCCCAACTGCGGCCTGGGCATTCAGCCCTTCGAGTGTGCACACACAACACATGCAAATTTGCCCTTCCCTGGACATGCCCTCCCCACTCCTGGCAGAGTCTGCCTCGATCTTTTTCACATCCATCGCTCCACGCATATCACCCCCTCCTTCTTCTGCCCACCCAACTCCGCCCATCACCAAGCTCCCCCAGGTCAGGAAGGCCTCCACCACCAATAGATGGATAGATGGTGCATCCCCCTCAGCTTCCTGCAGCCCCAAGCTTCCGCCTCACTGCCTGTACCATGCACGGTGTGTCTCCGCAGTCAGCGACCACTGAGACTGGGCCATGTGTCCTCTCATCTGCTTCTGTGTCACACACTGAATGTCTTATCAAGACTCAAGAACCACAACTGGAGCTGCCCCTTCCCGAAGCCTCCCAGCCAGCCAATCAGATGTCGAGCAAAGAGTCCCAGGGCTTCCCTGCTGGCTGTCCCCAGGTTTACGAGTGCCTTGGATGGCACTTTCATCCTCACTGCCAACACACCCCTATGTGTGCCAGCAGAAGACAGACATAACCTCATAGACGCCTTCCAGGAAATGCTCTAGAAGACTCTCATTGTGTCAAAGTTTCTGAAAGAGAAAAGGGCCCCATGTGTGTCCTCAGTCTCTGCTCGTTCTAAGCCTGACCACCTACGTCTCTGAGCCAGGTTCCACACCCATCAAATGTGGGCACATGATATCTGCATGGCCTTGCTGCCCCGCATGGGAACGGACCCAGATACGCAGTCCTCTGGAGGGTCAATGTAGCATGTGCCTCAGGCCATCATGCGTGGTCCCTACCCACTCAGCCTCTCATTGGCCAGACCCCTGGCTGGGAAGCGCTGACCTCCAGCTGCATTTCAGGCAAGTTCCCCACCCGTTAGGACCCCTGGCAAAATCTGCCCACCCCTGGGGTAAGTCTCTTTCCTGGCTCCTTTCTCTAGAGTCTTCATTACTCTGCGACCTAGACAGATCCTCTTCCCAGACAATCCTAAGATCCACCCATCACCCACAAATCCCATCGACCTTTACTGCCCTGAGCTCCTATTGCCCCAGGACTAGCTCTCAGTCATGATATACTAATTCACACTCAAGAGTTAATGACTAATAAAAACTTACAGAATTCCTCACCTTGTGAAATAGAAACCGGTCCACCCACTGCCAAGACAGTTTGGTCTGGGTGTCCTCTCCTTCCTAAACACTGTGAACTCTAGGTCATGTTCCAAAAACAAAGGCCAGAGCCCCATCCTGCCCACCTCAGAGGGTTGCTCAAAGGGCAAAGGAAGCTTCTGGCAAATGCCCAGGCAGCCTGCATGATGGAACATTTATCGCAGGGAAAAACCAAAGTAATGAGATTCCAGGCAGGGCCGGAGCACTGAAGGACAGAAGATGACCTTGGCCTAGGAGCTGGGCGGACACTCACCGAGTTTCACGCTCTGCACGCGGCCTCCGATGCAACTGGAAGCCTCAAGCACAGTGACATCCGTGAAGCCCTGCTCCAGAAGTGCTTTGGCTGCAGCCAGGCCAGCCAAGCCAGCGCCGATCACCACCACACGAGGCTGTCCCCTTCTCCGTAGGCCACGACTGAGAGGGTCATCCGCACTGTCGCCACTGGATTCACAACTTTGCATACCGTCCGCACTGGCCTCCTAGGAACCTGCGAGGGGCAGGGGTGTCATGGCTTACCTGCTCTGCCTTCACTTCCCACATGCCCTAAGGGACACTCATGAACTCTGTCCTCAAGGGGGGAACCTCGAGCCCTCGTGCTCCTCCTGAGACCTGGACAAGAGGACCCAGGGAGGACAGACAGAGGGAAGGAGAGAGGTGGGGAAGAGGTACCGTGGGCCCCCACAGGCAAGCAGGACTACTGGGAGCCTGGCCCAAGCCCCCGAAATCCATCAATCCCATCCCAAACCTGCTCGGCACTGCCTCTACCCCGAGCCTGAGACAAGAGCCAGCCAGGAAGGGTTGAGCAAAAAAGCCAAAGTCAGGAGAAGCTGACACTGCTGACCTTGAACCAGCTTGCCCCAGCACAGCTGCTGGGGTTCAGCTCCCACCAACCCCGGCTGCTCACACAGACCTTAGGATGCTCACACGGACCCCAGGACGCTCACACAGACCCCAAGACGCTCACACAGACCTCAGGACTCTTGCACACACAGCGCTGGAGCCTCTAACTTTCCCTCCCTTGCGTGGTTCTTCCCTGGCACTCTTTCTCCTTTACCCCTTCTCTTCTCGTCTAGCTTTCTGTTAGTATTTCACAGCCTGTGCGAAGTGGCAATTTGGTGGGCAGGACATAGTCCCGCCCTCCCCCCAGAGAGTGCCACGAGGCCGGTATCGGACAAGCCTCTGCTATTCTGGGTAGGTCTCTGGTTGTTTTCCCCAGCCACCCAGCCCCTCAGTCACCGCAAAGCAGCAAGGAGCCCAGGAAACGGTGGACTGTGGAGGACCCATGGCACCAGAGGCCAGACGTCAAATTGACAGTTACACTAAGCCAGCTTGTTCAGAGACGCCAGGCTAGGGAGCTGACGGCTGGGCAGCCAAGGGGGGGGGTCCCTGAATCGCCCCAGTTCTGGGAGAAGCTACCCTTCTATTCCCAGAGTGACCACAAGGGTTTGAAGGTGTCTGTGGGCCATCCCAAGGGGCCACTCAGCTCTGATCCTGTCCCTGTTCCCTCCCTGACCCATGCAACTCCGATTCCAATGGTCTTTGCTGAGGTTTCAGTGGCAGAAACTCCAGACTCTAATAGTATCCAGGACCTAACAACACAGGAGGAAGGGTGGGCGGAAGGTGGCTACAGGCAGTGGAGTGGACAGGGGACATAAAAAACTGAGCAAAAAAGCCAAAGTCAAGAGAAGCTGACATACCTCTCCCATACCTAGTAAAGCTCAGCATAACCCTTCCAGTGATGAAGCAGTCACACCCTCAACAATAAACCCAAGAGAAGCAGGACATGTTCCACCAAAGAGACATGCTAAAGAATATTCATAGCAGCTTTATTTATAAAGGCCAACAAACAGAAGCAGCCCAAAGGTCCAGCCATGGGAGAATGGAAAAATAAATGTGCTATGTGTAGCATTTTCGTACAAGGGAATATCCTTCAGCAATAAACAGAACTAAATTACTGATACCCTTGAACATTACACTGAACAAACGAAGTCAGAAACCAAAGAGTACATAGTGTATGCCTCCACTTACGAGAAGCTCATGAAGTGGCAAAATGAACCTGTGAGGAGAGAAGAGAGATTGGGAGGAAGGGAATGACTGAAAAGCGTCAGGACAGAACTCTCTGGGTTGGAAGGAATACGTATCTTGATCTGAATGGTGGCCATACATTGTATATATAATGATCCACTGGCTTGGACATTTAGGATTTGTGCCATTTGTTATGTGTGTGTACCTCAATAACTATTCAGATATCCATTCCTGGCCCGAAGGGGGCGGGGTTGGGAGAGAGAGGGGAAGAGAAGAGAAGCGAAGCGAAGCTACACACCGACTTCCTTCTCACATCCCCTGGTCTGACCACTAAAGCTTCTGTCCCACCTTGAACCGCGCCCTCCAGCATCTCTTTATCAGAGGATTAGCAAAGGGGATTTTTTTCTAAATACGCGGAGGCTGCCAAGCTGCTCCTCACGCTTCCCCACCCGCTCCGCCTGCCTGCCGACGCCACACCTGGGCACCCGGGCTAGGAGGGCCGCGTCCGCAGACTCCCCGCAAACCCCCCAGCCCCAGGCCGGCCGCCGCGGTTCCCTAGAGGGCCGGAAGGTGGCGCCCGCGGCCCCTCTGAGGCCGAGTCTCCGTTGGAGGCCGGGACTCCCCGCCCCCTTCCAGGAGAGTCCGGTCTGGCTCCGCCTTTCCTTCCTCCTTCGGGGCTCCTTCGATCCCTGCCCGCTCCCTCCAGCGAGGTGCTGTCCGCATCTGGGAGCACGGGGTCCAGCGGCCCGCGTGCTCCCCTCGCACCCTGCCCTGGCCCAGGGTCTCCTTTCGGTGGACTAAATTTAGAGGGGAGGGTGTGGCTGCCTGCACCCGGGGCCGGCGCGGCCGACGGGAGGAAGGGTCCGCGGGGCGACGCGGGCTGGCGTCAGGTTGGTAAACACACACAGGTTGCTCAGAGCTGCCGCTGACGCCACCTGCCCCGCACCCCGCGATGCGACGTGGAGCTGCCGCACGCCCCGCCCGCGTGCCTCTGTCCCCAGGACTGGGGGGGGGAGGGGCTCCCTCAGTCCTGGTCTCCCGGCTCCATCCGCAATCCCCCCCTCCCGCCCCCCGCCCAGGGTCACCCTCCAAAACCGCCTCGCTTATACAGTAAAGGAGGGGATTGCCTCAGGGGTCTCACACCCGACTGGTGACGACCCCTTTTTGGAAAAGTTCCTGGGGGGGGCCCGGGTGTGACTGGGATGAAACAGCGGGGGGCGGGTGTCCCCACTCCCCTCTGAAGTCTCTTCACAGAACCCCCAATCTCCGTGGGCCACCGCGTCTGAAAACCCGGGGTCCAGTTAAGCTGGAAGCTGATAGAGGGAAAGAATACTTGGGGCACAGCGCCTTCCCAGCCGGCGACGTGAACTTCCCGGCTAGCCTCAAAAGGGGCCAGCTTGTCCTCACTACATTGTGATAGTCAAATAAGGCCCTATGTGGATGTCACAAGATTGACAATATTTGTAAGAGCTTCAAGTGTGAAAATCACCTGTAAAGTTCTGTAACTAAATTATAAGCAGAGTGCCTTTGGGTGAAGGTTCAGAAATGCATGGTGGGAAATGGCAGGTGGGCAGTTTGCCTTTCAGAGGAACACAAAAAGAACCCCGAGTTCCCAATGTATCAGAGACCTTAAATTCAAACAGACAGCACAGGGGTGGAAGTAGGTAAGCAAGGGCCATGTGGGTCACCTACACCTCTGATCTTCACAAGGAACCCCACAGTCCAGTTCCCTCCACAGGCCTTGTCCCAGATGGGACTCCCAAGGAGCCAGAGAAGCCCTACACACAGCCCACAGAAGGCAGAGAGATGAGGAGTCCACCCCATGGCCCCCCATATCAACTCAGGGAGCCAACACACCCTGGGGTCCAAACGGAAAGGGACAGAGAAAACCATGGGCAGGAACACCTACTGTGTGCCAGTCCCTCAGCTAAGCCCTGAACTGGACCTTCCAGTGCTCTGGTATCTCCAGCCAGGGTAGAGAGGAGGGGGCTAAGAAGCAGCTTGTTTTCTGTTGGTTTGTGACCTCTTTTCCTTTCAGATTTTTTTTTTAATTTTATGAGAAAATAGCTTATTGAGGAAGAAGACTCACTTACTGCTCCTCCATGCCTGCCTGTCCTTCTCTCGCCTTTGGGAAATAAATAAATAAATAACATCCTCTCCTTGATCTGTATGCACAGGAGAAACAGAACACCCTGTACTTTTCGAGCAGATAAAGGAGAGAAGAAAAAAGTGCTGGCTCAGCCAGGCAGGGAGGAGGAGGAGGGATGGGGGAGGAGGGAGGTGCAGGGCAACAGCCACTTGTCTTCTTGCTCCTGCTTCCATGGCAAAATGAGGGTGGGAGCCTGGAGCTCCCATATCCCCAGGCAGGCCAAGCCTGGTAGCTTCGAGAAATCAGGCCCGGCCATGGCATGAGCATCCCACCCTCATTCAGAATGCCCCACTGCCTGACCTCTGCTCTGGCCTGCAAGCCATCACCTCCCCCTGCTGCCCAAAGCCAACACTGCCCTGATTGAACCTGCCCAAGAAGCCAGTCTGGAAAGCAGGCGGCAGCAGGGGAAGAAGAGAGGAACAGGGGTGCCTGGGTGGCTCAGTGGTTAAGCGTCTGCCTTCAGCTCAGGTCATGATCCCAGGGTCCTGGGATTGAGCCCCGCATGGGGCTCCCTGCTCAGCGGGAAGCCTGCTTCTCCCTCTCCCGCTCCCCCTGCTTGTGTTCCCTCTCTCACTGTGTCTCTCTCTGTCAAATAAATAAATACAATCTTTAAAAAAAAGAAGAAGAAGAAGAGAGGAACGGAGGGAAGGAAGGCCCTGTCCCTGGGGCAGGGTCACCAAAGAAAGGATGAAGACTAGCAGGCCAGGCCCACTGCACCTTCTCTCAACATGCTCACCAGTTTCATTGCATCCCCCTCAAACCGACCCTCCAAGCAGTGCCTCCTAATCACCAAATACCAGAGACATGCTTTAGTGCTGGCCTCCCCCTGAGCCCCTCTTGGAAATGCCCAGAACGGAGCTGGGGACAGCTCATATCTCCGTGTGCTTCTCCACCATGGTTAACACCACTGGACCTCCAACCTGGCCCAAGGCTCCAAGCTGAATGCACCCTTAAGGGAAGACCGCCCTTATCCATCAGGTCAAGCCATGTCCAGCCTGCAGCCAGAATCACTGTGGCCTCTACTCTCCATTTCCCCACGCACTTGCCTGCCTCCTCCCTCTGAACTGTACCCCTGGAGAACTGCTGGGCCTGCCCCAAGTGTCGCCCAAGCCTCTCACTGACCAGGAACCTAACCCAGCAATTCACCGAGCACTAACCACGTACCAGGCATGGGGAAGGCCTCAGCATGTCAGCCCTTTACCCTCGGGACCCGGCTGACCTTTCTGGCTTCGAGTCTCGCTCAGATGCCGCCAAACATATACACATACCCCAACTTCACTGAAGTCTTGGGATCCCCAGCACTGCCCACCCGAAGGCCTAGAGGAGACACCCTCACACGCGTCAGAGAAGCAGGCTCTGGCCTCTGTTAACATGCACACCCTGGTGCACGGCACTGGGGCTGGGCAGCTGCGCGCCTGCATGCACCCACCCGCAGGGCCTGCTCCACTGATGTTTCCCGAAGCAGCCGACCCCTGGAAATGTGAGTTCCTTGCACTAGCTGGGCTCTGCGATCACCCCCCTACACCCACCCAGCCCCCACCGCCATCGCTCTTCTGTTCCCAAAGCAGGGACATCTCACCCCAGGAAATCCTATGCTACGATTCAGTAATGAGGCTGCAGCCCCACAACCCCCAAGTAGGGTGTGGTCCCAGGCTACACGGGGGACCCCTCCGCAGGCCGTGGGGGTGAACCGCAAGGATGGTCAGTGGCCCAGCTCAGCGCAGGGCGCCGCTTCCTCCTCAGGACTGGAGTCTGCCTCAGTTCACCCGCCAATCGGCAGGTCACTTCCCACCCCCCACAGTGGCCACTGCCACAAAGGGCCAGTTTCCCAGGTGCCCCGTGCCCTTCCAAAGTCTCCCCTCACCAGAAACAAAAAACCCTTACCATCCTTGGCTCCCCTCTGAACACAGGCTACTCCCAAATGTGTCTGCCTCACTGTCCTTTTCCCAAGGTCACCTCATTGTGAATGACCCATTTCCCAGAGGAGAACAGTATGGCCAAGGCAGTTAGCCCACCTGGCTCACCTCATCTCACCCTTAGCGGTCCAGACTCCACCAGGTAAAGCACTCCAAAATGGGCCCACCACTTCCGATCAGTTGCCTTCTCCCTTCCTATAAGCCCCATGTTTGCTCCTGCAGGGCTCTGGGGGCCACCTGGACCCTCCCCTAACCAACCTTGGGGACTTGGAGAGTATGTCTCCTTCGAACAGATACTCCTAGTGCTCAAGGGCTGCAGCCCTACCTCAGTTTCCCTGGGGGGACCCCTCTCTGCTTCAGGTTTCTAACAGAAGGGAGGGAGGGGGAGGGAAGCCGGGGGGGCTGGTCCAGGGGAATCTCTTTGGACTGCCTGGCAGGTCTGGGGAGGGATTTGGATTCTCCTGGGCCCCCCAGACAATGCAATTATTCTTCAAATGTAAAAAACGCCCAGAAATCCCAGACCAGCTGCTTTGCACAGTGACCCGGACAAAGGGGCTCTGTGTCTGCACACAAGGCCCCTCCCACCCCTCAACCCCAGGGAGGGGCTGGGCCCAAACTCCTCCCAAACAGACCCTCCCCAGCCCTCCTCACCCAGGCCAGGCAGCCAGGAAGTGAAAGAGGGAGGGCCAGGCCTGGCCAGCCACAGGGGCATGAGGGTGGGCAGTGAGACGGTCTAAGCATGGGGACAGGGCAGGGGCAGCCTAGGAGCCCAGTCTTTCACTTACCAGGTGACCCTAGACTAGTGTCTTTCCTTCTCCGGGTCCCACCTGGCCAATACCTCTGAACTCACCCCAAGGATGCAGCATCTGTACCCCACCTCCTGGACACACTGGTTTGAGCCCCATCTGATGCTTAACTGCCTCGTTTCGTCTTCCAGCTTTGCCATTTGTAAAATGGGCATCAGTACTGCTATGTGGTAGGACGGGGGAGGATTCAATGAGACAGCACAGACAAGGCGTGGCCCCCCTGCCAGGGCCACCTCTGAGAGAGCAGAGAGGTAGGAAGACCCCTGAAGAGACCAGGATAGAGATGGGAGGCCTGGGGGCCCCATCTCACCTCTAGAAGAACCCCAGTCAGCGTCTGAGCTCAGACCCAGGCCTCAGCCTTGGCCCCAACCCTAGTATCAGACGAGACCTTGACCCTGACATCAATCAGAGTACACCACAGCCTATGTTTCGCTGACCAACTCTGAGTCAGCCTACATCCTACCCAGTTCTGGAGGGTCGGGCATCAGAGACAATGGTCACCAGCTAACCCCAAGCTCATAAAAGGGACAAGGCGTGGGAGCCTCATTCCACAGAGCCCACCCACCAGCAGTGTTCTCTGGCTCTCGCAGGCCAATGTGGGTAAAGGGCCCTGGGGGCCCCATCTTCCTTCCTGGCACTTGGACTTCTCTCCCAACACAATGTCTTTGTTAGCCATCTCTCTTCCTCACGACCAGATGTGTAAAGTCCCTGAAAGCACAGCTTTAAAAGTCTTTGTAAGCCTTTCCAGGCGAAGCTGGAAGCCCACTCCGCATGGAGAGGGGCAGCCCTAGACAGGATGTCCAGGGGGACAGCGCCAGTGGCACGGCCCACACAGGCGGTGGTGGGCAGGAGAGGGAGGCATTCCTGGAGACATAAGAACTGTGGTCTGGCCTCTACTTCCCTTTGAGGCTCTGCAAGGCACGATAGATCCAGGAGGATTGTTCCAGGATCCCAGCTTACAGCCGCCTAAAGAGACAGACCGTGGAGAAGACCCAGCCCGGGCTAGAAGCCTAGCTGGGGGTGGAGGAGGGGAAGCAAGCCTGGAAAAAGCCAGAGAAAGGGTAGAGTCCTTCTGATGGGCATAAAGCTCAGCTGGCAGCCTGAGAGAAACAGAGGTAGAGATGGGCCAGGGCAGAGCCAAGGACTACATTCCAGCCACACTCAAACAGCTTTGCCCCACACCCACCCTAGATATATCCCACCCTGAGCAGAAGTGAGTGAGTGGGTCACACCCTGACCATAGATCAGATCAGGGGCTGGTCATGACTGCTTCCAAACAATCAGCGATGAGCCTTTCCAAATCTGGGCCAGCCCACCAGCCCAGCTTCCATCTCTGACCCCCGCTCCCCATAGCCTGTGCCCTGGGGTCCCATCTCTGTGCCTGACCGCATGCACACATCATCTCTGGCCAGGTAGGCAGCCACCTCTCTGCAAGCAGGGCCCACAGTCTTCCCCTCAGATCCCAGAGCTTCCAGATGCAAGCAAACACCATGACCCACCCCCACCCCACCCCCCGCCAGCCCAAAGAGAGGTCAGGGGGCTGAGATGATGACTGCCACTCCTGGATGCTCCTGGAAAAGATGGAATTGCCCCAGACAGCAGCCTCTGCCCCAACCAGGGAGGCCTTGGGAGAGTCCATGAGCCCTGAAGCCTCAGTTTCCCCATCTGTAAAATGGGAATAATAAAATGGCAATAATCCCTATTAGCCAGCCTCCAGTGTCCCCCAGCAAAGTCCTAAGGGCACAGGTCTCACTGTGGCTCCCTTCAGCAGCCCTTAGGATAAGATCCCATGGCCTGGATTTCCTCCCTCTGAGCAGAACCTCATGCCCAAACTCTGAATTCCCCTCCAGGAAGTCATCAACCACCGAAGTGTAAGAGACCACAGAACTGATCACTGTCCTAGTGACCACGCTGTTGTGGGACTGCCCTTGGTGACAGCAGACCAGATTGTGGGCAGAGGAGAACTCAAAGGAGAGGGGGCTCACAGTGACTCACTCCTCTGGGAGGAAGCTCTCCTAAAAGGGTGAACTTGAGAGAAAATTAGCCTCAAGCCCAAGTTACCAGCCCCGTTTTGAGGCACCCAAGTCACTGTGGCCCTTGAGGAACCTCAGAAAGGAACACTTATATCCCTCCCTCCTCTACTCTCTCTCTCTCTCTCTCACACACACAATCACAAAAATATACTTCCTTATGGTTCACTTGATGATCTAGCTTGATAAATAGTCCCTCCTTTGAGGACATGCTATAGCACCATGGTTTTCATACAGGCCCTCCCTGGGATCAGATCACTTGTTTTTTAATACCAGTGGTTTGAATCTTTACCACTAATCAGATGAGTGACCTCTAAGCCTCAGTACCTTCATCAGTAGAATGGGGATAAAGTGTGCCTGCCTCACGGAGCTGAGTGTGACAGTGCAAAATACTTAGCCCAGAGCCAGGCACGTAGCAGCCATAGTTCTTATGTTTGTTTTCCTAAAGGCCCAAGTGCATGCTGGTCAGGGTCACAGGAGTGGGGGAGGGGCTGGGGAGGGTGGTCTGGGCCAGGAGACCAAATGTGGTAGAGATGGGGGAAGTTGAGCCAGTAGAGAAATCACAGACCCTCCTGCAAGATGACTTCAGAGCAAGACCTCCAGAGAGAACCGCCCCACCCCACAGTGATACTGCCACAGTCTGATGACAGGAGAGGAACAGAGCATTAGGAGAGAAGGGCCACCCCACTTACTGGGGATGTTTGGACCTCCCAGGCAAGGCCTGAGAGGCTGAAAGTGCAACAAAAAGACAATCCATGTGGTCACCAGCCTCCAAGATGGCCCTCAATGACCCTTGTCTCCTACTACTTGTAAGCCCTAACGTAGTCTCCTCCCATGCTGACCTGTGTACCAAGAGGATATCATAGAGGTGACAGAGCATGACTTCTGAAACTGGGTCAGAAAACTCTCTTGGACTGCTTACCAGAGGAGAAGCCAGTCACCACCTTGTGAGGACACTCCAGAAAGCCTATCAAGAGGCCCATGATGCAACAGACTGAGTCCTACCAACAGCCAAACCATCTTGCCAAGCTGTGAGTGAACCGCCAGGAAGCAGATCCTCCAGCCCCAGTCAAGCCTTCCAGTGAGTGCAGCCCCAGCTGACATCTTGTCTCAACCTCCTGAGACCTCAAGCCAGGAACACCCACCTCTAGACTGCTCCCAAATGCCTGACCCACGGAAACTGAGGACAATAAGTAGCTGCTTTAAGCTACTATAGTTTGGGGTCGTTTGTTATGCAGCAATAGGTAACTAACACAGTCAGCAATTCTGTCTCCCCAGAGACCCCCAAGGTGAGGACTCCCCATTTGACTCCCCATTTGACTCAGGATCCCAACTCCCTTTCTTTCTGAAATTCAGGGCTGTGTTGGAGTGAAAGAGAGGCTGGCCCAGGTCCTACGACCTACAAGCCCAGGAGACAGGAACTCTTTTCCCAACCAGTGCATTAGGCTCACCTGGAGATTTTTACAAATGACCAATACCCAGCCCCCATGCTGGGTCATTTATATAAGACTCTGTGGGATGGGACTGAGCATTGTAAGGGCCCTATATGATGCTACATATAGCCAAGGCTGAGAACTACCACTCTAGAGCAGGCTCCCAACGCAGACTCCAGGCCAGCCCGGAACATCCAGGGTCTGCCTGTGCAGGACGAGGAGGCAGAAAGAACAGCAAGGCCAAGCAGTGCCCAAGATCCACTCCCTCCCCCAGCTTGGGCTGAGGGTCTCCCTCTACCTCCCCTCCCCTGCTTCCCTGCAATGCCAGCCCCACGCCTCTAGTGCACCGCAGGCCAGACAAGTCCAACCTCTGCCCATGAGGACTGCTCCCTTAGAGAGGACCCAGCGTGCAGGACGGCGTTTGGCTCGCAGCGATCCTGCGGAAGACTTTATTTTCTTGCCTGTCAAATGGTGATTGCCATCATATCTGCTCTGCTCTCTCATGGGTCCTAGGCTCCCCCTCAGATGTCTTCAGAGAGATTTATATGTTTTGCCTCCCCCGAAGACGCGGCCCCGCCTGGCACTGCATTAGCCCCAGGGGAGGACACAGCAATGGATTAAAGAGAGAAGGTATGGGTCGCCTGGGTGGCTCAGTCGTTAAGCGTCTGCCTTTGGCTCAGGTCATGATCCCAGGGTCCTGGGATCGAGCCCCGCATCGAGCCCCGCATCGGGCTCCCTGCTCGGTGGGGAGCCAGCTTCTCCCTCTCCCACTCCCCCTGCTTGTGTTCCCTCTCTCGCTGTGTTTCTGTCAAATAAATAAATAAAACCTTTAAAAATAAATAAAGAGAGAAGGTACAACAGGGATGTGATAACAGCCATCACAGGGACCGGGGGAGAAGATGGGACAAGCACCTAATGAGGGCAGGGAGAGGAGTCAGAGAAGATTTCCAGGAGAGTCCTGAGAAGTGAGCTCCGGCGGGGGAAGGGCAAAGGCTCAGAGGCACTGTTTCCAAGATCAACTCTGAACACCACCCTTCCCACCCCCTCCACGACTCATCCTCCAAGCTCCAGGCCCGGGAGCCACGTGGCCACACTCACCTGACCTTCCTCCGCAGCCGTGGCAGCCACCACCTGAGCCACTCGGCAGGCGTGCAGGGCACCCCGCGGCTTCCCCAAGTGACGCAGCCACACACATAAGCTTGTCCCCACGGGAGCACCCAGGAGAAGGGGCAGGAGGGCCCTGGCTCCCCAGAAGGCACCAGGCTCCTCGGGCAGCACCCCAGCCCTCCAGAGAAAGGGCCAGAAGGGTCACACAGTCCCTCGGCAAACAACACGGGCACTGCAGACTCAGCGTAGAGCAGGGTGAAGAGCAGTGAGAAGTCTGGGTGGGCACAGGACCTGGGGGGGGGGAGCGGAGGGGAGGCTGTCTTAGCTGCATCTTAAAGCCTGGCGGCATGTTCCAGGCCTAGGGTGTAGCCAGCGGGGAAGCCGCTGGAGATACGCACCAGCAAGGTAGGAGAGAAAATGAGACCTGAGGGGAGAGGGGTGAAAATGGGGGCAGGAGGAGGCAGGGGATGGATTTTCATTCATTCCTTCAAAAATGTTTTATCCTCAGGGCGCCTGGGTGGCTCAGTCATTAAGCGTCTGCCTTCCATTCAGCTTGGGTCATGATCCCAGGGTCCTGGGATCGGGCCCCGCATCGGGCTGCCTGCTCGGCAGGGAGCCTGCTCGGCAGGGAGCCTGCTTCTCCCTCTCCCACTCCCCCTGCCTGTGTTCCCTCTCTCGCTGTGTCTCTCTCTGTCAAATAAATAAATAAATAAAAATCTTTTTTAAAAAAATGTTTTATCCCCACACCGATTAAGATGGCTACTATCAATAATAAATAACAAGGGTGGGTGAGGATGTGGAGAAATTAGAACCCTTGTGCACTGTTGATAGAAATGTAAAATGGTAGGGCTGCCTTGGAAGACAGTGTGGCAGTTCCTTTAAAAATTAGACAGAGGGGCACCTGGGTGGCTCAGTTAAGTGGCCGACTCTTGGTTTTGGTCCTGAGATGGAGCCCGGCGTCAGGCTCCAAGCTCAGTGCCCAGAGTCTGCTTGGGATTCTCTCCCTCTCCCTCCACCTCTCCCCCCTCAAATAAATAAATGAATTAATGAATGTAAAATTTAAATATAAAGTTACCATATGATCCAGCAATTCCACTCCTGTGTATATATGTGAAAGAATTGAAAGCAGGGACTTAAAGACATAGTTGGACACCCACGTCCACAGAAGCATTATCCAAAAATAGCCAAAAGTTGGAAGCCTGCTAAGTGTCCACCGATAGATGGATAAACAAAATGCATTAGACATATACAATGGAATATCATTCTGCCTTAAAAAGGAAAGACGTTCTGACACCTGCCTACAACATGGATGCACCTTGAGGACATTATGCAAAGTGAAATAAGCCAGTCACAAAAGGACAATTATTGTATGATTCCACTTATATGAGGGATCAAGAGTGGTCAAATCCAAAGACACAGTAAGTAGGGTGGTAGGTGCCAGAGGCTGGGAGAGCGGGGGACATGGGGGGCTAGTGTTTGATGGGAATAGTCTCAGTTTTGAAAGATGAAGAAAAGTTCTGGAGCATAGCAACATGAATATCCTCAATACCTCACTGAACTGTATACTTAAAAATGGGTAGGATGGTAAATTTAATGTTATGTATCTTTTACCACAATAGAAACAGTAAGAACAACTACAGCAACAAAAACGATTCGTGGGGGTTCCTCTGCGGCAGGTACTCAGGATGCAGCAACAGCCAGAAGCCTCCACCACCAACCCCCCAGAGGCTCTAAGAGGTCAAGAGTGACAAGTGCCGCCACACAAAAGCAGGGTGAGGGGAGAGGCGGCCGCTCTGTGCGGGGAGGTCAGGGAAGTCTGGCTGGTAAGGGGACACTGGCGCAGAGGAAGTGACCGGCAGGAGGGGTGCAGAGGATGAGAGGGCTGCCGTGACCCCCCGGGGGGGGGGGCGCTATCCCAGCTCCCCGCAGCCCCTGACCGGGGTGAGCCGCCTGCACCCAGAGATCCGCCCATTCTGCAGATGGGGCCCTCGAAGCCTGGGACGGGGTTGGGGGGGTAGACAAGGAGGTGGCTTCCCCACGGGGCTTCTCCCCTCTCCCTGCCAGGAGCCACAGCAGCCTCAGTTCTGGGGTGAAGGAGGACAGCCCTGTCAGCACTTTCCATCGACTCTTTCAAAACCACTGACAAGAACTGAGGCTAGGAGACAAACTCAGCCCGGGCACCGTTCCCCCCACCGCCCGCCGGCCCCTCGTGACTGCACAAAGCCCGTCTGTGCTTGGGCTCCAAGCCCCGGGAGGAGGGAGGTCTCCTGCAAGCCCATCCTCTCTCCGGAGCCACGGGGTCCCCGCTCTGCCTCGCCCGGGGACACCCTGCCCACAAAGAGGCGCCGCAGCCCCGACGGCAGAGCCGGGCTGCCCGACGGCGGCCGGCCGGGTCCGGGCAGTGTGTGTGGGGACCTGAAATGCTTGGCACGACTCCGTCCCCCTCTGGCAAAGCTCCCTCTCCTATAGCCCCCACTCACCAGAGTTTATCACAGGGCAAAGGTGGCATGCAGGATCCCAAAATGAAAAAAGAAAAAAAAAAAAAAAAGGAAAACATCCTCAAAACACCCAGCCACCAGATACACTCCATGGCAAACTTGTATTTAGGGAGCCCTTGGTGTGTCAGGCCCCATGCTGGGGACTTGGCACTCACTGACTCTTCTAATACGACACCCTGCTGCCCATTTTACAGATGACGAAACAGGCTCAGAAAGGTTCACAGATGGGAGGGAGGCCACCCGGATAGAGTGAGGGGCAGAGCAAGGCTTGACAGCACTGAGCTCATCTCTTTCTGCCCAATGCTCGCTGGGTTCTCAGGCTCCCACTCAGCCTCCCCAGGCAGCAGGCCTGAGGACTGCCCTCAGCTTGGCACTTCTCCTGTCTTCCCCTCCCCACAGACTGACACTGAACACATTGTGCCAGGCACTCGGGGCTGGCAGGAGGCATCCCCGGGCCTGGCGGCTCAGCCCAGCTGCACTGCCAAAACCTGGGGCTGCCACTGGGAGGCCACCTGCCTCCCAGCCAAGGAGCTGGTGGGGCGCGCTGTATGCCACCCTAGCCTCCCTACCCCATGAGGGCTCGCTTAAGGCTTGCCAGGCACGACACTGCGCCGGGCCACAGCCCTTTGCCCTTGGTTCTGTCCTCCATAACCAGGGACAGAAATGGGGGTCTAACGGCTTTTGCCTGCACAAAAGAAAATTCTAAGAGCAACTCACTCATACTTCCCTCTAGACAGTCCCCACCTTTCTCGCCGGCCCAAGACATTCCCGCTCCTGGTAACTTCAGAGCAGTTTAACTGTGCTCTCCTAACGAGTCCTAACACAGGATCACCCAATAAAGGGCTCTCCATAAAGTCCAACCCTGAAGCAGAAACCCCCCGCCCCCACCCCCGCCAGTGCCGGAAGCCGGTCTGGAAAGCCAATGGTGTTCATTTCAAAATGCACATGTGGGCCCTGAGCCCATGATTTAATCCATAAAACACCTACAGAGTTAAGACGCTGAGCTTGGACAATAAACATATTCTTCAAGTCCTTTTGTTGAGTTCAAAGACTCACCAGCTTAATAACTCACCAGCTTTTGAAATCAAGAAACATCTGTTCTTATAAATTCTGTCATCATGGTTATGACTACTTTTGCTGAGCACATGCGAGGTACAGAGCACAGCGCTGAGCATTTCCCCCGGAATATATCAGCTGATGGTCACATCGATATCCCCATTCCACAGAAGGGGAAAACTGAGGTTCAGAGAGCTTCCACAACCTCCCCATCTGGCATAACGTGCTCCAGAATTCACTTAGTAAGATCAGGTTCTACTCTTTTGTAAAACCAAGGAAGGAGTCAGGTTCACTGTCTTTTCTTGAGTTACCTTTCCAGATTTACTCAGAAGTTAATCATACCATTAATTGTGAATGATTTTTAAAATTTCTAAAATAAAAAATAGAGTAAAAGGGATCTCTGTGTTTAACATTTAAAAGCCTCATTTAAAAATCTTTCCCAAGGATGTCTGCACACTGGTGATCCTGAGTGTCTCCTGCTTGAGTCATCTTAAAATCTAGCTGACTCGAGGTCTTGTTTTTGGCCAGTCTGAAAGAAGGACCCGTCAGCCCCTCCTCCTGGGGTCTGGAGTTTGGGGGACTGGGCTGGGCTGGCTTGGGCGGGAGGTCTGATTGTGGGTAGGGAGGCACGGTTGCAGGTTTGGGGACAGGCTCTGTAGGGGCTGTGAGGGCAAGAAAAGGCATCAGACCAGATGTCCGAGAACCTGGCTTTGAGACCCAGTCATGCCATTTGCTGGCACTGCCGGTGTCTCCATCTGTGAAATGGGGTAACAGCTCACGCCGGGTGGGGCCATGTGGAGAGGACAGGGACTATGGGTCTGCCAGGGCCTGGCACAAAGTTGGCAGAGGGTAGCTAGGTTCTTTCTTCTGTTTTCTAAAAATTACGAATCCTTTCCCAGTGCTTCTTCCCCTGGTCTTAAATCACACCTTCCTTAACATCCTCCCCCAAGAAGCAACTAGAGGATAAAGGAATCCGGAGCGAGAGGCAGGGGTACTCCACTCCCCCCTCCTCCCCCGGAACCAGGCCGCCCTGCTCTGGCTGAACCTAAATGCTTTTCTTCATCCTCTGTCCTCTCAGCCTCTGATGTAGAGAGAGCAAGAAGGAGGAAAGGAGCCTGGCGCTGGGCTGGGTGAGGACGCTTGGGAGCATCCTCTGCCAGGGGCCACCCTGAGCGCCTTCGTCACTGCGTGCGCCATGACAGCAACCTCTCCTGGGTCACTGCTGGAGCAGCCACACCCCGTCTCCTCCACCTGAGCTGTCGAACAAAGAGCCCTCACACCTCAGAGGAAATGAGGTGTGGCAAGGGGCGAAGCAGGGTAGCCTCCCTTAAGGTCCCCGCCAGCCACGGGGGAGCAGAAAGGCAGAGGCAGGGAGCAGGGCCCCGGGACTCCCCCTCCCCCTCCCGCACCGGCAACACCCCTTCCTGGAAGGCGACAGGAGGAGATTCTTAACCTTTTGGGAAAATGGACTCAGAGCTCTGAGAATCTGAGCAGAAGGGTCATATAAGCAACCTGCCCCCTCCCTGTGCTTTGAGCTGGGAAAGGGCACAGCTATTCTGGAGGAAGCCCAATGTATGTATTTTAAGGGGGGTCCTGCACTGCCACCCCACCGTCTCTGCCCACCCGTGCCACGTTTTGCACTAAAGCATCGTTCTGATCAAACCACTACCCTGCTCAAAGACCTTTGATGGCTCCCCAAGGCAGGCCCCTGCCACCTTCCCCCTGCCCTCAGCACCCTGTCCCTGCCACCTTCCCCCTGCCCTTGGCACCCCGTCTTCTAAGTGCACCCACTGGACCTTCGGACTCCCACACCCAGACTAAGCCTGTGACATCTCATTCTGTCAAAATCTCCCCACACTGCCGGCCACTCCTCTAAGCAGCAGGTCCGGGCTACCCTCACCGTCCCTCTTTCTTCCCCTCTACAGAAGATTACTCCTCGGGTCTAATGATGGAGTAGACATAAGCAGTTTGCCCAAAAGCACTGTCCAGCTTGCTTTGGGGATTTCCCAGGCCCCTTGCTGTCTGGGCCCTACGTGGCCTGGTGGGGTGGGAGGAGGGTGGTATCTGAGGGCCCCAGTCAGATGAGACCCCCAGAGAGAACCCCACCTTAGGCCTCACCATGCTCTCTGCTGGCCTTTGTACCTCTTCATGTCCCTGACAACTGTCCCCTTCCCTGGGTACCCCCCCAACCCAGAGACACTGCCTATAGCCATGTCAGTCACACAAAGAGCAGCCAACCAGTATTTGAGTGTCACAATGGCCCTACAAGGGAGGTCACATCATCCCACAGTCCAAATGAAGAAACTGAGGCACAGAGCAGCTTAACTTCTTGCCCAGAGATCACAACCCCACCCTCTGAGGTGAAACGCTGGAAGACCTTGGAGAGCAAGGAGATGGTGGGGGAGGCCGTCCCAGGATCACAAAGACCCAGGCCTGGCTACCACAAGGGTCCTCCCAGGTCCCTTCCTCAACCACCCAGTGCAGCGGCACAGAGCTGTTGCCACAAGAAGCCAGGGCTGGCTCTGGGCCCAGATCCCTTTCAGACCAACCCTCCCTCTGCAGTGCCCTTTTCTTCCACTGATGGTCCAAATAGTACCCACCCCACCGAGCCTACCTCCTCCAGGAAACTACCTGTCTATCCTTCTTTCCCTACCTGGTGCTTCCAGGCCCACCCATCACCCAGGCTTGTGGTCTCTTGCAGAGGAGCAACTTTCCACAACAGCCCTTCCCACCGGGTGTTTTCCTGGTCAGTGGGACATATTATTAGGCAGTCTTCCCCAAAAAAGACTTTCATGGTCAAATCAGTTTAGGAAACACTAAAAGCTTTCTTTTTTTCTGCAGGACTTGTCAGAACCTTTAATTCTCTTAAATGCATTCTGAATCTCCCGTAGGCTGGTGGAATGAATTTGCCAGTTTCTACCCTTATCTGCCCTGGAACCCCTGGGGTTCCTCAGAACAGTCTGAGAAATGCTGCCCCTTCCCACCTCTTCAGAACAGCCTGGCACAGCACAGGGCAGACAAGCAGGGATCACAGGGGGGATATCCTTTTAGGACATATATGGGACATTTGGGGAACTCAGCCTGAGAGCCCCTCTTGGCACTGCCCTCAGGGTCTGTCCTCTCCACCTCCCTCTGGGTGAAGTGACTGCTTCCCCTCCTCCCAGCATCTGGAAGGGATCTCATCTGACTGGGGCCCTCAGATGCCACCCTCCTCCCACCGCACCAGGCCACGTAGGGCCCAGACAGCAAGGGGCCTGGGAAATCCCCAAAGCAAGCTGGACAGTGCTTTTGAGCAAACTGCTTATGTCTACTCCATCATTAGCCTTGAATTTTAATATTAAACCAAAATTAAAACGTATGAAGCTGCCGTTCTGAGATGCCAGGCCCCACCCAGGAAACCCTGTAACCCTCCACCCCTCAAACCCCCACCCCCCAGGGAGGGCACAGGGTCCTTCAATTTACAGGAAACTAGGGCCTCAGAGGGGAGCAGACACTTGCCTGTCGCGGCCCAGTCAGGGGCAGAGCAGAGAGAAGCACCCAGATACGCGAGGAGGTGGCCAGGTGGGATAAGACCCCAACGGCGGCTCAGGTAACCATCAGTACCAGCTGCAAGGACTCACACAGGCCAGAGTGAGGGACGCTGCACACCCTGGGGGTGACAGCTCAGCGGCCGGGGTGACTTTGGGGACTTTCAGAAGAGCATAGCATGTCTGGGGCTGAAGTCAGCTGTTTCCCCAAACTTCTTGGCCCCACCCTGGCTGGAGGAAGAGTGCTCACCCCAGATTGGCTACCCACAGGGCCAGGCTCAGCTGTCGGCAAAGATAAGGTGCCCTATACGCCGGCCGTGTGTCACCCTGCCTTGGGGCCATTGCCTAAGGCACCCTCTCGTGGTCTTGAGAGTTCCTCACAGTCAGGTACTGGAAAAATCAGGCCTCTGTTACTGGTCTGAGACCCAAACTCCCAGAGGCCCTCCACCCAGCCCCACCTCCCAGCAGAGTGGCCCCTGCATCCCACACCCCTGCATATTCCCCTCCCCCAGGGCCCCACACACGCAGCGCCTATGTCTCCTACCACACAGCCCACAGGAGCCAGGATGGTCCCCTCTACCTGTTCTAGGTCCCGCCTGACCTACACCTGTCCCTGTACCTGCCTGCCTGGGCCCTGAGTCCCCAGTCTCAACCCTCCCTACACAAAAATGGCCATAGACCAGCAGGTTTCCACCATCCGGGAGCATGTGAGAGATGCAGAGGTTCAGGCCCTGGCCTAGATCCACTGAATTACAGGCTACATTTTAACAGGATGCCCAAGTAGATCCATGCGTTAGAGTTTAAGAAGCACTTTTATAGACCACTGGTCTAATCAAGTCATTGCACCTGAGGCCTATAACTTTCGACGGCTCCCCAGGGCCTAGGGAATCCAGTCTAGACTCAGCAGCTTGGCACTTAAGGCCTTCCCTGACCAGTTCTCCAAGCTTGGGTTCCCCCTCCACCTTGGGAATGCCATCTCCCCCTCTGTTGGCTAACACTGCCCAGGATTTCAGGACCCTCTAAAGCATCACCTCCTCCAGGAAGCTGGTGGAACTATACCTCCTTATATCACATCTGGCATGGCTCACTCATTTCCTGCAGAGTGGAGATCTTATCTTGTGTTCCCAGTGGCTCTGAGCACCAGACTGGGGCACAGGTGCTGACCACAGGTAACAAGGTCCAGCTGAGGGGCAAGTCCACCCTTGGCTCCAGCCTGCCAGCCCTGGGCTCTGCCACTGTCTTCACCTCAACTCAGCAGGCAGGGACTCAGTGTGGACAAGTCTCCCTGCCAGAAAAGGGGCACTCCCAAGAACCATGGGCCTGGTGAGCTTCTGGCGGCGATGTGCTTACCCTGTGCCTCAGTTTCCCAAAATGAAAAGAATGCCACCAACTCTTCCTCCCTCTTTTCTGGGGGGGGTGGTGGGGCTGGCAGGATCTGCTGAGATAGAGGAGCAGATCTCTTCGTCTGTGGGGCTCAGAATTTGAAGCAAAGAGACTCCATCCCTATATGGTCAGCAACCCTTGTTTGGCTAGCTGGCCAGGCCCCAGGGAAGCCAAGTCACCTGCCCAGCGGCATCCTCATGACCAAACAGGAAAGCCTCGAAGGACAGGGCTGCCACACCCTCCACCCGCCTCCCTCCTTCCTGGCCCAGTTCCACGAGGCTGGCACCTCGTGGGAAATCCTCCCTCCTTTATGCTGGGTCTGCAAGAAGGCACCCAAGCATGTAACCTCTAGGAGTTCCCAGCTTCCACAACCTCTGGGGGGCAAGGAAAAAGTCTCTCCAGTCCCACTGACAGACAGACAGACAAAAAGACGTGAGGACAGGACCGGTAGTGATGTGGATTAAGCTCTATTCAGGTCTCACTTCTCTGTGGCCCCAGCTCTGCTCAAACCTCCATCCACACTCCCCAAGGCCAAGTCTGAAG
The DNA here is from genome assembly GCF_003265705.2 of Callorhinus ursinus. Lineage (NCBI taxonomy): Eukaryota > Metazoa > Chordata > Mammalia > Carnivora > Otariidae > Callorhinus > Callorhinus ursinus. The sequence continues at coordinate 1,883,719 of NW_027397091.1, read as the reverse complement.
CTCCACCTGACAACATTCTAAAAGTAATCCGAAACAGGTTATCTGCAGATTCCCCTACCTGACCTCTTGAGCTCTCCAGAGGCAGATGAAGAGGGCAATGGGCAATGCTAAACCCACAGAGTTGACATTCTAATGGCATCCCAAGCAGGGAGCTGTTTTTGCACTTGACCTCCCCAGCACCCCAAAATCACAGTCTGCATGACACCCAACTACTTGGCCTGGGCCTGGAGCCCCTCCTGGAAAAAAGGGGGCATGAAGCAGAGAACCTCAGCTGCCCACTCTGAGTGAGGACCCCTTCTACCTTAGAAAGTATGACTTCTTTCCTATCTCCCCAGTCCCCAAGGCCAGGCACCTCTGGGAGTCAGGAAAAAGCCCTTGTTTGTTAAGAAGCCTTCAGCTGGTGCAGATCTGAGCGGCATGGGAGAAGTGGCAGAGTGGAGTGGTTTAAGGCACAGAGCCTGGAGTCAGGTTCCCTGGGTTCAAATCCTCACTCTGTCTCTACTGAGTTATATGACTGTGCCTCAGTCTTCCCATCTGTAAAATGGGAATAAGGCCTACCTTATAGAGCTGTTAAGAGGATGAAAGGGGTTAATATTTGCAGAGTCTTTAGACGACTGCTTGGCACCCAGTGAGTATACCAGGGCCCTGGCCCAGCCTCTTGCGCTCTGCTTGATTTCTTCCACCCAGGATACTCCCCTTGCTCCAAGCCTTTCCTAGGCATGTCAGCGCTCCCCTCACAGTGTCCCCTTGGTCCATCACCAGTCCCTCTTCTCTGGGGCCCTCCCAGAGCTGAGGTACCCTGACTCTCAGCTCTCAATTCTGAAAGCCCCAGCCACACAATTTAATTCTCAGCTGGCTCCTTTGTGCAAAGCAGAGAGCTGTGGGTGGAGAGACAAGGGTCTATAGAAAGAGCCCCAGCCCCAGCTTCTTCCTCCCCTTCAAATCCCTCCTCCCAGGGCTGGGCAGCCAGCAGGCACCCAAGGTATAGGCCTGAAATAAATCTCTGGCTGCCCAGACTGCCCCCATCTCCTCAGTTAGATAACACACACACACACACACACACACAGCCCTCTGCTGACCCAGCCTGGATTTCCACCAAAGAGAGCAAAGGAAATCATTGATGACCAACCGACGACAACCCACACCAACTCCACATTCCCCAAACCTACCTGATCCCCTTCTAGGCATACAGGCCCGCTTTTGAGCTGCCTGTACCTTCCCCACTTCCATTTCATATCCCGATTTTACAGCAATTTGCACAACTTCTTTAGTGGACAGAAAATAAAAATCCTCAGGGTCGCGTAAGGTTTAAAGGGGGGCTCTTGCAATGACTGCAATACCCGCGTCTTTCTGCCTAACCCAGCCCTGACCTTCCCGCCTGGCTCAAGACTTCCCGAGGGTCAGCTACATGCCAGGAACTGTGCTAGATGCTCCAGATACAGCAGTGGGTCCCGATACATTCAGTCAAGGTCTAGCCCTTGAGAAGCTGGACAAAGTAAACAGACAACTGCAACAAACGGTTATGGAGTGCGATAAATATAATGAAAAAAGGAAACCAGGTGCTATGATGAATTACAGGGGAGTGGGGAGGGGGCCTCTACCAAGACTGGGAAGGCACATTTAAGGTGAGACCTAAAAAATAAGAAGGAGCAGAGCCAACCCAGTAGAAAACCCTAGAAGAACATTCCAGGCAGAGAAAATGGCACAAGCAAAGGCCAGGGCAGGAACAAGCTTCTGGTGTTCAGGGGGCAGAAGTGATTCAGACATGGCTATCAGGAAGAATGCAAAGGGGCAGTGGTCAGGATAAGGCTAGAGGAGGTCAATGGTGGCCAGATCATGGAGAGTCTGATCAGTAAGCTTTGAAATTTTATTCCAAGTGCAACAGGGAGCTATCAAGGGTTTTAGAGGAATGTGATTATCTAATCACTATTTTTCTAAATCATTCTTGTTGCTCTGTTACAATAGATTAGAGGTGGGCAAATGGGAATTTGGAGAAAGCAGAAAGCTACTACAGCTTTTGGGCAAGACATGAAAGGTGGCTTGGCCTGGGTCAGTAGCCTGGGGCCATAGCAGTGAGTCTGAGCATGAAAAACAGGCCTGAGATAGATTTTGCAGAAAAAGCCAAACGGACATGCTGTTGGACTAGATGTGGGGATGGAGGCAAAGGGCGGAGTTGGTGCCACCAGCTGTCTTTACAGGTGGGTGGGTTATGGGCTGTTTAGAGAGATGGGAAGGCCCACAGAGGGTCACATCTGGGGAGTGCCGTCAGGGTTCTGTGTCATCCATATGAAGTTTTCATACCTACGAGACATCCAGGACACCCTAAACCATCGGATGGGTGCCTAGATAGAGAAGCTGGGGCTGGTGACAAAATTTGCTACTTAAGATCATGAGAAGGAAAATGATGTACATTTAAGATCAGTGTGTTTGTAAATTAATGCTTGATTTTATAAATCATAAGAATGAGAGCTGGGAGGATAGGTAAATAGCGGGAGTCATGACAGAGGAGGGGCTGAAGACAAAGCCCTGGGATCCTCCAACATTTAGAGTTGAGTGAAGGAGTTGTCCCCAAAGACAACTAAGGAAGCGCTAGCCAGGGAAGGAGGAGGAAAACCAGAAGTCAAGAGAGGATATTGATTCTAAAGGAGAGAAGATTAATAAGACCCAGGGGGTCAAGGAAGACCTGCTTGTGGGAGCGTGGAAATCACTGGAGACCTTGACTGGGGCAGTTTCAGTGAAGTGCTAGGACTGAAGCAAAGGAATGTGCTCCAGAGAAACAGGTGCAGACAGCTCTTTGGAGAAGTTCTGCTGTGCAGAGAACTGGAGAAGTAGGTCTGTAGGTGAGGGAAAATGAAGAGTGACGGCAAAAAAGGGGGGGGGGCTATAAGTAAGGGAAGGAGGGCATCAAGGTGTGTTCTTATCCTGTTGCAAATGATCCAGGAGAAAAGAAGCCACTTCTAACACTGCACAGAGGGGAAGTAATCCAAGAGTGTGGGTCAGGGAGTGAACCACCTTGGAGCCCAAGTGGCGGCCTGGGCCTGTGGCAGGAACTGAGATGCTTCCTCCCCCCTCACAAGAAGGAAGGGGGGGGCAGAAGCGCCAGATTCACGGCACACACTTTCAGATGCATACCTACCCAACCCTCTGTTCATGCCCACTCCAACAACCCGTGCGGCACCTGCTTGCTTGCTGCTGTCTCCAAACACCAAGTTGCCCCCCACGGACTGCCACGGGATGTGTCACCACCAGCCGGGTCTGCAACCTGTGGGTACATCTCACCATTCGTGCCAGCCACTGCACTTACCTCACGGGGGCTCTGCCTCTTCCTAGGGCTAGCTCTGAGGGGGTCCACGCGCCCCTCACCTGCCCTACCAGGGCCCCAGCCCCCAACCCCAAGGCAGTGGCCTCTCTCTCAGCCCCTCCCCCCAAAGTGAGCACTCAGTACACCCTACCCGTTTCCCAGCCTGGCTCCCCATTTGGCCCTTCTGAGAGAGCTGCTCCCCACCCTGCCCGCCGCCACCCCCCCTCCTCGAGACCACCCGGAGAGCCGGAGGAGGGCGGGCGGCCCAGCCTCTCCCGGTGTCCCGGCCGTCGCCCCGGCGCCTTCTCTTCTCTCCCCAGCGCCCACCCCCTGGACCTACCGAGTCGCCGCGGGGCGTCGGCGCCCGGCTTTGTCTGCGCCCACCGAGCGCGCCCGCCGGGCGCCCGGGCGCTCCCCTGCCGCACGCAGCTCCGGGGGTCCCGCCTGCCCTGCACCCCCGTGCGCTGGCCTGGCCTGCGCAGCCCCCGCCCCGGGATCACCCCACCCGGCTGGACCACCGCTTCCCCGGACGCAACCGAGGGGAGCGCGGCGCCCACCGCGGTCCGCGAGCCTCCCCGGCACCGCGCACCCTAGCCCTCCCGCCCGAGCGCCGCGCTGGCCGCCGCAGCCCGGGGCCGCCAGAGCCCTCGGGGCCCCTCACCCTCCCGTGCCGGCCGCAGCTCCTGCCGGCGCGAGCGAGAGCTGGGGGCCGGGGGCCGGGGGGCCGGGGGGCCGGGAGCGGGGGCCGGGAGCGGGCGCGCGGTACCTTTCCCTGCTGAGCCGGGGAAGTGAGTCTGCGGCGAGCGGCGCTCCAGCCTCGGCCTCCTCCGCCTCCCCTCCTCCTCCAGCCGCCTGGCTTCCTCCTCCAGCCGCCGCCGGGACCGTAGGGGCCCGAGCCAGCCGCCGCGGCCTGTGTGGGGCCCCGCTCCGCCTCGCGTCCCCGGCCCACCCCGCTGGGTCCGCCCGGGCCCGGCCCCCAGCCCCGCCTCGGGGCGGGGACGCGCCGAGCTCCTCCCCGGCCCGGCCCGCCGGGGGCGGGGATGCTGAGGCAGCCGGAGCCGAGGACCGCCGGGCCCCCGCCTCCAGAGCCCCAGGCCCAGCGCTCCGCACCTGGGCCCGACACCCCCTCCGCTAGCTGGGCGCCAAACGTCCCCACTCCGCCCCAAAAGAAAAGCAGCCAGCCCAGCCCCGGCAGCCCTGTGCTGGGCGTAACTCGGGCCAAGGCTGCCTGCGAGACGACCCGCGGAGCCAGGACGCGGGCCTCAGTTTACCCGCGGAGCTCAGAATCCTGCTTTTAGAGGGAAGGGGCGCCCCTCTCTCCTCCTGGAGCTGCCTTCGCTCGCGCAGACCCTACACCGGATCTCAGTTGGGATCAGAGGGCTCGTCCCCAGGGGCCACAACCAATCTCATTTTCTCTTCAACACGGGTGCCTCCACTGCCACCCGCCACCACCCCACCACCCGCCACCACCCCGCCACCCGCCACCACGCCTCTGAGACCTTCGCGCCTCACTCTCCAACCCTAGACAGTAGGGGGTCGGGGCAGGGGGCTCTCAAACAGCCACAGCCCGTCCCTTCGCCGCTCACTGAGCGGAAGTGGCCTTTAAGAAAACAGTCTTCACTAGTGCCCACTGCCTCATCCTCGATTTAATAAACCGGAGCAAGTAGGTGTGAGGGTCACTTTTTCTTTTCTTTTAAAAATCATAGTTAGTTGGAAATTATTTGCTTATTCGCTATTTGAGATTCTGTAAGCACTGCTCTGGTCCCTTGTACAGTTTTTCATTTGTGCTCTTTTAAGGGGTGAGGTCAATTGGTCTGGTACCATCTCATTGTTTAACTCTGTGAGCATCTCCAGGGCCTCCTGGAGCTGATTAGAGACACAGTGCACCCGGGCGGAAGCGTTGGGTGGAAGCCGGGCCTCTCCCCTGAACTGTCTTTCAGGCTGAGAAGGGTGCCTCACCTAACCTAGACCCTACAGGGGACCCACCAGGCCCCACTGCAGAGCATAGGTCCACATGGGTGGAGGCCAGGAGAGCAGAGGTGTCCCTACAGAAATGGGGTTTGATGCTCCTCTGCAAGAGGGACCCATGTGAGTATAGGCTTCAAGATAGGGACATGGTGAATTTTATTTTTTTTAAGTTTTTATTTATTCATTTGAGACACAGATACAGAGAGAGAGAGAGAGAGAGAGAGAGAGAGAGAGAGAGCATGAGCGGGGAGAGAGGCAGAGGGAGAGGGAGAAGCAGGCTCCTGGCTGAGCCAGGAGCCCGATGTGGGGCTCGATCCCAGGACCCTGGGATCATGACCTGAGCCGAAGGCAAACGCTTAACCATCTGAGCCACCCAGGCGCCCCGGACATGGTGAATTTTAGGTGAAGTTTCTTCTCAGCAGAAAAGTCCTTGTCATTGCCCAGGCTAGTCCCTTCACCGAGAAAACCTTTCTGCCACCTCTTGACCAACCCCCATGTCCTCTTGGAGTTAAAGGTCAGGTTAAATGTCACACCTTCCTCTGTGAATCCTTCCCTGTCTGAAGAAGCGGAAGGTTTCTGAGTGGGCTCTCAGAATTAGATTTCCTGGGTTTGAATTCTGCCTCCATGTGGCCTCCCTGTGCTTCAGTTTCCTCATCTGTAAAATGGGATTAATAAATAATACCTATTCCAAAGAGTCGTTGTATTAAATAAGAATGTTAATATGGACTTGATGAATGATGGAAAACTACTCAGACTGGCTTGGTGTCAGCAAATAGGACATGCATACGTTCACATAAGAGAAGACGCCAATGGTCTGCCTGATCCAGGTACAAAAAGGCTTTAAAAATATCATCAAGACTTAGTCTTCCCCTCCTCGTCTCTCTTCTCTGTTCCTTGCTGTGGCAAGATGGCTGCCAGCAGCGTAAGTCCCACCCTCACAACCCAAGTCCTCATTTCCTTCAGCTGTCCCAGCAAAAAGCCAAGGTTACACCAAGTTGGCTCCGCCTGGGTCACATATCATTGTTTGGGCCTGAATCACATGCCCAGCCCTGGAGTCGGTCCATTCCAAACCACAGGGATGCAGAGTGAGGAAGGGTGATGTCAGGGCACTGTTTACAATTAGAAGGTGAATGGGCCCAGAGCTGTGTGCCAAGCACACAGAGAGTTCACAAAAAAAATATATATATACTTGGCCTTTGTTGAAAGCCTTCATATTTCAGGGGTGTCCAGTACCTTTTGAACACCCTTCTGTGTTTGGGGAATTTCCCATGTCACAAATCCTGCACCCCCTCCTCCAAAGCCAAAAATGCTCTTTCCTAGTCTCCTCTGCAGCGGAGATGCTGGCTTCACCCAGGCCCTGCAACCAGATGCACCACGGAAGATTTTTCTGTGGAAGTGAGCAACGTGAGGAAACAGGCGGCACCCAGAATCCGTTGGGGAGGATGGTAGCAAGGATGGCGCCGGAGGCATCTGGCTGTAGGGACAACTGTGGCAGAGGTGCTAGAAGACTTGCCAAAGTTCGTTTCAGTTGCCAATTGCTGCCTGACCACCCTCATAACTTAGTGGCTTAAAACAACAGTTACTTATTTCTCAATTCTTTGGGTTCACCAGGCTCAGCTAGACAGTTCTTCCGCTGCATGTGCTGTTGATTAGGGACATCAGCTGGAATCTTGACTGGGTCTGGAACAATCCAAATGGTTTCTGTCTCCATGGGACCTCTCCTGCAGAATGGCCTGGACTTCCTTACAACATGGCAGCCTGGCTTCTCTCTGGGGTGAAATGGAAGCAGCTTCCATTTGGAAGCAGCATCACCATGTGGTGAGGATTAAAAAGAACAAAGGATATAAAAATTGATGACCTAGGCCCAGAAGGGCCATTTCATTATTTCTACCTCATTCTGTTGGCTAAAGAAAGTCACAAAGCCAGCCCAGATTCAAGGGGAGGATAAATGGACTCCACCTCTTGATACAAAAGGTGCAGTGTTGTGTTAGTTTGCTAGGACTGCTGCAACAAAGTCCCACAAAGTTGGGCGCCTCATCCTAATAGCTTCCTTTTTACTTGATTACCTCTGTAAAGGCACGATCTCCAAATAAGTTCATGTTCTGAGGTACCGGAGATTAGAACTCCAACATACCCAATATATCTATCGGGGAGACATAATTCAACCTGTAGCAAATGAGCATACAGGAATGGAAAGATTCCTTGGTAGCCATATTACAGCAGAAGCCCCAAGGAATACCTCTCTCTTACCTTTGAGCATGGATTTCTGGGGTACATGGTTTCAATTAGGGTCTGGAATTTTAAATGCTCCTTACAAATCATTCCACCATCACCAGCAGCCTTGGGTACAACCCGTTTTCCCATCCCCGCCTCCCCCCCCCCCAACTAAGGGCGTCTTTGGAGGCTGATTGGCGAAAAGTGGATTGGAGCTAAGAAGGTTCCTCATTGTTTCCTCCCAGAACGAGTGGAAGGAGGTCAGGCATAGGCACCTGACCAGCTGTAAGGCCTTGAGAAAGTTAGGCAAACTCCCTTTTGTAGTCCTTCAAATGAGGGTAATGTTAGGAGCCTGTCACTCAGGGTTGTGGTGAGGATTAAAAAGAACAAAGGATATAAAAATTGATGTCCAAGTCATCAGACCCCCCCCCTCCAGATGTTATTAGCATCAGTCTGCCACATCCACACAGCGGATTTAGACTCTGCTTTGTGTTGAAACATTAGTAAAGCATTGATCACAGTCAGACTTCACATGTGTGGCACACTTTAGAGTTTACAAAGCCCTTCCACACCCACCACCACAGGGAGAGGTCAGAGTAACAAAGAAGGGCTTTAGGAAGTGTATTAATTATTAAGTAATGATGGCTTCTATAAGGAAGAGACCCAAGAATACAGTGGTTCAAACATAATAGAAATTCATATCTTACCTACACAATAAAGAGGTATTCCCATTTCATAATGGCTTTCCTCCACATTGTGATTCAGGAATCAAGGCTCATTCCAATATGTGCCTCCAGCAACCATCAGGGTCTTGCAGTCATCTGCACAAAGCCGATGACTTTGACAGCACAAGAAAGCCTCAGCTTGAAAACTGACATTACTTCTACTCACACACCATTGGCCAAAACCATTCGCATGGTCGCACCTAACTACAAGGGAGGCTGGGAATTACGCTCTAGCTGGGAATCCAGGAAGGGTAGGAAAGTGAATTTTGGTGAACGGCCAGCAGTCTCTGCTATGAGGAAGCTTTTTAAAGTTCTAGAAGGGATGGATCATGTATCCCCAAGGAAGCATCCTTCCGGGATGGAGGATATAGTGGGTTGACTTACTGGCCACAATTCTTCACTTCCCTGTGTAGTATTTTGCATCCATATTCTTGTCACAACTCAGGTGGGGTGTATTTTCCCACCCACTGACATCAGGCTTGAATGAAATAAAGTAGAAGTGGTAGTGTGTCTGTTTGGAGCCTCAGCTCAAAGAATTCCTGCATGTTTCCACTTCCTTGTAGTGCTTTCTCCACCTCCATTAGAAACGTTCCCCTGGATAGCTACTGCCCTTCAGCCTGGGACTGCAGAATGAACACACGAGCAGCAGACCAACGGTCAACCCAGAGCCAAGAGCCAAACTCACCCGGACCATATCTTGAAGCACCTATCTGATCCAAGCCTAGATCAGCGAATGCCCAGCCAACTTGTAGATGCATGAGATCAGCAGCATCATCCCAGGCAACACACACATACCCATGAGAAAGGAATACTAATTGTTGTATGCCACTGAGGTCTCGTGGTTGTTACACAGCACTGTCTCGGCAACAGCCAACTGGTAGAGAGAGACTAAGAGCAACCTTGCCTACCCAGGCTTTTCATAAGTTACAGCAATTCCATCTGACCAAAGAAATAATTAGAAAACAAGAGACTACGTGGCTCAAAACCAGACCTGCATAGCCACACAGTACGTGAATATTGTGTCTGAGGTCAAGGCCACACTGTATACTTCTGCCTGTCCTCTCCACAAATCCTGACTGCTGTCCTTAGGTTTCTCCACCAGGACAGGAGTCCCAGCTCTTCAGCCAACATCTTTGGCTACCATATGGTGGTCCCGATGGAACAAGGATATATCAATGAAAAGACACTAACAGACCCAGGCACAGAATACGAGTTCCGTTGCTGTGGGTAAGCCTACAACTCTGTACACCCAGGAGTGGGAGACAGTGCAGCAGGCTCTGATGGACAGACTAGCGCCTGTGACCCTCAGGTCCCCCCACTGAAGGAAGCCAGCTGCGGCTGTGACCACCCCCATCAAGATGAGGTTCCCAACAGGTCTGCTCAAGCAGGTCTTCTCAGACGGCACACTAAGCACCTGGAGACCTCGTGAAAATGCAGGTTCTGATTTATCAGGTCTGGCGTGAGGCCTGAGATTAAGCTGAGACTGATGCCCTTGGTCCTCAGGCCCAACTTTGAGTAGCAAAACTCCAAAGCAATGGTATGAGTCTCAGCCGCACACTGGAATAATCTGGGAAGCTTTTGAAAGCACTGACGCCCGGGTCCCCCCCGAAAGGCTCTGAAGTAGGGGGCCTGGGGAGCACCTGGGCACCCTAGCCATCCCAGCGCATAGCCACTTTCTAAAAGCACCCTTCACTGTTTTTAGGGGACGTGTCCTGGCTTGCCGCCTCTCCACTTTTCTGGAGCCTCTGGTCTCTGTTTGCCTACCCTTTATCCTCCCAGGTAAGGGAATCAGATGTTTTTAACTAAAGTGATTCCCATGTTGAGAAAGACATCTCAAAAAGGCAAAATAGGAAGGCAAAAATGGAGTCCTTCAAATTGAACAAATGTGACCTTTTGAAAATCTCACTCTCCTGCCCTTCTTTTCCTCATTCTCTGTTGCCCAGGGCAGACGCACCCCCCCCCCCCCCCCCCCCCCCCCCCCCCCCCCGTGCTCCTTCCATCCACTGGAAAGTCGGCAGCGACAGGCTGAGCAGGGCCTTAACTAATCTGCAACCCAGAGTGAGTACGTGGGAAATGTTTGCTTTTTAACTAGGATAATTTAACAGCTGTTTTAGAGCAAAACAAGGGTAGAAACACGGAAGTGGGCTTAAACTTTATGTGAATTTTTGAGGTGAAATCCCAGACTTCAGAATAATGCAGAGTTTGCTACTGAGGGCCTCTAGGTGGGGGTTGAGGGTGGGGACCAAACTTTGGAGGGCTTAGAAGCGTTGCCATATTTAGCAAATAAAAATACAGGGCACTCAGTGCAATCTGAATCTCAGACAAACAATGAATCATTTGTTCACAGAAGCGTGGGCCCCAGTCACACGCAGTGAGTGAGTGGCACAGTTGAGTCCCCCTCCCCCCCAGCCCCGGTCTGTCGGGTTCTTCACCATGACAGTAGGTGTACAGTTAGGCCATGAGGCAGACCCTGGTGAGCTCCAGATGACCTCAGGAATTCCGGGAATCCTCTGGAAGCATCAAAGGGCATCCGCCTAGACTCTTGGCTTATGTGGATTTTGTTTGTTCCTTGGTTTTTTTGTTTGACAATCTTTGCGTGCTTGGGCCCTATGCTCAGAGTTTAGGAGTCAGGTCCGGGGCAAGCACCTTGAAAACAGAGAGCATCAACTTCTTGGCCTTGGGTCCTCCATACCTCGATTTAAATGCCCATCACCACCCCCCCGGCGGCCCGTCTCCCCACAGGTCTGGCCTGATTCCTGCCCCTTTCCCCACTCATACCACAAACCCCAGGAAACCTTGTCGATCTCCAGTCTAACCCTGACCAGTGCCACTGCACAGGATTTGGGGAAACCAAGAAAAACAAACTAAAGTGTGTGTCTCAAGTCACATGAATTGGGAAGGAAGGGCCCAATCGGGAGAGGGGAACAGAGGGGATGCGGTAAATGGTGACCCATCTACGAGTCCTTTGCCTTCTCTGCTCCTAACTCCCTCGTGTAGAAATGGGTACGCCGAGCAAGCTGCCTTCGGACATTATTCCCCTGGGCACTGTCCTTCTCGCTTCTAAGGCCCCCACCCCCACCCCTGAGGAACTGTGCACTGGGCACTCAGCTTCAGTCAGGAGATCTTTCCTGAGCCCTGAGTTTGTGCCAAGCATGCTGGGCCATGGACCTCAGCAGTGGAGGAGGTGACCTTGGCCCAGCTGACTGCCCCACAGCATCCCAGACATGAGAGCAGAACAGCCCAGGACCTCCTGGCACTGGTGAGGCAGACTGACCTGGTCATGGCTGAGTGTGTATGCCTGTATGTGTGTCAGCAGCCTGGTCCCCACCCCACCCTGGGGGCCGGTGGACAGCCTCACTGACCACAATGCACTGTGTCAGCGACAAGTAAACAGGATGGATTGATTGCTGACTCCATAAACAGATAGATGCCAATCATCATCTAAACAGGAAAGTAAAACACAGAACCCGTGGGGAGAGGAGCCTTCACTATTCTCTGTGATGGAGGAGAGAAGGGGGAGGAGACAGACAGAGAGAACCCGATGGACACAGGAGTGAAGGAGCAGAGTCACAGACCCGGCGACATGGGCAGCACCGAATCCACGGTTTGGGGGTTGCTGTGTTTCTACCAGCTGTTCTGTACCCCCCAAGGTGCCCCTACTTGCCAAGCTCCCCTGCCCTGGACCAGTCTCCCCACATCTGACCTCCCGCCCTCCCTCCCATGGAGGCCTCCGCACCCTCTTGCAGGCCCTGCTCAGACTGCAGCTTGTCCTAGAAATCCTCAAGGATCAACCGCCCACAGGGCTCCCTCTCTTTTGCACAGAAAAGTTCCAAAGTGTGTCTCCAGCCAGGTATATTCTAAGAGGCTCATCTTCTCTCCTTTTGGGCCACTACCGAGTCCCATATTATAGGATGTATGATTTTTCGCACTTTCGAATAGAAACACTGAACTCTTTGTGGGTCCACCCAAGGTCACCCCCAAATGAGGAACAAATTTAGCCTCCTGAATCTTAGCCTTTCAGCTCCCACCCTCTTTCCTGGTCCACTTATTGCTGACCTTTCTTGGCCTGCCCCACCCCCTGCCGGGTCTTGCTAGTACTGTGTCTTGAAGGAAGCACTGCAGGGAAAGGGGGGTGACTGAGGTAGGGGGTGGCTAGGGCTGCCAACTTCCTGGGAGGAGCACTTACCCATGAAACAGACCATCCTCTGAGTCACTGAGACAACTGGGAGATCCTGGAGGTTGGGAGAGGCTGACTCATCCTTGTCTCTATTTCGTCAGGGAAGGAAAAGGCCTCACACATAGGGGAATGGCCGGTTCATCGTCATTTCCCCCACAGAATCGAAAACTGCAATGAAGCCGTGTGGAAAGATGGAGCAGGCCCCAAGAAGTTCCTAGAAGATGTGACACGGGGAGAGAGAGTCTGGGGTCCTTTCAAACCACCATGGACAGGAAACTCAATATTCAAATTTAGACTCAAAAAAAAAAAGTACATTTGAAAGATGTTGTTTGTCTTGCAAAATAATCATTCATTAGAAAGCCCAGTCTCCAGGGTTTGCTTGCAGATCCGTCAGGGAGCTCACAGCACTAGAAACATCTGCCCGTTCTCACCCGCAAGTTGCAGGTCATCCCCAGGTCCCCTTGGCTCCTTCATGCTAGTTCAGAGCTTCTCAAATTCTCAGAATCACCTGGAGAGCTTGTGAAAAACACAGGTGGGTGGGCCCCCCCCGCCTAGGGTTTCTGATTCAGTAGGGTTGGGGTGGTGCCCGGTCATTTGCATTTTAACAGGTTCCCAGGTGATGCTCATGCTGCTGGTGCGTGAAGCACACGTTGAGAACACGAGTGAGTGAGGCCCACCTGCCTGTGCTCTCTGCCAAGGAACATCACACTCGACCTCATGGTCGTTGCTGGTCTCCCCCTTATGTCAGGGCCGCAGGGCTCCATGGGGCACTCTGCCTTGCCTGGTGGACCCATCACACTTCCTGAGGGAGGGTGTTACCTTTCTCACCTCGGCCCCCAAGCCCCCAACAGCCCCTCATGGGCCCAGCTCAGCTCAGGAAGCAGACCCCATTGCCTTCCCACCACCAAACGTCAGCCCCACCTGCCCACTCTCTCTCCCATGCTCCTCAGAAATGGAGGAGGTGTCTGCTCCCACCTCAGGCCATTCCCACGGCCCGTGGCTGTCCTCCTTCGGTTCTCTCTTCTCTCCTCTGCCTTTCCTCGCCCCTCTCTTGTGGGAAGAGTGGATCATTCCCATAAGCCTACAAACATCCTCCGGAATCTCTCGTCTTTTAAAAAAGGGGACGGCGGCGGGGGTGGGGGGTTGAGCAGCACCTTGGGTGGCTCAGTCGTGTGAGCCTCTGACTCTTGGTTTCAGCTTGGGTCATGATCTCAGTCTCATGAGATCAAGCCCCACATCAGGCTCCATACTTAGCAGAGTCTGCTTGAGATTCTTTCCCTCTCCCTCTGCCCCTCCCCCTGATCTCACACTCTCTCTCTAAAATAAAGAATTTTTTTTTTAGAAAACAGGGGGCGAGCTACCCTAGACCACCTCATCTGCCTCTAGCTATCCCCCGCCTTCCTCACCTAATATTCACCGCAAAATTTCTCCAAAATATTGGGGATATTTCCCATCACCACTTCCTCCTTCCCAACCCACTTCAGTCTGCGTCCCTTTCTTAGCACTCTGCTGGAACCCCAGCAACTCCCACGTTGCCGAATCCAGGGCCTTGCCTCAGTCAGTCTCTCAGAAAATTTCGAGACCACTGACAGCTGCCTCCTGCTGGGAAGACCTTCTGCTCGTGGTTTCTTTGGCCTCACTCCTCCCAGGGGTGGAGGGCCCTGGTCTTGGAGCTCACTGCTCCCCTTCTCTCTCTCTAGCCTCATGGCTTCAACATGGTGTCCGCTGAGTCTGGATGTACAACCCATGATCACTCCCCTGAGCTTGGATTTTCTCCAACTACCTTTGAGCATCTCAAACACAACATGACCAAATGAAACTCTTGATTTCCCCTGCCCACTTTGGGCAGGGAAGAGGGTATATAACAGAAAATTTACCATTTTTAAGTGTACTGTTCAGTGGCTTTAAGTACCTTCACAGCATTGTGCAACCATCACCACTATTCATTTCCAGAACTTTTCCATCATCCCAAACTGAAACTCTGTACCCATTAAATAATATTATTTAAGATGACTCCCCCACCACCCTCAGCCCCTGGTAACCACTATTCTGCTTTCTGTCCCTATGAATTTGACTATGGTCGGTACCTCGTGTAAGTGGAATATTTATCTTTTTGGTGTCTGCCAGATGACTGTTTCTTCCCTCAGTTTCTGCCATCCCCCAACTGCCCGAGAAAACTCCCCAACAAATAAATTGCAGGTTAGCTGGCTCTGAGTAGGTTTCCAAGGTGTTCTTCAATTTTTTTTTCATGTATTTGTCTCGCTGTTTTAAAATTTTTAAATATATAAAATAAAATAGTCAAAAAAGACATAACACCATGCTCCTACTTCTCAGATTTATCTTTCTTGACATTTTATGTCAGTTGCTTTGTCCTTTTCAAATACAAGAAATAAAACATTATAATTCAAATTGTAATCTCCTTTTAACTCCCACCATCAGAGGCAACAATAAATATATATATATCATCTAGCCAATTTTTATAGTGCACACTTAATCTATATCACATCTAACTTGAGACACCATCAGTTGTAAGATGCACTATTATTTTAAGCCCCACTTAAAAAGAAAAACACTGACAAACTATGACACAACACTTTCTAATCTTAGATTTTTATTTTTCCTAAGCTATTGTTTTTATTATTTTTTTTAGTTATTCATCACTTACATATAACACCCGGTGCTCATAACAAGTACCCACCCTGATACCCATCGCCCATATAGCCCATCCCCCACCCATCTCCCTCCATCAACCCTCAGTTTGTTCTCTATCCTTAAGAGTCTCTTATGGGGGCACCGGGGTGGCTCAGTCCATTAAGCGTCAGACTCTTGATTTCAGCTCAGTCGTAATCTCAGGGTCATGGGATTCAGCCTCATGTCAGACTCCCAGCTGGGCGTGGAGTCTGCTTAAGATCCTCTCTCTCCCTCTCCCTCTGCCCCTCCCCCCATACTTGTTCTCTCTCCCTCTTTCTATCAAAAAAAAAAAAGAGTCTCTGACGGCTTGTTTCCCTCTCTCTTTTTCTTCCCTTCCCCTATGTTCATCTGTTTTGTTTCCTAAATTCCACATATGAGTAGAATCATATGGTATTTGTCTTTCTCTGACTGACTTATTTAGCTTAGCATCATACACTCCAGCTCCGTCCATATCATTGTGAATGGCAAGATTTCATTCTTTTGCATGGCTGAGTAATATTCCACTGTGTGTGTGTGTGTGTGTGTGTGTGATTATATTATTATATATATATATATATATATATATATATATATATATATGTATGTATTTCACATCTTCTTTGTCCATTCATCAGTAAATGGGCACTTGGGCTCTTTCCATAATTTGGCTAATGTTGATAAATGCTGCTATAAACTTCGGGATGCATGTACCCCTTCCAATCTGTATTTTTGTATCCTTTGGGTAAATACCCAGTAGTGCAATTGCTAGATTGTAGGGTAGCTCTATTTTTAACTTTTTGAGGAACCTCCACACTGTTCTCCAGAGTGGCTTCACCAGTTTACATTCCTACTAATGGTGTAAGAGGGTTCCCCTTTCTCCACATCCTCACCAACATCTGTTGTTTCCTGTGTTAATTTTAGTCATTCTGAAAGGTATGAGGTGGTATCTTACTGGGTTTTGATTTGTATTTCCCTAATGATGAGCGATGTTGAGCATTAGGTTTTTATTTAATACTTATTAAAAGGCCTCCTTTAGGCCTCTTTAGACATATATTTTATCTTACCATATTTCCTCGAACCTAAAATACCATCAATTTTAAGATGTAACCTGATTCAGAGACTTTTTAAACCTTAGGATTGATGAATTATGGCTTACCACTCTTGTGCATCCTTTCAAGAACATAAAATTGGTTAAGTATTCTTAAAATTTCACATCTAAAGTTCCACTCTTCTGAATCACTTTTTAAAAAATTAGTGGACTTTTGAACAGTTTTAGGCTTAAAGGAAAAATTGAGCAAAACATACAGAGTTTTCATATACCCCTTCACCCTCTTTCCCAATTTTCCCTATTTTGAACATCTTGTATAATGGCGGTACATTTGTTTTCATTGATGAGCCAATATTGATGCATTACTATTAACTAAATGCAATAGTTTACATTAAGGTTCTCTCTTGGTGTTGTACATTTTGTGGTTTGACAAATGTATAGATGACACGTATCCACCATTATGGTATCATACAGAATAGTCTCACTGTCCTAAAAAATCCCTGTGCTCAACCTTCCCCTCTCTCTCCCCACCAATCCCCCGGAAACCACTGATCTTTTTACTGTCTCTATAGTTTTGCCTTTTCTAGAATGTCATATAGTTGGAATCATACAGTATGTAGCTTTTCAGTTTGGCTTCTTTCACTTAACCTAAATGGTTAATTGGTCCTCAAACTGTCTAGAAACATCAAGGGATGTCAGTGTCTGGTCATACCACCAAATCACTACAGTTTTTGGTGAGCTTATTCTACTTTTTGGTGAGTTTATTCTACTTTTCTTTTTTTTTTTTTTTTAAGCAGGCTGCACGCCCAACATGGAGCCCAGTGCAGGGCTTGAACTCATGACGCGGAGATCAAGAGTCCAACGCTTAACCGACTGAGCCACCTAGGTGCCCCTGTACTTTTTAATATGAAAATTACTTTCCATACTGGAATGTAAATGCCCTGAGGTGTTTAGAGGTTGTTTGAATGCTCACACAAATAAGGAGAGAACATTTAAGGAGGAAGAGAAAAAGGTCAGATGTATTCATCTAATCCAGTCCTTCTTGGTGAAGTAGGTGGGAAAGTCATCTGCCCAAAGGAGAGAGAAGGCTGGGAGAAATGGTTCTGGAAATTTGACATGACAACAACCAAAGTTTTTGGCCTGTGTTGGGGATGGGGGATTGCACACAAGTGTGTAATGAACACATTTACTTCCATGTCAAAGAAAGTGAGATTGTAAAATACTCTGAGGATGCCTCGATTTTTTTTCTTCTTTTTTTTTTTAAAGGTATAAAGTACATCCAGGAATGTTTACCCTTGTTAGTATACAGTTCTGCAAGTTTTGAGAAACATGTAAGTTGTGTTATCACTACCACAATTGATGTATAAAACAGTTCTATCACCCCAAAATATTCCCTCATGCCCCTTGGTAGTTAATCCCTCCTCCTTCTCCAGCCTCTGGAAACCATTGATCTCTTTTCTGTCCCCACAATTTTGCTTCTGGAATACATGGAATCATACAGTATCTAGCCTTTTGAGTCTGGCTTCTTTCACTTGGCCTAATGCATTTGAAATTCATCTATGTCGTGTATATTAGTAGTTCATTCCTTTTTATTGCTGAGTAGTATTCCATTATATGGATATACCAGATTTTATTGTTCACTAGTTGAAGGACATATGGGTTATTTCTTATCGGGAGACTATGAATAAAACTGCTATAAACATTTGCATACAGATTTATGTGTGGACATAAGTTTTTATTTTACTTGGAAAAATACTTAGAAGTTGGATCACTGGGTCATATGGTAGGAGTGTCATGACATCTCAATAGGAGTTTTAATCTACTTTTCCACAATGGCTAATGATGTTGAGCATATAGTCATGTGCTTTTTTGTCATCTGTATATCTTCTTTTGTGAAGTGTCTGCTCAAATCCTTGCCTGTTTTTTATTGGATTGTTTGGGTTTTTCTTTTTAAGATTTTATTTATTTATTTGACAGAGAGAGACACAGCGAGAGAGGGAACACAAACAGGGGGAGTGGGAGAGGGAGAAGCAGGCTTCCTGTGGAGCAGGGAGCCCGATGTGGGGCTCGATCCCAGGACCCTGGGATCGACTTGAGCTTAAGGCAGATGCTTAACGACTGAGCCACCCAGGCGCCCCTGGGTTGTTTGTTTTATCATTGAATTGAGACTTATTTCTATATTCCACTTTTTGAACAGGAGAAATGAACTTGAAATGATCCCATCATGTGTTTTCTTTAAGCCATATTTTTTTCTCTGTGGTTTCCATCACATATTTCAAAATAAAGGTAGTCATAGTCTTTCTAATGGCAGCAAATACTCTGGCCTTGAAACTACTTTTTCTCAACCTCCTAAAGCATTTGGTAGCAGTGCTTTATTTTCCACTCAGAAGCTCCTGAGAATTGGGCAAGTGGCAGAGCCATGAAAAGAGAATGTGTCTTGTGCTGGGAAGTGAATACAATGGAAAAATACATAAACACGTTTACTTTTCTCTTTCTTTCTTTCTTTCTTTCTTTCTTTCTTTCTTTCTTTCTTTCT
>NW_027397091.1:1839157-1865070 GCF_003265705.2 Callorhinus ursinus | reverse complement strand
GTTTTATTTTTCTTTTGCTCTTCACGTATTTTTTGCTTCTCAGCCCTTTCATCTGAGCTCATTTTCCTTCTAATTAAAGCACTTATTGAACAATCGTTAGTAAAGTTTGCCTGGGGATAAACTCAGAATTTAGGCTTTACATTTAATGGAAATGCCTTTATTTCTCCTTTCTTAAAAGATGTTTTAGCTAGGGGCACCTGGGTGGCTCAGTCGTTAAGTGTCTGCCTTCGGCTCAGGTCATGATCCCAGAGTCCTGGGATCGAGCCCCGCATTGGGCTCTCTGCTCGGCGGGAAGCCTGCTTCTCCCTCTCTCACTCCTCCTGCTTGGGTTCCCTTTTTCACTGTGTGTCTCTCTGTCAAATAAATAAAATCTTAAAAAAAAAAAAAAAAGATGTTTTAGCTGGGTATAGAATTATATGGATTTTTTTTTCCCCAATACAGTGAAAATATCGTTCCACTTTCTTCTCACTTCCATTGCCAGCTAACTAAAAGTTATGTCTTTTTTCTGCCCCTTCTAGCTGCTCTTAAGATTTTTCTCTGTGTCTTTGGTCCTCTGTAGCTAGGTGTAGATTTCTTTTTATGTCGAGTCTAGAATTGAGCTTCTTGAATCTGTGGGTTGGTATCTTTCAATTGTTTCAGAAATTTTTCAGCTCTTATCTCTTCAAATATCGCCTCTGTCCTTGTCTGTCTTGTTCTTTAAATTCTGGAACTTTGATTAAATATGTATTAGAATTTCTCACTGTGAATTCTGTCTCTGGTCCTCTGTTTATATTTTCCTTATCTTTATCTCTTGAGCTCATTATCTCACTGTTCAAATAAATGCCCACAACATACAACAGGAGTAATGTACTGGGTAGACTGGTTGCCAATGACTCCTGTACATCTATTCTAAATGCTTCTTAGGTAATCCTCCATTGTCTCAGCCAGCATCCATCCATTATTGTATGCAGCCACAATAACATCTTTGGGGAAAATACCACTCTCAGAAATTGCTCTATAATTTAAAATCAGGGTGACCCAATTTACTTGGGACAGTCCCTGCTATCCTTACATAAGTACCCACACTCCCTCTTTTACTCTCATAAGTATTCTGTTTTGAAAATGAAACTATATGAACACCATATTCACAGTAAATATTATGGCCTCTTTGGGTTCATGGCAGCTACATATAGCATCACAGTGATTTGCTTATTTTGGAAACCTGTGCTTATGACATTAATTTCTTTAGTACTTTTAGAATTGACAGTACAATTTTGAGGTTTTTAAAGAATGTGTGATATTGTCATCATTCCCTACTTGACAAAAATCACAGTTTCATTTTTCCCTGATTGAATTGCATCTCTAGAAATTAAGCTGCTCCTGTTCAAAGTCAGCAAAAAAGCTTCTGGGAAACTGATTTTCAGCGTTTCAGCAATAGTTCCCACATGATACGTCAGTCACACCAGTCTCTCATTGTTTTTGAAATGTCTTTTGTGCAGTTTGAGGGCTTTGGGAATTTCTCCTGCTTTGAGTTGTATTGCATGGTGAGTGACAGGCAAGCTTGTTGGCCACAACATGGCTTTATCTACTTATGGGTATCTTTATTTTATTTCATAAAATCCCTGGTTGTTGTCTGGTGAGAAAAAAAATAGAATTACAAAAATGCCTCCAACATCATGTACAGGCATACTTTGCACTTCACAGATATTGTGTCTTTTACAAATTGAAGGTTTGTGACAACCCTGCATCAGGCAAGTCTATCAGTGCCATTTTTCCAACAGCATTTGCTCACTTCATGTCTCTATGTCACATTTTGGTAATTCTTACAATATTCCAAACTTCTTTATTACTATATGTATAATGTAATATAATAAGATATGATATGATCAGTGATCTTTGATGTTAACTACTATAACTATTTAGGAACACCACAAACCGTGCCCATAGAAGACAACAAGCTTAATGAATGTTGTGTGTTTAGACTGCTCCACCAACCAGCTGTCCCCGCATCTCTCTTCCTCTCCTCAGGCCTCCCTATTCCCTGAAATACAACAATATTGAAATTCGACCAATTACTAACTCTAAAATGACCTTGAAGTGCTCAAATGAAAGGAAGAATAGCCCATCTCTCACTTTAAATAAAAAACCAGAAATGATTAAGCTTAGTGAGGAAGGCATGTCAAGAGCCAGGACAGGCTGAAAGCTAGGTCACTTGTGCCAAAGAGTTAGCCTAGTTGTGAGTACAAGAGAAAAGTTCCTGAAGGAAATTAAAAGTGCTACTCCAGTGGACACACAAATGATAAGAAAGTGAAACAGCCTTGGTGCTGATATGAAGAATGTTTGAGGGGTCTGTATAGAAGATCAAAACAGCCACATTCCCTGAAGCCAAAGCCTACTCCAGAGCAAGGCCGTAACTCTCTTCAATTCTGTGAAGGCTGAGAGAGGTAAGGAAGCTGCAGAAGAGAAGAATGAAGCTAGCAGAGGTTGGTTCATGAGGTTTAAGGAAAGAAGCATCTCCACAACATAAAAGTGTAAGGTGATGTGGCAAGTGC
The DNA here is from genome assembly GCF_003265705.2 of Callorhinus ursinus. Classification (NCBI taxonomy): domain Eukaryota; kingdom Metazoa; phylum Chordata; class Mammalia; order Carnivora; family Otariidae; genus Callorhinus; species Callorhinus ursinus. Next base: position 1,862,539 of record NW_027397091.1, on the reverse strand, counting down.
AGACGTAGAAGCTGCAGCAAGTTATCCAGAAGACCTGGCTAAGAATGAAGGTGCCTACACTAGACACCAGACTTTCAATGTAGATGAAACAGCCTTATATTGGAAGAAGATGCCATCTAGGACTTTCATAGCTGAAGAAGAGAAGGCAATGCCTGGTTTCAAAGTTTCAAAGGACAGGCTGACTCTCTTGTTAGGGGCTAATGCAACTGGTGGCTTGAGGTTGAAACCAATAGTCATTACCATTCCAAAAATCCTAGGGCCCTTAGGAATTATGCTAAATCTACTCTGCCTATGCTCTATAAATGAAACATCAAAGCCTAGATGATAGCAATTCCCTTTACGACATGGTTTACTGAATATCTTAAGCCCACTGTTGAGAATCACTGCTCAGAAAAAAAAGATTCCTTTCAAAATATTACTGCTCATTGACAATGCACCTGGTCATCCAAGAACTCTGATAGAGATACACAAGATTAATGTTGTTTTCATGCCTGCTAACAGAGCATCCTTCTGCAGCCCATAGATCAGGGAGTAATTTTGACTTTTAAGTCTTATTATTTAAGAAATACATTTTGGGAGTGCCTGAGGGGCTCAGTTGGTTAAGTGTCTAACTCTTGATTTTGACTCAGGTCATGACCTCAGGGTCATGAGATAGAGCCCCACATTGGTCTCTGCATTCAGCGTGGAGTCTTAAGATTCTCTCACTCTCCCTCTGCCCCCCACTTGCTCTCTCTCTCTCTAGAAAGAAAGAAAGAAAGAAAGAAAGAAAGAAAGAAAGAAAGAAAGAAAGAAAGAAAGAAAAGAAAAAGAAATACATTTTGTAAGACTATAACCACCATAGATAGTGATTCCTCTGATGGATCTGGACAAAGGAAATTGAAAACATTCTGCAAAGGATTTACCATTCGAGATACCAGTAAGAACATTCATGATTCATAGGAAGAGAAAGAGGTCAAAATATCAACATTAATGGAAGTTAGGAAGAAGTTGATTCCAAACCTTATGGACGACTTTGAGGGATTCAAGACTTCAGTGGAGGAAGTAACTGCAGAGGTGGTGAAACTAGCTGGAGAACTAGAATTAGAAGTGGAACCTGGAGATGTGACTGAATTGCTGCCATCTCATGACCAAACTTTAATGGATAGATAGTTGCTTCTTATGGATGAGCAAAGAAAGTGGTTTCTTGAGATGGAATCTACTCCTGGGGAAGATGCTGTGAAGACTGTTGAAATGACAGCGAAGGATTTAGAATATGACATAAACTTAATTGATAAAGCAGCAGCAGGGTTTGAAAGGATTGACTCCAAATTTGAAAGAAGTTCTACTGTGTGTGAAATGTATCAAACAGCATCACATGATGTTCATGAAAGGAAGAGTCAATCAATGTAGCAAACTTCAATGTTGTCTTATTTTAAGAAATTGCCTACACTTACCATGGTGAGCATAGAGTAATGTATAAAATGTCAAATCACTCTGTTGTACACCTTAAACAAATACAACGTTGTATGTCAACTATACTTCAATAAAAATAGAAAGAAATTGCCACACCTACCCCAAACTTCAGCAACCACCACCCTGACCAGTCAACAGCCATTAACATCAAGGCAAGACCCTCCACCAGGAAAGATTATGACTCGCTGAAAGCTCAGATGAGGGTTAGCATTTTTTAGCAATAAAGTGTTTTTTAATTAAGATACATACGGGGCACCTGGGTGGCTCAGTCGGTTAAGAGTCTGCCTCTGGCTCAGGTCATGATCCCAGGGTCCTGGGATAGAGCCCCACATGGGGTTCCCTGCTCAGTGGGGAGCCTGCTTCTCCCTCTGCCTCTGCTGCCGCTCCCCCTGCTTGCTCTCTCTCTCTCTCCCTCTCTCTCTCTCTGTCAAATAAATAAAATCTTTTAAAAAAGATACGTACATTTTTTAGACATAATGCTTTTTCACACGTAATAGTGAATGTGCCTGCCAGCAATTCCTGGCTGCCCCTTCTAAGACGATTGCCCTCAGTTGATGGGAGCCATCTCACCTGGAAGAGTTGCCCTCCCTCCCACTCCCAACAGCAGTCTGTAGTCAATTATTGATTGGGTAGGAGTACAAAAGTTCAGTCCACTTGGCCTCAGAGTGGGACCAATTCTGTGTCCACTCATGTTCCCGAGCTCCCCATGGATCAGGCCTGGATGGGTTCCAGCTGAGACCACATCCTTGCTTAGCTCCTTCCTCCAGCTTCCCTTCAGCTTCTCTCAGTTCCCTTATTCTGAGAGCCCTCTCTCAATAAATCCTTATACAAGAATCCCCACCTTAGGCTCTACTTCTAGGAAACATGACATGCAATTGGCATATAACTATAAATGATAATATTAGAAAAGAAGAAAGGCTGAAAATTATTGAGCTTATCAGTCAACATTAAACATGAGGGGAAAATAATAGAATAAATCTGGAAAGACAGAAGGAATGAAATAATAGAATTTGGGCATTAAGTATCTATACAATATATATAAGATATATATATATCACATATATTATAAGAATATATTATATATACCATAAGAAGAATATATATAATATATAAGAAGGTACAACCTAACAATATTAAAAATGAAAGATGCATGATAATAGAAAATACAGAAATTTAAACTATAAACAACTATACACTATGAAGTTTTTTGCTACTAAACTTAAAAACTTAGATGAAATGCATAACTTCATAGAAAAAGTCTATCCAAAACTGACTCAATGAGAAATAGTAAAGATAAATTATTCCATAACCATTTGAAAAATTTAATCAAATGTTTGAAAACCTACCCCTTTAAAAAGGAGTTCTGATGGTTTTATAAGCAGTTTCTTCAAAGCATTCAAGGAATAGATCATTCCAATCTCATGCAAACTGTTTCAGAAAATAAAAAAGAACATGTCCCAAATCATTTTATGAGGTTAGAAAAACCTTTCTGGGTTTGATACCCAAACTAAACAAAAGCAAAATGAGAAAGAAATATCACAGGCCAATATCATTTATAAGCATAGATATAAAAATTCAAAACCCGGTGCCTGGGTGGCTCACTTGGTTAAGCGTCTGCCTTCAGCTCAGGTCATGATTCCGGAGTCCTGGGATCGAGTCCCACATCGGGCTCCCAGCTCAGCAGGGAGCCTGCTTCTCCCTCTGACCCTCTCCCCTCTCACGCTGTTTCTCTCGTGCTCGCTCTCTAATAAATAAATAAATAAAATCTTTTAAAAAATAAATAAATAAATAAAAATTCAACAAAATTCTATAAACTATGTACAATAATGTATTTAAAGCAACAACACATTATACCCTCATTAGATTTACTTCCAGAATTCAGAAATAGTTCAACACTAAAATATATTATTCACCTCACTATTAAATTTCAAAAGTACACAAGATTACCTCAAATGGAAAAATATATTTTTTAAATCGTGTCCATTAAAAATTAAAATTCTTAAATATCTGGAAACCGAATGGAACTTCCTAAACCTAGTAAATGATGTCCACCAACATCCTTTAAAAAAAAAAAACATACTTATATGCAACTAATGAATCACTGAATACTACATCAAAAACTAATGACGTTATATATGTTGGCTAATTGAATTTAAATTTAAAAAAAGAAAAAAACATACTTAAAGAGAAACGTTACATTTTTACGCTTAGAATTCTATAATAAGACAAGGAAACCCACTGTCGTTTGCTTCTATTTGTACTGGAGTCCTGGCTAACCTTCTTCTAAAAGTTCAGGAAAACTAACTTGACATGGAAATAAGCAATAGAAAATTATCAAGGCCAAATCCCATATGATGTTATTATCAGAAAGAATGAGATAAGGAGCAAAATACCATCCCTACAGACAATGAACATGAGTCAGAAAGATGTGCCCACAAAACAGATTTTAAAATGTAATTTTCTATACCAAAATGAGCTAAAAGATAATGAGATTCTATAAGATATGAAATAGCAACATAAATCAGAACAGACAAAATTAGAGATAAGGTGCTGCACTTAGAGAATTTTGAGTAAAATAATAAATCGTTTCAGAAATGGAGACTAAGCTAAAGTGAACAGTCCTTTTAAGGGTACAACCAGGGAATTGTATACATCACTTCCATTCATATTTCATAGGCCTGGATACATAGCTACATCCATGGGCAGGGAAATCTGGGAAATGGGGTCTGAGCTGGTAACCAAGTGCCTAGCAAAAACTTTCACTGCTATAGAATAAAAAGAAAATAGAGAAGATGGAGTACATTTAGTAATCTTTCTAACAGTCCACCACTTTTGCCATGCAAACCCTTGTACCCACACATAGAAAATCTCTTGCCCCTCCCCAAGGGAGATGACCCCCAAATCCGACCCAGTAAATGACTCCAGCTCAAAAGTCAGGATCTACGCAAGATGTGCTGCCCTCTCCATCAGGCCTGGACACACTTCTCTGTGTTCAATGACCAATAAAATAAAAGTCATCTGTTCCCTACCACACGTGGGGATATGTATGATGCAGGATATGTATTTTGCAGGTTAACAACAAAAGCTCTCCTTTAAAACACAGGGGAGTGGGGAAACTGCCCAGCAATCAATGATGATTTAAGCTATGATCAAGCCCCACAGAGACGGGAGCCCAAGGGGAAGAGTCATGGAACCCACTGCCCTGACAATGAAGTGAGATCCTTGGTTGGCCCATTTGGTTCTGGTCCATTTCCTCTTTGGCCCTGACATTGCCCACTTGGAGATTAATTCTTCTCAGTTAAAAGTGGACTTTCAAGCATGTGCATGAAGACCAGGGTTCTACAGAGCTTTCGCAGCTGGCTTCTCCTGGTTCAGGTCTAGGGTTGCTTTAAGGGTTTTAGACCGGGCTTGGAGTTTCTTTAACAGTCCAGCCTCTTCAAACCCCTAGAAGGCTTCAGGTGTATTTATCCACACTCATTTTGATGTTTAAGTAACCTTACCCAAAGAACATCCTTTTTTTTTAAAGATTTTATTCGTTAATTTGAGAGAGAGAGAAAACAAGCAGTGGGAGCAGCAGAGGGAGAGGGAGAGAGAGAAGCAGGCTCCCCGCTGAGCAGGAAGCCCAACGTAGGGCTCTATCTCAGGACCCTGGGATCATGACCTGAGCCGAAGGCAGACGCCTAACCGACTGAGCCACCCAGGTGCCCCCATCTTTTGTTTTTATTTTACATTTGAAAACACTTAACTTTTATTCATTGACCTCTACACTATGACATCCTCCCTTATTCAGCTTAATGCCTTTAAAGGCAAATGAAATAATAGATGTAGATGTTTCAGTGTGTGTGTGTTTTTCCAATACCACCAATTAATTCTCCAATTCTTAGAGGATGCTGACCAGGGGTCCCACAATTCAACTCAATTCTGACACTGTCTACCTGGAAATAGCATCAGATCCCACATGTTAAGGGCTCAGTCCCACAAGACTGACCCCCCCAATCCCACTGGCTACTTCAGATACCAATGCCAACCAAGAGTCCAGTTTGTCCTCTGTGTGGGGTGCATGGGTGGCTCAGTCAGTTAAGTGTCTGCCTTTGACTCAGGTCATGATCCCAGGGTCCTGGGATCGAGCCCCATGTCAGGCTTGTTGCTCAGCGGGGAGCCTGCTTCTCCCTCTCCCTCTGCTGCTCCCCCTGCTTGTGCTCTCTTGCTCTCTCTGCCAGGTTGTCCTCCGTGCTTCTTTTTTTTTTTTTTTTTTTTTTTTTTTAGAGAGAGGAAGAGCATGGTCATGGGGAGGGGCAGAGAGGAAGGAGAGAGAGAATCTTTCTACGCTCAGCACAGAGCCCAATGAGAGGCTCCATCTCACAACCCTAGATCATGACCTGAGCCGAAATCAAGAGTCAGACACTTAACTGACTGAGCCACCCAGGTGCCCCATCTGTGCTTCGGACCCACAGCTATAGATTGGAGATTCCATGACCCCCTCCTTGGGTTTGATTAGTCAGCTAGAGTGGCTCACAGAACTCAGAGAAACATTTTACTTACTAGACTACCAGTTTATTATAAAAGGATGTAACTCAAGAACAACCAGATGGAAGGGATGCATGCATAAGACAAGGTATGGAAGAAAGAGCATGGAGCTTCCAAGCCTTCTTTGAGCATGAATTCTCCCAGCACCTCTGTGTGTTCACCAACCCAGTTCTCCCAGCCCTGTCTTTTTGGGGTTTTATAGAGGCTTTGTTACATAGACCTGATTGAATAAATCATTGACCATTGGTGGTTGAACTCAATCTCCAGCCCCTCTCCCCTCCCTGGAAGTACGGGGAGCAGGAACTGAACGTTCCAACCCTCCAATCTCACGGTTGGTTCCCTGGCAACCAGTTCCCTTCCTTGTGCCTTTCCAAATGTCACTTCATTAACATAAACTCAGGTGAGATTGAAAAGGGTTTGTTATGAATATCAAGATACCTTTATTGCTCTTATCATTTAAGAAATCCCAAGGATTTTAGGAGCTTTGTGCCAGAAACCAGGGACAAAGGCTAAATATATATTTCTTAAGATAAATTACAATATCACAGATATGAAAGCAACAACTGTATTCTGATCTTTGCTGTTGGACAGATCCCCATTGTCCAGCCAAGAACCCTTCCCATAAATGCTTGAGAAAGCCTTGGGATCCTGGCCTATCTCTTGCTTAGGATGTCTTTTAAAAACCTCTCATAGATAGACCTCTTATAAACACCTTTTATAGGTATCTGGGATGGTCCACCTCCAGGGTCCTCATGCTGGGGTCACCCCTCATGCCAGGTGACCCTTTGGGGAAGGATCTAAACAATCCTCTTTGCTTCTTATGTGTGTACACAACTGGTACAAGAAGATTAGCCCCTTTGACCCACAACCTCTGGGGCTATAGCTACTTCCCAAACACAGTCACATTTCCATTTAGATCCCAGGTAGTCAGCTCTAGGCACAGTCCTTTCATAAATCAAATTTCTTGGGTGGTTCCAAGGCCAGTCTACTGCACCCTAACAAGTTCCAGGGGCATATATTAAGCTTTCTGAGTGGTACATTGAGGCTCCTCTCATTTGACCCTAGATAAGGGGGAAGCACCACTCTCCCTCATCCCAAGGGAGATAGACCCCTAGCACAAGTGCCTGCAAAGAAATTCTAATTTTCTACTCTCTCTCTCTCTCTCTCTCTCTCTGCCTCACCAACCTCTTTGATGGGCCAGCATGGGGAGGGTCGTCTAAGGTTCCCAAAGCTGGTGTTCGACACCTCTTCCCACATCCTGTGTAGGTGGTCTCACAGGACTTCCCCTTGGTACTGAGGTTGGGATGGTGCCACCTATTCTCTCTGCTGAAATCAAGACACAAAGAGCCCGATCCTGCCATATGCATTAACATCCTGCCAAATTCAAGGGTGACAAACAAGTCAGCAGACATCTCCAGACCTCAAGGATATTTTTCAACTGGGAACTTTAAGCTAAATTAAGCGCTTCCTCTGTGGGAGGGAATGTGGGTGGGGGGGGTGTCACTTAATTCCAACTCTTTTTCATGAATGAAAAAATAAATAAATAAAAGGCATTCACCGGGAATATCCTTACAGCTCGGAAATTCCATGGTCAACTCAGCTCCCAGCACCACTTCCTGCTTCAGAAGGAAGATGGGTTCCGTTCCAGATATTCTGGGCCCAGCCTTGGCCGGCTGCCCTGGATGGTGTGTTTATTTGGTAGTTGCCACATTTCTTCTCCACCCCCATGCCCCATTAGAGCTTCCCCTCCTCCCCAGCCAATTCCTGAGGGACAGTGGAGAATGAGAGACCCTTTTCAAAGGGCTCTCCCTTCCTCCATCCATCCAGCCCCCACTCTCAACTCCTTCCTATCACTCAAGGAGCAAACCTTAGTGGCATCTCCCCGCCTTAGTTGTCCTTATCACTCCAGCCCCTGGAGCTCTTACTTCTGCTCTTATTGCTCCATGGAAACTGTTCTTCAATGATAACATCCTCAGAGGACCTTTGTACATTCTCGTCTGACTTACGCTCTTGGGATCATCCGACTCACTAGCCACTTCCTCCTTCCTTGGCAGCATTCTTGGTTTCTTTGGCACCAGGGCCTGGCTTTCCTCTTTACCTTTCTGGCCACTCCTTTTCAGTCCCCTCTTTCTGACTCTTAAATGCGGCAGTTCCTCTGAGTGTGGGGCTCAGCCTGCCTCTCTCCAGACACACTCTCTTCCTAGGCATGCTTCACTAGCCATGCGTTTGCTAAAGCCCCACCAATCTATACCCTCAGTCTAGATGAGTCCCCTGACCTTTCATATAAACTCCCAACTATCAGATGTCTCCACTTGGATGAGCCTCAGGAACTTCAAACAAAACACACGCGAAAGGAAGCTCATTTCCTCACCCACCCACCCATAAACTCCTATTTCTTTTTTTAAATTACCTGACTCATCAAAGGCACCATATCAGTCCAGCTGCTCAAGCCAGAAGTGTGGATGCTTGATCCAGTTTGACTTATGTCTCTGCTCACCCTCCCGCATCTAGTCACAGCCAAACCCTGCCACATGGACCTCTCCAACACCCTCGAATCCATCTACTCGGTCAACACTGTGATTATCCCCTGGATGACTGTAATACTCCCAGATAGACCCCGTGCCTCCAGTTCTGTCCTTCTCTAATCCATTCTCTCTTCTGTAGCTCGTTCATCCAAACAGTATTTTTGACTAGGTGGGCAGAGAAATATTTCTAACACAAGCATCTAACCAAGACACCTTCCCCCAATCCTGACCCGTCCCTGGCGCCCCATCCTTCCATGGATCTTTCACGACTCAGCTCAGATGCCTTCAGCCTCTCTGAAATACCCTCTCTGACCACTCCCAGCCTCAGGGAGGCTCCCCTCCTGGACCTCCTCCACCAGCACTAACTCCTAGTGCCTCCCACAGCACCCACAGCCCTCTGCCTAATTGCCTGTTTCCTGCCCGACACTCGGACCGCAGGCTCCCAGAGAGCAGGACTGGGTCTCGGGCTGAGTTGTTCTACTCGTGAACTGTTGAATGAAGAGTTGAATAACCAAACAGGGTATATTTGATAACACCAGGGAAGGCTTCATGGAGGAGGTGGGGCTTGCAATAGACCCTGAGTCTACTGCCAATCTGGACAGGGGAAGCAGTCCAGAGAAACATCCTGTGGAGGCAAATGGCCTGGGGAGGGAGGACTGACGGTCACTGAACCAGATTGTGGGACATTCCACACAAAACTGGCACCTGGACTCTTTGGAATCTTGATACGTAGATGATGTATTCAGATGTGTTTAGAAGTGAAACACATCACAATTCACTTTCAAATGTTTCGGGAAAAAGTATCTATGTATAAATAAAGCAAAGAGGAAAAAATATCCCCACTTCTGAACCTAGGTGGAAGGGTATATTGTACTTTGGATGGGTGTTTGCTGGACTGTTCTTTGCATTTCTTTCTGTGTGCGGAGAGATTTTCATAAGACCAAGTTGAGGAAATAAAAGCTTTCCTCTGATAACCGGGGTAGGAAAGGAAGCTGGCACTCAAGGAAGAGAGGTGGGGTGTTTATCATTATTCTGTGGTTTCATTTTTAATTGTTGTACATATAATTCGTCCTGGTTTTAGAAAGTCTCGAAAATGCAAATAAAAGCAAAGCCATGAATAGACAGCACCCAGAAGCACAGATCCTGGGGGAAAAGGGGCTGTAAATGTTTTCCTATATTTCTGTCTGGTCTTTTTGTATTTTTATTTACCTAGATTCCCCTTCTCCCTCACCGCCCCCCCCCCCAGGCCTCTGGATGTTTCGGGCCAAGAGTACCCAGGTTTTGCTGTTTTTGCTCCCAACTCAGGATTTTAGACCCCTGGAGCGCCAAAGCAAAGAGGTACTGGAGCTCAGACAGGCCATGGCACTGTCCTGTCCAGCAACACCTGCCATGCTCCCAGTGGCCTCCCACAGGGTAGCAGGTGAGAGCTGTGGCAGTCGTGAGGCCCCGGGTGGAAAACTGACACGGAGGGCGCGACTGACACCCTTGGGGGGGCGGGGATGGGCGGTGATGGGGCCTCTGGTCTTGGTTACTATCTTTCTGTAATGGAACCCAAGCCCCAGGCTCACGCATGTAAATACACCTCTAAGTACCCACATGCAAACACACCTCTGCGCGCACACGCGCGCGCGCGCGCGCACACACACATACACACACACACACACACACATACACACACATCATCTGCTCTGATAATTCATGCCCTGCCTTTGGTTTTGTTTTTTTTTCCCCTCAGTGAAGACAGAAAGTAAACATTTTCCTCTCTCCCCTCTCAGGAAGGGCAGTTGGGGAGGAGAATAATCACATTTTTTTTTTAATTTCCTCGTGAAACACGTCCCTGTGATGTCTTGACTGAGAGCGGACAAGCTGATCCTTTGAGAGCAAGAAAAAAATGGCCCCATCCCAGTGGTGCTCACCAGCACCTGAGATGCAGGGGCCTCCCCAGCTTCTAGGACTGCAGAAGGCCCTCCTGACTGATTGGAACCAGCTTGCAGAGGACAGGAACCCAGCATAGTCATCTTGGTAGGCAAGGCCTCAGAGCCAGGCTTATTTTTATTTTTCCAAAGCAAGTCAAATGACATTTTCTTTTTACACCAGCGTGTCGTGCAGTAATTCCTACCTGTTTCACCAACAACAGCTCTAGGCATTTGGGATAAGCAGCAACTGGAGCAATTAAAGTCTAACAGTGAAAGCCTTGACCTAATTCACAGAGGGGATCTGGAGAGTAATTCACACCAGGATGTCCCACCTTGAGACAAGGGGCCAGGCTGAGACACCCCAACCATCCGTGATTGGCTGTGGCCCACTGGTGGGGGCAGGGGAGGCAGGTTTGTACATAATCTCACAGGCATTTCTGGGCATAGAGGTTCAGCACAGGGCAGTGCTCAAGCGAAGGGTCAGCTGGAGGCTGTTAGCAGCCAACACTCACTCCCAGGAGCCGGGGGGTGGGTGGGGAATGGGGTACCTGCCGCTCCGGGAGATTAGGCAGGTGCCAGATCATCCCCTCCTGCCCCTGTGTACCAGCAACAGCTGCATGCTGTTCTCACCGCGGCTCCAAGGGGTTCTCACACTTGAGCGAGCATCCCCTGGGGGGACTCCTTCAAACACACATTGCTGGGCCCCACCCCAGGTCTGGCGCGGGGCCTGAGAATGTGCATTTCTAACAAGTCCCCTGGTGATGCTCACACTGCCAGTCTGAAATCCATTCTTTGAGAAGCACAGCTCTAAGCATTCGGGACAAGAAATTCCAAGCGATTAAAGGCTGAGTTATGAGAGCAGATGGGCTTTCCTGATAACATGGTCATTAACATCATGTGCTCAGCTCCCTGCGCAACACCAGTTTGAGGGAAGCACAAAAAGAAGGAGGGAGAGGCCCAGAGCGGAGACGGCTTAGCTGCCACAGCATGAGGCCCTCACCCGGGCCGGGAGCCTGAGCTTTCCAAATGAAGAATGGGGGCCGGAGGGCCCTGGCTCCTCTCCTGGAGGCCACAAGGACTTGGGTTCTGAGAGCCAGCTCTGAGTCGGCTCCGCTCCCGGCCTTCACACACCCCCAATGGCTCCCAGGGAATGAGGCTCACCCCCTGTGACAAAGCAGGGCAAGGAGATCTCCCCACAGCCACGCAGGAGAAGCCAGGGCCTGAGAGCGGAAGGGACATGTCCATTGACTCAGCTCGCTAGCAGCAAATCCACGTTTGGTCCCAGGCCTCCCGAGTGACTCTCCCAAGCAAAGAGAGACCTCTTGGGCGTGCGGTTCTGTCCTGATCCCTCTCACACTCAATGGCAGGCCAGAGGAGCAAAGCATCCGGGGCTCCCGATCCAGCCAGGGCTCTTGCCTTTGCAGGGTCTGGGGGACCGTCTCTACATTCTCACCCAAAACGCTTCAGGTGCCAAAGGCATGGGGTTTTCCCCACGGCAAAGCAGTTCATTTCTCCTGTGGCCACCAACTGCATTGTCCTGGGATTTAACTCCATTCTGATTCCATATACCTGGAGGTAGCATCAGACCCCACAGGTAAAAACTACCCCCCACTTCAGAATGTAAATTGATGCGGCCACTGTGGAAAACAGGATGGAGATTCCTCAAAAAATTTAAATAAAAGGGGACTATCAGCTGATCCAGCAATCCCACTTCTGGAGAAGTATCCAAAGGAAATGAAAATAGGATCTCCAAGAGATTCTCTGCACCCCTGATTTCACTACAGCATTATTCACAACAGCCAAGACATGGAAACAACGGGAGTGTCTGTCAACAGGTGAATGGATAAAGAAGATGTGAGATGTGTGTGTGTGTGTGTGTGTGTGTGTAAAATGGAATATTGCTCAGGCAGGAGAAAGAAGGAAATCCTTCCATTTGCAACAACTTGGATGAAACTTGAGGGCATTATGCTAAGTGAAATAAGCCATTCAGAAGCAAATACTGTTGATCTCACTTATGTTGCTTAGAAAGTAAACCTTAGGGGCGCCTGGGTGGCTCAGTCATTCAGTGTCTGCCTTTGGCTCAGGGCATGATCCCAGGGTCCTGGGATCGAGCCCCACATCAGGCTTCCTTCTTCACGGGAAGCCTGCTTCTCCCTCTCCCGCTCCCCCTGCTTGTGTTCCCTCTCTCACTGTGTCTCTGTCAAATAAATAAAATCTTAAAAAACAAAAAAGAAAGCAAACCTTAAATGTCTTGATCACAAAAAAAGAAATGTTCTATAGTAAGATGGAAGTGGAAACCAAAGCCAGGGTGGTAATCATTTTGCTATATGTGAGTGTAACAAATCAACACATTGTACACCATTTAAACTCAAACAATGTTATATGTCAATTACATCCCAATAACGCTAAGGACAAATAGACTGCTCCTCACCTCAAGTGCCAATCGCAAGTCCAGGACACCCATAGAGTGACAAGCTATAAATCAGGGCTTCCCACAACCCCCTTCTCAGCTCCTGTAATTTGCTAGGATGCCTCACAAACTCAGGGAAATATTTACTTATATTTACATCACCAGGTTAATAGAAAGGATACAGATTAGCAACCAGATGAAGAGGTTCATAGGAGTTTGGGAAGGGTTCCCCCACCCCATCCAGAAGCTACATAGGGACCTGACCCTAAATCACCTCATTAGCATAAATTCAAGTGTGATCAGTAGGACTTATTATGAATAACAAAAGACACTCCCATCACCTAAGAAATTCCAAGGGTTTTGAGATGCTCTGTGCCAAGAATGGAGACAAAGACCAAATACATGTATTTCTTATTATTATACTCCACATAAACTGGCTTTAAGCAAAAAGGGAATTCATGGGCTCATATAACTGAAAGGTTCCAGGGGAACCAGCTTCAGGAATGGCTTAATCAGGGCTCAATGCAGATCTGCCTCTCAGCCCTGCCTTCTTCCTGTTTGGCCCCTGTCCTGGATTTAAGGTCAGGTGCTCCAGACCTCACTACCTCTCAGCAGGTCCAGGCAAGAAAGAACCTCTTCCTGGTGATGAAGGTCCTGGGATCAGCTTTGATTAAGCCTGACTGGCTGACTGGTTTAGGTCAAAGGTCAGCTAGGGGAGTGACAGGAAGAGAAGAGAAATTGAAGGGAGCAGAAGAATACCAGGAAAAGGAGAGCCCTTCAGCAAGGGCTGTTTACACGTCTGCCTGCCGGCTGTCTGGTCACCTGGTTGCCTAGTTATCTGATCCTCTGCTTGTCTGATTACCTGGTCATCTGATCAAAGGGGATCTCTCTGGGGCTGAGGTGCTGATTGAGGAAACCCACTTGCCTCCATCAGGCCCTGAAGCTGAAGAAGGAACGACATGACTTCTAGGTCCCTGGTTCCCAATTAGCTAAAGATGGAAGCTCCCGGGGACATCTTTGGGAAAACATGAGGAAGGGTCCCCGCTTCTGCAAGAAGCCAGGGAGTAGGCCCTGACCAGAGTTCCTGGATACTCAGCCCCTGACCTGGCTGTCCCAAGGGACTGGGAGCTACAAAGATAGATTCGGGAGTACGACAGAGAACAAAGATCCTTGTACCAGTCAGGGTCCCAGAAGGAAATAGATGCAAATTCAAATCAGGAAAATCCTGGGAGAGTTTGATAAAGGCACTATTTACAGAGAGGCTTGGGCAAGGTATCAGGACATCTCAGCGTGGGGGGGGTGGGGGGACAGTAGTGACAACTGGACTCCGTGACCAGCCCAGGGTCTGGTGAGCCAAGGCGAGGGAGCTATCAGCTAGGAGAGTCAGACCCTAGAGGCAGGGCTGGCTCTATGCCTGACCAGGAGCTGTGACCTGGGACAGGGACCCAGCCAGGATAGAAGTTTCTGGGAGAGAGCTAGTGGAATAAATGCCCACCCCTCTCATTCCTCCCTCCCTCCAATTTCCTGCTCCTGCTCCCATTGGCCACGCTCCAGCCCCACAGGGAGCCAGAATGCCGGCAGCCCCCTGGGGCAGTCACACAGCCCAGCCTCCTGGGGCACAGAGCTAGGGGAAGAAGCTGAGAGGGTGGGCCTAGGGAGAGCCGAGAGCAGCCCTGAGCACAAGGAATATTCTGCTAAAACCTAAATCCAAAGGTCCGATGATTGCCCACGGAAGAGGAAAGGGGCCTCAAGGGATCTACCCCATACCCCAGAGCAGACACAGCAAACAGGGGGACCCACTGGGTGGGAGGCAGAAAAGGCCCCTCAGGCTGCCGTGACTCCAGCAACCTGGGAGGGTGGGTGCCGGTGAGAAAGGCCAACCATGCAGAGAACACTGGTTCCAAGTATCTCTGAGACAACAGATATCCTAAGCTGGGAAAGGGGTACATTTTGACTCTGTCCTTGTATCATCTCTGAGCAGCTCCAGGGCCCCTCCTTGGTGCATGGGGAGTTCTGACAAACTGGATCATGCTGACAGATAAGGATCACAGTCGGAGCTGGGCTTTAGGCCAGTGCCACCTGTGCCACCACACGGGGCCCCACACTTGGCTTACTGCTCCGTTGTCACTGCCTGGCAATTCTGCATAATTTCATAACCTGCATTTCCTAACCTTCATAACCTGCATTTTTCGTGTTGCACAGAGCTCCACAGATTGCGTCGCCAGTCCTGACTACAGTTTGGTAACCTTTGCCAAGCCTACCTGGAAGAGGGCGATGCTCCGCCCCACACCTCCTGCAGAGACAGCCTGGGGAGGGGAGAGACTTCAGCTGTGGGGTGGGGAGCGTGCCTTTGGAGTCCCTGACATCCAGTCCGGTAGATGAAAGCCTACCGCTTTCCAGGGGCAGGACCAGCCCCACAAAGAACGTGGAGACCAAGGGCAAACCACCCCCAGGAGACAGCCACAAAGGACAGTAAGGTCCCGGTGACACTGACTATCGGACAAGGCCTGTGCCCCCGGCCCTGGCAGGCTGCAGGCTGAGGGGCTGTGTCACCTCCAGCTCCCCAGCCCGAGACGGTCCCGGTTCTGAGAGCCCCACACAGCACCAGCTGCCCTGCCAAGGTGCCAGGGTCATCCGGCAGTCCCCGGCGCCTGGTGTCTTCTTACACCCTATGACTCAACTGGGGCATCTTAGATGTCTGAGAGGGCGGGGGGAGCCGGAGCCAGCCCGTGTGGCCCAAGGGCAAGAGGTCAGGAGTGGTGGGGCAGGAAGCCACCAGGGCGCCAGGCCCCTTCAGGTCTCCTCCATCCCTCATCCCCTGCCGGATATTCTGACACAGCCACTCCCGTGGGTAGGGGGAGTCACAGAGATGGGCAAGAGAAGGGCGAGCGCTAGGTCTACACCCCGACGGCAGAAGTCTGAGGACCCCCTCTCTGTGGGGCACTGGAGATAGGCACTCTTATTATCCCCATTGCACAGAGTTCTATACACCCAGGGCCGTAGCAACCAGAGGAAGCCCCAGGCCAAGAGATGGAGGTGCCGGTGGAGGAGATGGGCGGAGCTCAACAGCATCCACCGGCCCTGGCGAGGGTGTGGGCATGCGCACCCTGACTGCGTGTTGTGGTAGGCAGTGCAGAAGGGGAAGCGGGGTTGCTGCGTGCTGAGTCCATACCATCTGCGAGACCCTGGGCTAAAAGCCCCTTGTCAACAAGCTCTCTCTCCTAATAACCCATGAGAAAAACTCCTACTAATTGCCCCCATTTCAGGGATGAGGAAACCGAGGCTCAGAATGATGGGTTTTTTTGCCCAAGTCACGCCCAGAGGGCAAATGGCAGAGCTGAAATTCAAATCCAGGTCAGTCTGACTCCAGGGAACGTACAAAGAGCACGTGGGGACATGCAAGATGCAGGAGGCAGGAGATGCTGCTGGAGACGGCCTTTCTTGCCATAGGGAGGGGCTGAAGATTTCTGAACCAGTAACACAATCGGGTTTGGGGTCTCAAGAGGTCCCTCAAGAGCTGTGGGGCGAGCAGAGGGGTTTGGGGCCAGACTGGAGGCAGAAAGGGCCATGAAAGGCTTTTGCATTTGTGGGTGCTTGGCATAGCCCATGCCTACCAGTGGTCCTGTGCTGCCTCCAGGTGGTAGCCCGGCAGAACTGCTTCCTTTGCCTTTCTAGCAAGTTCCCAAGTGATGCTGATGATCTGGAGCCCACACATTGAGAACCATAGGCTTAGGTGTTTTCAAGGCACCCTCTGGTCAAGCTGTCCTGCGGGGAGAAGGGGATTAAAGAGGATCCTGACCTTTAAGAACTGTGGCCTTAGGGACGCCTGGGTGGCTCAGTCGGTTAAGTGTCTGCCTTTGGCTCAGGTCATGATCTCAGGGTCCTGGGATCGAGCCACATTGGGCTCCCTGCTCCGCGGGGAACTTGCTTCTCCCTCTCCCTCTGCTCCTCCTCCATGCTTGTGCTATGTGTGTGTGTGTGTGTCTCAAATAAATAAATAAATCTTAAAAAAAAAAAAAAAAGACCTGTGACCTGAGATGGGAGACCCCAGAAGCAGGTGAAGAGGGCTTCTGAGAGTGCTGGGCTCAGAGAAGAGCTGGAACTCAAAGGATCCCACTCCTGGAGGAGGCAGGGACTTCAGGAAATCCATGAAATGGCTGCCTCGTCTTCCTATGTCCTCTTTAATGATAGAAAAACATTTTTTATCGCTGTTCTAAGCACTTTACATGTCCTAGTTCAATTAATGTTCACAAAGCTGTGAAGTAAATTCTCTCATTAGTCTCCTGTATGGGTTGAGTTGCAGCCCCCCAAAATTCATATTTGACGTCCTAACTGCCAAAACCTCACAGTGTGGCTGCATTTGGAGATACGTCTTTAAAGACGTAACTAAGTTAGAATGAGGTCATTTGAGTGGGCCCGAAGCCAATATAACTGGTATCCTTATAAGAGGAGGAAATTAGAATACGGTCACAGATGGAGGGAGGACCATCTACAAGCCAAGCCTGCCAAAACCTGATCTCAGACCCAGAACCGTGAGAAAATAAATTTCTGTCGTCCGAGCCAACCAGCTTGTGATACTCTGTTATGGCAGCCCCTGCAGACTAATGCACTTTCATTGTACGGATAAGGAAACTGAGGCACACCAAGGTTAATTAATGTGCCAACAGCTACCTGAGCCCAAGCAGTCTGGCTCCCAGGCATGTTCCCTTCTTTCCGAGCCACGAGGCACTATACTCCCTTGCCCTCATCCCCTCCCCCAACTAGAGTGGACATTTTTGCAACTCTCATTGGACTATTAAGATTGTCACCTAACACCCATCTCCTTGCCATGCTCCTCCCACTTCCATCCCTTCTTCCCCACTGTAGCATACCGGCTCCCTTCACCCCAGGGATTTTTCTCTGGCCCAAATCAATACTGTCCCTGCTCTGTCTAAAGCCCGCGATGGCTCCCCATGCCTTTGGGAAGCAGCTTTTCAAAGCCAGTTGCAGCCATCATGACACACCACCCCGCAATACTTCAACACCTGTTGTCTCCCCTGAGAGGCAGGATGGACCCCAACAACTGGCATGCCAGGTGGGTGTTTGGGGGATGACCACAACTACTGGAGGTCTCTCTTTTCTCTTGCTTTGGCTTATTAAATGGTTTGGCTCCCTGCTTGTGTTTTGAGTTGTGCTGCTTTGTCCTGCATTTGCTGAGCCCTACTGAGCATCAATAATAGACTTTTCCAGCCAACGTTGGAATTTTCAATAGTTGGCATTTAGGAACAGGAGTGTTATATAGGAGCCCTCCTCAATGTGGCATGGACCTACCTATATGTCTCATTGCATCGTGTTTCAATTTCAGCATAAGCCATGACTGATGCCAGGCTCAGAGGAACGACTCTTACTCGGTGACCATCGGGTGTGTGACTGATGCCCCCACGTGGCGGGAAGCAGTCATCGTGGGGCCTGCTGAGGTTCACACTTCTAAAAAGCGGATGGCTCCACTGAACACTATGAGCCTTAAAGGGAGAAGACACCATGGCCCCCCCCATGGTACAGACCCAAGCTGTTCCTTCAAAACACATGCTTTACCTCCTTCTTCACCTAACATAGCCCTGCCACCTTGGAACTCAGCTACAATGCCCTTTTTTTTTAAGATTTTATTTATTTGAGAGAGAGAGAACACAAGCAGGGGGAGGGGCAGAGGGAGAAGGAGAAGCAGGCTCCCCGATGAGCAGGGAGCCCGATGCAGGGCTCAGTCCCAGGACCCTGAGCCAAAGGTAAACGCTCAACCGACTGAGCCACCCAGGCGCCCCCACAATGCCCTTCTTAATATGACTTCTTTCGCCCAGCATAATTATTCTGAGACTCATCTATGTTGTTGCAGGTATCAATAATTTACTTTTATTCCTAGGCAGTGTTTCCTTGTATACCTTAATTTGTTTACCCATTCATCTGTTGATGAATATTTGGGTTGTTTACAATTTTTGACTATTACAAATTTGCTATGAACCTTCACATACAGTCTTTGTATGAATATTTTCTTTCTCTCGGGTAAATGAAATGGCTTGGTCGTATGATAGGTGTATGTTTTACTTTTTAAGGAATGCCAAACTCTTTTTCAAAATGATTGTACCCACTGGGTGTTATGAACAAACAATGAATCATGGAACACTACATCAAAAACAAATGATGTAATATATGGTGATTAACATAACAATAAAAAAATTTTAAAAAAATGATTGTACCACTTTCATTCCCAACAGTTACTGAGTGAGAGTTCCAGTTGACCTTCACCCTCCACGACACTTGTTGTGGTCTTTCTCTATTTCATTTATTCTAGTAGGTGTGTAGTAAGATTTCACCGTGGTTTAATTTACATTTCCCTAATGACTAGGTTGAATGTCGAACATCTTTTTGTGCATTTATTTGTTATCTGTATCCCTTCTTTGGTGAAGTGTCAGTTCAAATCTTTTCCCATATTTTGTTGAATTGTTGGTTTTCTTATTATTGACTTTTAAGAGTTCTTTATATAGTCTGAATACAAGTGGTGTATTTGATGATCTACACATACACTGGCCAATATTGCAGAGCCTAGCCACTGGCAGCTATTGGGCACTTGAAATGTGGCTCGTCTGAATTGGGAATTGTTATAAGTATAAAATGTACGGCAGATTTTGAAGATTTAGTGCCCCCAAATTGTAAAATATCTCATTAATTTGTATATTGATTTCATGTCACAGTAATAATGTTTTGAATAGCTTGGGTTAAATAAAATATATTATCACAAGTGATTTCATCTCTTTATGTTTTTAATGCGGCTACAAGAAGACTTAGAATTATACAAATGACTCATACTTCTGTAGTATAGCACTTCGAACCAATTATGACAATATTATTCTGTATTAGGGTTCTCCATGGAAATAGAACCAATAGGATTGATTGACTGATTACTTATAAGGAATTGGCTCATGTGATTATGGAAGAAAGCAAGTCCCAAGTACTACAGGGTGAGTCAGCAAGCTGGAGATCCAAGAGAGCCAGTGGTTTTGTTCTAGTCCAAATCCAAAGGCCTGATAACCAGGATTGTGCTGGTGTGGTTCCCATCCAAAGGCTGGCAGGATCCAGACCCAAGAAGAGCTGATGTCTCGGTTCAAACCTGAAAGCAGGAAAAAGTCAACGTCCCAGTTGGAAAGCAGTCAGCTAGGAAGAACTCTCTCTTACTCGGGAGAGAGTTAGCCTTTCTGTTCTATTCAGATCTTCAACGGAATGAAACCTACACTAGGGAGGGCAATGTGTTCCACTGAGTCAATGCAATTATTTTTTTCTCTTTTTTTATTTTTTTTCTATTTCAACCAATTTAAATGTTAATTTCATCAAAAGAAAAAAAAAAAAACCGTCACAGAAGCACCTAGAATAATATTTGACCAAAATATCTGGGCACCCCATGGCCCAGTCAAGTTGACACATAAAGTTAAGCATCAGATCTATTTTCCAGCCTCCCTTGAAGCTAGAACCAGTGACCCAGTTATGCGTAATGAGATGTGAAGGGAAATCTACTCAGGGAGTCCTAGGAAAACTTTCCCTCCCATAGAAGGAGACATGATTAGCACCTTCTTTGCGTCTCCCCAGCTTCTATGTAGATATGTAGATGTGATGCCTACATCTGGAGTAGCCATCTGGTAACAAATGAGGAGAGAAACATCAGTGTACTAAGGATAATGAAGCAGAAATATGGAAAGAGCCTGGGGGCCCAGTGGTATTTTTGGTCACTAAAACAATACCAGCAATCGGCTTGCCTTTGGATTTCTTCTTAGGTGGTTAAAATAAACCCCTATTTATTAAGTTCACCGTCATATTTTGTTGTTGTCACTTGTAGCCAAACATATTCCTAACTGGTGTTAGAAGAATAGTAGGCACTATTTTAGGCATTAGGTATTACAACAGTAAATAATGCCCTTGGGGTGGGAAGACTCATTTTATTTACTTATTTTTTTTAAGATTTTATTTATTCATTTGAGACACAGAGATATAGACAGAAAGAGAGAGCACAAGCAGGGGGAGGGGGAGAGGCAGAGGCAGAGGCAGAGGGAGAAGCAGGCTTCCCGCTGAGCCAGGAGCCCGATGTGGGACTCGATCCCAGGACCCTGGGATCATGACCTGAGCTGAAGGCAGATGCTCAACCATCTGAGCCAGCCGGTTGTTTATTTATTTATTTTAAAGATTTTATTTCTTTGAGAGAGAGAGAGAGAGCGAGATAGAGAGAGTACGAGCAGAGGGAGAAGCAGACTCCCTGCTGAGCAGGGAGCCTGATATAGAGCACAATCCCAAAACCCTGAGATCATGCCCTGAGCCCAAGGTAGATGCTTAACTGATTGAGCCATGCAGGCAGCCCAGGAAGACTCATTTTAAAGGGGGGGGGGGGGAAGAGTCAACATGTAAACAAGATAATGTAAGACTATCCATGTCTTACATTAATGTAAAACCAAGATAATGTGGTAATTACTATGAAGGAAATAAATAAATAGAGGGAAACTGGGTATAGCTCCTTTGTGATATGATAGTAAAACTAAGCTATAAAGAACTGAAAAGGAGCTGCCCCCCCACACACACACACGTGAGAAAAGGATTTTCCAGGCAGAGGGAATAGCAGGTGAAAACACTCTGAGAAGGGAAAGAGCTGGTGAAGGAACTGAAGGAAGGCGTGGGACCAGAGGAAGGAATGAAGAGAGTATAAGGGTGAGGCTGGAGAAAGAGGCAAGCTCCAGATCCTGAAGGGTTTGAGGGGGCCACAGAACATAATTGGGACTTTAGGTGCAACGGGAAAGTCTTGAAGGCTTTTGTGTCATACCCACATGGTGTTAAGAGAATTCTAGTTGCAATGTGCAATGTGGAAGCTGGAAGACCAGTAGGAAGAGGTTGCAGTACACGGAAGAAATAAAATAGATAATCACATAGAAAGTTACATAGCTAAGACGGGACATATGATGGAAATTCATAGGCAACAAGATCAGTGTGGCTTGAGACACCAAAGCTCTCTCAAATCTGTCATTACACTGGGATGCCTAGGTGGCTCAGTCAGTTAAGCTCACTCTTGATTTCAGCTCAGGTCATGATCTCAGGGTGGTGAGATCCAGCCGGAGGGGCTCCACACTCAGCGGGGAGTCTGCTTGAAGATTCTCTCCTTCTGCCCCTCCCCCCATTCATGCACATGTGCTCCCTCTCTAAAATAAATCAATCTTTAAAAAAAAAAAATCTTTACCTAAATCCACCAACGACCTCAGATACAGGAGCTGGTCTGATTCTCTCCACTTTTCATAAGAAGAATCTGTGACCCAAAGAGGGGATACCTGGCTCAAAGCCACAGAAATCACTCACAGAAACAACCAGCTCCCTACCACCCACTTCCATGCCTGGCCCTCATGAACCCCAAGGTTTTCTGAGCCAAATTACTATGCATTCCCCCAATAAACCCACCAAGTCCTTTGCTGGGAAAACTACCCTCAACTTTGCCAGCTACAAGTGTTTACCCAACCCCAAACCCAGCTCTCCTCGGTCCCAATGTTCCACTTTTAGAAAAACAAGTAGGCGGGGGGGGGGGGGGGGGGGGGGGGGACACGGGACCGGACGATTTGGGAGTCACCAAAGTTCTCACCAGATCCACGAGGGGGCAAAAGAGAGCCAACGGACCGGCTGCCAACCTTTCTTTGGCTCCCAACCCGGGGAGGAAGCGGAATACGGAGAGGCGAGGAGGCCCAACTCTGGGCTGGGCTAGGTAGGCAGGGGCCGAGGGAAGGGGAGGCCCCAGGAGTCCGTCAACTGCTCCCCTTGCCCTCTTATCCACGGTGGGAAGGACCTCTGTCACCCCCAATGCTAGGCAGAGCGCGGTTTGGGCTGGAGTGAGTCTAGGCTCGGCGGTTAAGACTCACCTGGAGAAGGGGCGGGGCTTGTACGTCTCAGTCAGCCATTGGCTGCGGGCTGCTGGGGGTGGGGACACAGCCTACTAAGCGCTGGGCTCCGTTTGCGCTAATTCTCTAGGGAAGAAGGCCGCGGTGACCCAGCAGCTGCGGGGCTGCACCAGCCTGTAAAGGGATCTGGGGGAGGTACCAACAAGCGGCCACTTAAGTCCCCTCTCCGGTTTACTCCTGTCCCCTTTCAGCCTCTCTCGCTCTTTCCAGGGTAGGAACAGGGGAGCCTATCCTCCTGCGGACCCAGACACTGGGAGAGAGTTTTCATAGAGGCTGGACAAAGTCTGTGAGATTCTAATGGGTCCTGAGGCCCGGCCTCCCGCAATGGATCCTCTTGCCAAGCCCAGGGGAATCTCTCTTGCACAACATTTGCCCGTCTCTTATTTCCTGCCTGCCTACAGAGGGATTAGGTCATACTTTTAGCTTTTGACCTATTTCTTTTTCTGCAGAGGACCAGGCTAACTTTTCCCTCTTTATGCCTTTGGGGGGGGAGGGGGGAAGTCCCATCCTCACCACTTTATCAGTTAAACCAAAGGGGGTTTGTGACCCAACTAAAAAAATGCTTATTACAGCAGGAATACCGCATACCAGCTAAGATACCC